>NW_027270934.1:3900000-4371124 GCF_040938485.1 Diadema antillarum | reverse complement strand
TTGAATTGAATGAAGTCAGTCGGCAAATGCAGTTCTTAGACCCTAGACTAACTAGAGCGCACACAAACACAGACAAACAGCTAATAGACTGACAGACATACTGTAGATAACAAACTTATGCACATAAATGCACACTCCCATTTCTCAACTGACTTCTGTAAGGATGGTACTGTAGACAGTGGTCTATTGGTGGAGATGAGAATTGGGCTTTTAACTTTTTGCGAGATACCAAGAAAACACTTATGGAATAGTACAAAGCATACCATTTTAAGAGGAATTCAAAGTTTATTTGATGAAAATCAGGTTTGGAATGACTGAAACATAAAAAAACAAAGTGAAACAAAGCAATCGTAATAAAATGTGGGTCCCACACTTTATTAGAATCGCTCTGTTTTGGATATCTCAGCCATTTCAAAACCAATTTTCGTCAAATAAACGTTGAATTCCTCATGGAATTACATGCTCTTTCATATTTCATATCAGGTTTCTCATTATCTCACCCAAAAATGTTAGAAACCTGAAATTAGGTATCAACCAAAACTATACGATCCCTTTAGATTTGCTATAATCATTGTACATTGATTCTTAGCTCCCACTTTCCTTGAACGATATGTCGCATAATGTAGCTTCAGATTTAAGCAAGCTGCCCATGATTCGATCATAACGCCGTCAAGAATTCGACCGCCTGCTACATGTAAAGCCTATGCGTTTATGTGTGCTCGAATTTTGGCACCGGGAAGTCAAACCTTGGTATTTTTTGTGCATCAGTCAAATGTGATAACATTATGGAACTTGTATTTTCATGTGGTGGAAATCTACTGTGCGCACAGACAGCTGAATTGTGTCTTTGGCGGCGTTTATAAGATTTTGCATGCCAAGAATCACTGTTTTGAAATACTGATTTGGAACACTGATTTGAAACACGGTTTTGTCAGGAGAGCGTTTATAAGATTTTTTCCTCGAGCGTGTTGGGGCTCTCGCTCAGTCTGTGCCATTGCGCAACTCATTCTGCGCAGTTTGTTCTTCAGCAAAAGGTCAAACAGGGCGCGCGCAAGGCATTGTGACGTCATTTAAACAGTGTTTGAGATCACGGTCGCGTTTATAAGATTTTTGAAACACTGTTTCTACAGAAACACTGTTTTGAAATGCACTATTTTGTGCGTGTCAAAACAGTGTTTCAAAACACTGTTTCAAGTTACGGCTAGTGTTTACAAGATTTCTTTTCTTGCTAGAAACACTGTTTGGCCAGAAGTAGTGTTTCAAAACACTGTTTCTGGCCAGAAAAAAAAAATCTGATAAATGCACCCTTATTTGATATTTAAATGTAATAATCAGTGATTGTATTGTGTGTAAATCACTATGCATTCATTTGTCTTTTTGTGTTTTTTTTTGTGTTTTTTTTTTTACAGGCCCCCAGACATCAACACACAAATGGCAAATTACGATTTCATAAGGCAGAATGAAGAGCGAGATGGAGTGCGCTTTAGCTGGAATGTGTGGCCATCAAGTAGGCTAGAGGCCACCCGAATGGTGGTGCCGTTGTCTGCACTGTACACTCCATTGAAGGAAAGGCCAGATCTCCCACCGATTCAGTATGATCCTGTCCTATGCAGTAGATCAACATGCAGGGCAGTTCTCAACCCTTTCTGGTGAGCTACTCTTGACCTTTATTGGCAATGTTGAATTTATCAGATTCCTGTGTGGTTAGTGAAAAGGAACTTGAATGCCATAAGTAGAATTTCTGTTGGTTGTTTTGTTATGTCTCGGATCTGTACAACCTTGTGTAGAGTGTAATGTGATTGTTATGCCTAAAGTTCCATACATTTGTAGTACATGAAAAGAAAGTATAATGTCAAATTTGATGAGCAGCATTAAAGCTAGGGAGTGTTAAAGTAAAACAATTATTCCATATTAATCATGAAGTTTGTGAATGTGTTGGAAAATTGGAAAAATTACATTGAAAAGTATGCAATATGTGTACCAAGCTATTTTTACTTATTGTAAGTAAATGTTTAGATATTCCTCTGAACAATTGACTCTTCAAAGTTTTAGCATTGCACTTTCCATGTAGCATGATTTCATTTGAAGTGTATTTCCTTACTTGCAGTCATCACAGGTTATGATTGGGTGATTATTAATATCAAATGCCGATACACATAAAAACCTCATGCACTGACTTCATACTTTCATTTCACTTTTATTTTCAGCCAAGTTGATTACAGAGCAAAGCTGTGGAACTGCAACTTCTGCTTTCAGAGAAATCAGGTACATATTTATCCACCTGTTCCATAATATATCAGTTGTCATTTGTTAATTATAGATATGTACAGTAATTCTAAACGTGTGGAATAATGAAGTAGCTCTATGATATAACTTGTAAAAAAAAAGTTGAGTATTAAGTTAATGTTTGCTAAATATAGTGTTTGTGAGACATATAATGTAAAGTTGCATTTAAATGATGAGAGAAACAGCAGCAGAGGATCAGGTATCTGCAGACAATCAAGCAGATAGAAATGGACAGATGGTATGGTTGCTGTTTGAACAATGAATTCTTCTCAATTTGAATGAGTAATTGCATTGTCTTAGGCACATTTAATATGCCAGTCATTGCAAAAAGGTGTAAAATTGAATGTTAGTTTAGTGTAATTGTTTTCATGGCGAAATAAAGAGAAATGATAGTGTGCAAATGTTCAATGAGCATGGGGCCCTCTTGATTACCCATTGTTCACATACTTCATTTACTATAGGTGTAACTCCTCTTCGGGTAGTTTGTGAAATATGCTGTTGATCATTGTATGTAGGTTACTGTCTAGTGTCCTGCCTACCAGTGAATCTTACCAGCATTTTTGTATCATTTTTCATGTGTGCTTACTGCATTGTTCCCTTACCCTGCAGTTCCCAAACCAGTACCGTGGGATTTCAGAGCAGCAACAGCCGGCAGAGTTGATCCCGCAGTTTACAACCATAGAGTACACACTGACTGTGAGTATGCCTTCTTACTTTGGGAACTCCACATAATTTTTCTTTGTTCTACTGTGTCAGTTGCACGTTTTCATGGCTTCACAACAAGAGGATACTGGAGGCGTTACATTTTCAGGTTGTCCGTCTGGCTGTCTATTAGCCGTAGACTCATCATTTTTTAACTAAAATTCTTGGATAGATTTGTTAACACCTTATCCCAGGACAGGCTACATGTACATGAATTGTAGATGCACTGATTAGATTTCTGGCGAAATCCATTTAGATCAAATATGAAAAATCACCAAACTGTTGCTAAAAATTTCATCTTCAAATTTTGGTTGAATATGTAATTTTCCAGCCATAACTCTCATTAGGAATTTTCAGTAGTAAACAATTTGATAAAAAGAGAATATTGTTATGTGCCCGGGAGAACAACAATGTGATTGTGATAGGCGAAAAGTCATAGACAAAGGTCACTAATCTTTGATTGCAATATCACTTGTCATTCTTAACTTCATCTAGAAAGTGTACTCAGTAATAGGAACTAGGAAATAAAAACTTAAGAAATGTTTTGTTCATGCTGAATAATTTTAGGTTAGTTCCTGGATAAAAGGTCATTATCAATGAATTTCATGCATGTTTAATATGTTAGAATTGAAGCGTTTCCCATTTATGTATTAGTCATTCATTACTCATATCTTATTATTAGGAGCAGATTAAAGGCATAATTTAACATTTGCAGAAGAAACAAAAACACACCAATAGTGCTTTAAAATAATTCTAAAATGTGAGATAGGGATAGAAACAATCACTGTAAAAATTTGAATCCGTATAATCGATTGTAAATATTGTTAAATGCACAAAATGTGAACAATAGTTATGATAAAAATTTTTTCAGGCTAAACCATGTACAGTTACGGTTTTATGAGAAAAATACTCATATCTCCTTGTATTTTAGGCTTCATTGCAAAAAAAAATAAAAATTATATGGTAGGATGCTTTGTGATACAACAGACTTACACATGTGCATCAAATGTGATAACTTGAACATTTTTTAAATCACTGTTCCCAAAGGAAAACAGGGGGGTGTTTCATCAACGTTTGTCGGCGCTGACAACTGTCAGCACTGACCAATTACAGCAAAATCCTTGGTTTTGAATAGCTGAGATGCTCTGGTCACTGACTGTTACTATGGTGATTCAAGTTGTCAGCGCCGACAAACGTTGATGAAATGCCCCCCCCCCCCCCCCCCCCAGACCTTTGAATGCAATGATATCCAAAAATTATGTTACCGGCAGTGTTGTGTCAAAAGTTTAAAGGGCCAAAGCACACTGCTGATTGTATGGTCAAGAATGCATGTTGATAGTCAAATGTGTGCTAGAGGATCAAACTAAAAATATTCTTGCCCTTTTGTCCACAGAGAGCACCATCAGCTCCCCTGATATATTTGCTAGTCATTGACACATGCATGGAGGAGGAAGATCTACAAGCCCTCAAAGGTAAGGCATAATCATACTTGAGATTATGTATCTACTATTAAATCAATGTAATGCTGAAAATGAGATTTGGTCACACTAATGAGAAAGTGATTCTGGTTTTAATGTCCATATTGCCACCTTCAAAAATTTTTGAATTGATATGACTGACCAAACTGAACAAAACATGACGTGATTACAGAAATAGAATGTAATAGAATATAACAGACACATTTGCCTCTGGTCATCAACCATATACAGTGCACTCTCGTTATAACGAACACGGTTATAACAAAATTTTGATAACAACAAAGTAATAATTCAGGCAGCAACATTATCCACTCTGTTTTTATGCCTCCGCCACGAAGTGGTGCCGGAGGCATTATGTTTTCGGGTTGTCCGTCCGTCCGTCCTTCCGTCCGTCCGTCCGTCTTTCCGTCCGTCCGTAATGAATTTTGTGGACAAGGTAACTATCAAAAGCTGTTGAGGTATCCTAATGAAACTTGGCATGTATGTGTATTAGGGGATGAAGTTGTGCCTATCAACTTTTGGGTGCACGTGCTCAAGGTCAAAGGTCAAAAGGTCAAGGTCAAATACATAAAATTTCACTATTTCCACCATATCTATGCAATGCCTGAAGATATTTTCTTGAAACTTAGTGCATACATGTATTACCCAATTTAGATTCTCTGGTGAAAGTTTGGGTCATGAGGTCAAAGGTCAAAGGTCAAAAGGTCGAGTAAAAGTATTAAAACTTCTTTTTTTTTCTGTAAATTGGAAAATTGTTCAAGGTATCTTCATGGAACATAGTATATACATGTACTGACTGGCAGTGATTATCTAGAGAATGTAGGGTTCATGGGTCAAAGGTCAGGGGTCAAAGGTCAAGTGCAACACTTCAAAATTTTACTATTTCCCTCATGTTCATGCAATGCCAGCAAGATTATTATTTTTTTTTTTACACTTGGTGTATGCATGTGTAACCTAATAGAAATTCTCTGGAGAGTTTTTTTTTTCTTTTTTTTTTGCCTCAAAGGTCAAAAGGTCAAAGATCAAGTGAAAGTGCTGAACTAACTTTTTCCTCCATATCTCGGAAGTGGCTCAATTTATCGTGGAACTTACTGCATATTTATGCATGTTCTACCTGAAAGTGATTATCTTATGAATTTTAGGGTCAAAGGCCAGATGAACATGGTAACAATTTACTATTCAGTACAGAAATTGCACTTTTTTTCCATACCGGTACCATGAAAATTACTCAATGCATAAATGTATGAATGGGTCAAAGTCAAGTTAAAGTCCTTAAATCCCCAAATACATGCTCTCCTATTCATCCAATTAAACCAAGGTCAAGGAAGGAGAACATTCAACACATTTGTGACAAACTTGTCATTTCAGTATTTTGCCAGTTTTGTGAAAATGTAATCACACATTGTCCACATGTACTATCTAGACCTATTAGGAGAATCATGCATTATGGCGGAGGCATACCAGTCGCCATAGCGACATTTCTAGTTTATTGTTCATTTGCTTGATGAGATTTCAATATAATGAAAGAAAACTGCCGGTCCCAAGGACTTCGTTAAAATGGGAGTCCGTTGTATCTAGTTATAAAGTTCTTGTCTAACTTTAAGAGTTTGAAAAATGACATTTGTTTTGATACCGTTATGTTAGTACTCAAGGACATAACATAAAGATGATATAATCAAGCAGGGCATATGTCAAATATGATATGAGACAAACTGCCCTAGATTGCAAGGTGTATAGGTCAAGTATTCAGCACCATATTGAGCCATTGACGAATATACACCACTTTGTACACTGCTTCAGAGTCCCTCCAGATGTCCCTGAGTCTCCTTCCTCCAAATGCCCTGATTGGCCTCATCACCTATGGCCGTATGGTGCAGGTCCATGAGCTGGGGTGTGAGGGGTGCTCCAAGAGCTATGTCTTCAGGGGAACCAAAGACCTTACTGCCAAACAGATCCAGGTATATAGCATTTCATCTTATTCCCAATCATGTAGATCACATCTGTAGAGAGGGCTGCTACAAGAAAGTGTTTGCCAAAAATCTCATTTTTGTTTAACTCTTTTGTAACCACTTTCTTTTGAGTTTTCACAGTATGTCAAACTTCCAATATGTGGTGGTTTTTTGTTTGTTTGTTTGTTTGTTTGTTTTTTTCTCTCTCTCTGTTGTATTTTCTCCTCCATGATTTCATTGTCTTATATAAGTTAGTAGTAATGAGTGCTACAATATCAATTTGAAATTTGGCTGGTGTATGCTCTAGGTGTTCATCGCACTGCTGTCTGTACTTCAGCATATCTCTCAAATTAGATAAAAACATAAGAACATGCAGCATAATTTGAAATATGATAATTAGTTTTCACTACCTGTGGCTAGAAATTACCAGTTTTTAATGTCCCCAAACCCTTACCCCTCCCATTATGACACTATTGTTGCATTTCTGTAACTCTGAGGAGGAAACGGCACCCTTCTCCCCTTTTGTAAATTAGTGTAGTAGATATGTCTTTTGGCATATCACGTTAAAAAAAAGAAATAGATACGCTCTCATGGTAGTCGATAAACCTACGTCATAATACCTGAAAATATCTACAGAATATGCAGCCTGTGACCCGAATTTATTTTTCATGAGTGAGGAGTAATATATATTTACACACAAAAGTTTCCTCGTTTATCTCTGCATTCAGAACTATGGGTTAAGTGTAGCATAAATGTATCTTGGGGCATGACTTTTGCTGATAATCAACAGAGATATTTAGATGTATAGTATTTTATATATCTACAAATGGCTGTACAAACTCCTGATACTTAATTACATCATATGTTGAAAAAGATTTGACTTACAATGTTTAAACCAGTTAATTAAATAAATTAATATGCATTTGTTTTCTTCTTTGTTTTTTGTTTGTTTCTGTTTTTGTTTCTGTTTTTTTTTTTGGTAGGGGGTTGTTTGGCATTCATTTATGTGTGTTTTGCAAATTGAAAAGCTTATATTAGTCAAGACTCAGAAGACATGTGAATGTCACTTATGATGTGAATTATGACTGTGAATGTCATGTGGTTTTATAAAGCTTTAAACTTATTTGTGTTCAATGCAACATAGGACATGTTGGGCATTGGGCGTGTCCCTGCTCAGGCACAGAGGGGCAACCAACAACCTCAGCAGCAGCAGCAGCCACCAATGAACAAGTAAGTGTAACACGATACATGGCTTTCACCCCTGTTACGAGTTATTAGGAACACTCTCCTCTCATTGAAATCAGCTCTACATAGAATCATTTCAAGGGACAAGAAATTGTGCACCATTGATGCATCACTGGAGTTGTATCATATGGAGGGGTTATTTACACTATGCAGAACACTAGAAAATATAAAAAATAAACAGAGGAAACCAAATAGGAGGTCATTTCTTCAGGTCACATGGAAATGTAACCTGCAGTTGTCAGTTGTAAGAAGTGGGTTCATTTTGTCCTATGGGGAAAAAGGAGACATGGATTTTGTTAGATTCTTTGGATAAAATGATAATTGGCTACATGTTGTGATATTTTGAAAAATGACAATTGTTTTCCACTGAATTTCTGCAAGAAATAATGTGTATTCTATTTTTCTTGAGGTCTATCTGTCCCAACGTAAAGGAAAATGCTTCAAGAGTTTAGCAATATCTTGAGTTCTGGGATGTACATGCACCCACAAAATGTCTTCAGTGGTGACAGCGATCTTCCTTTTTCTTTTGGTCATGTGCATATGTGTAGAAATCCTATTCTGGATTATCCAAATGCACTGACTGTGCCAATATATTGTATATTATACAAATATTGACTGCTCATGAGGATGATGGTGGAAATTATCACTCCCGAGGTGCTTTTCATACCGACCCTTCTATCACCCCGAGGCGTTAGCCGAGGGGTGATGGAAGGGTCGGTATGAAAAGCACCGAGGGAGTGACAATTTCCACCACCATCCAAATACAGAGCAGTTAATATTTGTTTTATATACCTCATCGTTTAAGACTTAACCAAGATCTAGGGCTAGGCAAATACGAAGTAAATTCTAACTGTTAGGCCTAAACGTTAGCCCTAAAATCAGGCCACAGCCTGCGCTTGCTTGCATGGTTTTCGTGCATTTCGTACACTAGACCTACCCAGTACGCACGGTACATTGTACTCACTCACACGGCCTTCGGCGAGCTCCTGCATAAAATCTTGGCAGAAGATTACAGTATACATCCAGTTTCCCGTCGCTCGTGTTTTAATTCGATATTTCCAACATGCTGAGATTTGTCTCTGCTTCGGGATCCTAAGAAATTCTAATTGCAAAGTGTACGATCTTTGATCCAGCTCACTTAAATCACGGAGGAGCGCTCGATCACCATGCCACGTTGAAACATGCCCACTGCTGCTGTGCGCTATGTGCGATGATTTTGCATGTGTTTATACGATGCGCGTAGTGAACGTCCTTCCTTGGGTGGAGGGGGTGCGGACACCGCGCGCGAAGTCTAGTGTACTTGTGTGTACAAAAGTCGCGGAGGGTTTACGAATTCTATCACGAGGGTTTTGCCTTTCTATCACGAGGGGTTTGCCTTTCTATCACGAGGGTTTTGCCTTTCTATCACTTACATGAAAACCCTAAGGCAAGATAGACGGGACTACACCTTGTCACGTGATATACTTTTGACCAATTAGTGATACGAATCTCACTTATGAGGTATATAAACCCGCATATTGTTTATTGAAAAAAACTTATATACCAGTATTTGTCTATCACAGATTCCTACAGCCTGTGCACAAGTGTGACATGAACCTCACCGACCTGCTTGGAGAACTACAGAGAGATCCATGGCCAGTCAGCGCAGGAAAGCGCCCTCTACGATCCACAGGTGTTGCTCTCTCCATTGCAGTTGGCCTGCTGGAGGTGAGGCAAACAATATAGGAAACTTGTCTCTCTAGCATTAAAGATTGCACTGTCCAGTCATTGTGATGCTCCTCATGCTACTGTACTAGCTTTCAAAGGTGAAGCATTCAGAGACATGAGATCAAGATGTTAACCCATTGCTTACAGGAATCTGGTGGCCTGTGTATTAAGTCTATGGGGATGTCAAAATTCAGTATGGAATGGGTTAACCCATTGAGGACGGTTTGATTTTGCTACAACATGCATTTCCCATAGACACTTGCCCGAGTATACTCAGGACTCGTCCTTAAGGCTGGGTTCACATAGGAGTATACTATTCGGGTATACGGTGCACGTTTTCGAGGGCACACGAATAGCTTGAATCGAACAATAGGATTTCCTAATACCGGGTCACATAAGAGGGCACTATTCGAAAATGCCGTATAAGCTGCGTATAGTATAGTACAGTGGGAATCGTGCTTGTTCGATTTTCGTGCAGCGTATACCATCCTGTTCGGGTGTGGCAGCTGGTGTTCTGAATGTGTGCTTTGGTTAAATAAGGTAAGTTACAAATTATAGGATTCCTTGGTACTCATGTTATTGGAATATTTAATTAATTACTTAATTATTCTTATGATAAGTTAAAATAATGTGGAAATAGATTTAATCCAAGAAAATATTGTTTATGAAATGATTTCTTTAATATTTCACTTTTGCTATGAGTTCACAGAGCTGGGATGGGGGAGTAGAATTAAGCTACCCCCCACCCCCACCCCACCATAAAAAATGACATCAAAGCAAAAATAGGCATAACTAATAAAATCAATTAGGCTGATACATGTTTGAAATGTTAAAATAAATATTTGGATACATAACTACAGTATTTCCAATCACATTCCCCCTCCCCCACCCCTAAAAATTTTAGTTTTCAGTGTGTAAAATCATATGGCTCAAATAACCCCATCTCGATCGACTGGCTGAACTAACCCCATTAAAAAATCATTACAAGTTGTATTTAGAAGTTCAATAATTTGCAGAGGTGATTTCTCTGCTTTAAGTTAGTCCAAAACAAGTTTATTTTCGAATATCAATAAGTTATGTAGAAAAGAAAAAATTCTTTTCTTTTTTGTACAGAAATTATCTTTAGGTAGATGCCAAAAGAATATTAAAGTAGGACACACGTGCTACCTTATGTGACCCACCATGCCCACATAGCGTATAGCGAATAGCGAATACCGTATACTTCTATGTGAACCCAGCCTAACAGGTTAAGTAGTCTCCATGTTGAGTGATGCAGTTGAGAGTATATATGTAAACATATCTCTTGCATTGATCTAGTAAAAAAAAAAAAAAAAATGTGTACCAGTATGTGCATGGATATTTTTATGTGAGTACATGAGCAAGCATTGTAATGGGAGCAGCAAAGCATATATGAGGTACTATATCTGACATTATTACTTTGTTTTCATTCCTTCTGTGGCAACAGCACCAAGGAATTTAGTTTTATGATTTTATACTTTTGCAAAGAATATTAATAGAAAATAGCATTGAAACCTCTTTGACACAGTCTTCTATCATACATGGAAAGAATATGCATTTGTATTATTTTGATGCTGCTAACAAGTTTGCTGTTAAGAAGCTAGACCATTGAAATGATTTGCTTACCCAGGACAACTATGTGTACCACACTTACTTTCTTAACCCTCTTGACTCACAGTGCACATTCCCAAACACCGGCGCTCGCATTATGCTGTTCATGGGTGGACCACCCACTCAGGGTCCAGGCATTGTGGTTGGTGACGAGCTGAAAACGACCATCAGGTCTCATCATGACATTGAGAAGGACAACGTCAAATTCATGAGGAAAGCCATCAAGGTAAATCTTACTGTATGTTTCAACCAATGTATCAAAAGCTGTAAGTTCCACTTGATAGAGACATGGGCACTGTTCATTTGATGATATTGCATATGACAGTTGCTATGTGATATAAACAAGAAAATGAAGGCAGCAGCTCAAGAATATTTGAACAAAAGCAGACAGAACATACGAGTCTTTCATTGTCAGTTTGTTAGCTGGTGTTACATTTTGTAGTGTTGTCAAGATAATTTTCTTTGTACCATAACTACCACAATGTAAAGTTTGTAATACTCCTTATTTGTTTGATACACCAAGTGGGCTTCAAATCACTGTCAAAGAAATTATTGGCTGCCCTGTTTCACAAGGCATAATTATACATCTATCTCAAATTACAGTGATATTATTGCAATTTCAGGGTAACATCTATGTCAATTCACTTTTCTTTGTTTTTATGCAGATTTGAGATGAATGATTTTTCGGTCATGTATGACTTATTGTCCCAAACATTTTTTTTTTCTCTCTCTTTGTCTTACAGCACTATGATGGACTAGCCAAAAGGGCAGCCAACTTTGGACACACCATTGACATCTATGCCTGTAACCTTGACCAGACTGGGCTGCATGAAATGAAGAACTGCTGCAACTTCACAGGGTATGTCCAGAGCTGACTAGTCCCCCTGATTCTGTGGGCAGCTCCCTAAAAACTTGAAAGATTTGGGTGCTTTTTTGTTTGCCTGATGGGTTACATCTAATACACAATGTATGTTCCTGCTATTTCCTTGTTCACTGAGGGTCCCATTCATATAATGCATTTCATTCCTTCGAAGAATTTGGTAATAGGAAAATGTCAACACTGAATATTTATATGATAGCAGTTTGCAATAAATAAGTGTTAGGACTCTGTTCCTGAGATTCTCTATTATAAGTGACTTATAACGCAGAAATTTTTATTTCCACACTTTTTTATATTTCAGACAGCTTCAAGGGATTGTACACTTTCGGTTGAGACCTAACTTCAGATTTCTAACATTTTTTGGTGAGATAATGAAAAACCTCTTATGAAATATGAAAGAGCATGTAATTTTATGAGGAATTCAACGTTTATTTGATGAAAATTGGTTTTGAAAAAGCTGAGATATCCAAAAAGAGCGATTCTAATAAAGTGTGGGACCCACACTTTGACACGATCGCTTTGTTTTACCTTGTTTTTGGATGTTTCCGTCATTCCAAACCCGATTTCCATCAAGTAAACTTTGAATTCCTCTTAAAATGGTATGCTCTGTACTATTTCATAAGTGTTTTCTTGGTATCTCGCAAAAAGTTAAAAGCCCAATTCTCACCTCCACCTAAACTGTACTATCCCTTTCATGGTGATTAAAATGTAGTGTAGAATCGCATGTCATTGCTGTCTTTTATTTTTGTCTTTATGAGTTACTCAAAGTTAAGAGTAGACTACAGACATAGCAATCAGAAGAGCCACCTGAACGATTTACAAATTCCGCATGAATATATATATTAATGTTGCATATTTTTACAGAAGTAGGAAGCTAAACTAAGCAGCACAGCACAGCTTTGTACTTTGTTATGCATTCTCACAAAATGTCTGTTTTGTGATACCATTAGTAAGTTCAGTTTGGTCAAATATGAATAGAATCTTATTGATATCAGTAGATTTATTGGGTTTTGATATCAATAGATTTATTGGGCCTTAATGACTGCATGAATTGATCAAGAGTAGTTATCAGTCTGGAAATATGACCCATTGATTCGTCCTTTGTTGGACTGCAGGGGTCATATGGTGATGGGGGACTCCTTCAACACCTCGCTCTTTAAACAGACCTTCCAGAGAGTCTTCTCCAAAGACGTCAAGGGAGAATTCAAGATGGCTTTTGGTGGTGTCCTGGAAGTGAAGGTAGTGTGCTGTATTTATATTATATTGAATGACAATGAATGGGATACCAGGGAATATTGGCCCTAAGGAGTGCAATATTCCCTTGTATTCTATGAATTAATATATAATGATTATATATGGTGTATATAATAATATAATTATTATTGTCTATAATCATTATCTAGAGCAGGCATAAACTATAAAAAGTACCATACTTCTACTAGACTTTGAAGTTGACTGCACTGAAAAAGGAGCAACTCACACTTGCGTATGTAGCAAGATGTTTGCGCACTTGTGAATTGTAACAAGAGTTTGTGCACTTATTACAAGCGACGATGCACTCCAGAAGCACTTGCACGAAAGAGGAAACAAAATATTGTGTATTATTTCACGGCCACTAACAACGGTAGCCTTTGGAGAATTCATAAATTGGCTTATGCGTTTCGTTCAATATGCTTTTGTATTGCACAGTAAAAATCGAGCAAACAAGAATGCAAATTTTTAGCCCATGTAGGACGGGCTGATTTTGCTACAACATGCATTTCCCATCATAGACACTTGCCTGGGTATACTCGGGACTCTTCCTCAACAGGTTAATGTGCCGCTAAAAGGTCCTGTATTATGGAGCTATATTCATGAAAGTGGTTTGAATTCAGTCCATAGTTTATGCAAATTTCTCCTGTGTAAAGGTGCATGACAGATTGGGTACACCAACAGACATCCAATGAATAATTGTGTGTCGATACTTGTGTGTGTTAGGTACACCTATTTCATGCTTGTTTTAGTCCATACACTAAATTTTAACAATGATTTAGATTCAAACCACCTTGAATGCAGGCCATTATGTACAAAACACACTTCTGTGTACCAGGACATACTGACTTTGAATTTTTCTTCCCAAAAGTTCAAGTGGCACCCAGTTATTGACATTTATCAGGTATTCAAAATATTAACACACTAAGTAACACAGCGAGCATGTGATTCAAAGTAGTGCTGCCCTTGAATATGGATAGCTTTGTTCATAGAGTAAACAGCAGGACATCGTCACATGTATAGGGATGAAATGCCACTTCAATATACCAGTATACACACAGTAAATCGTCGTGAGTGCGATGGTACAAGATTTCACACAAGGTGAAAGATAAAGTCGCTCTATTCAACTAGGCGAAGCCTCATTGAATATTGCACCTCATCTTTCACAGAGTGTGAAATCTTGTTCCATTGCATGAGTGAAAACCATACACAATTTGTTTTATACAACACATACCTCGGATGTCAACAGATGTGGTCCACACAGATTCTTGAATTTAGCACAGAAATGGCAACGATTCTTGTGATGATGGCAAATGAGTAGCTGCACAGTCACAGTTGGCCATCAAGTGTATGTACGTACGTATGTACACATGTGAAACTGATCGGTTAAAGTTGTTTACAAAAATGAGTGACAAAAGTACGCACTTACAAGCGCTTGTAATTGTTAAGTGCGCACGGCAAATGTTTGTTTATTGTGACATGAGAGCCGTGCAATGGTAAACATGCGTTATCCCTTTTTGCTCAAACAAAATTGCACGGCTGACAGCCACAGCGTGCAATGGTACTTTTAACTGGGTGTCACATGATAAGCAATCTACCAATCTGATAGCTACATTCTTTTGCGGTGTTGTATAAAGGCAGATACATGTCACTCTCACACTTTTCTGTTCTCGCCCATGTAGACATCGCGTGAGGTGAAGGTGTCAGGTGCCATTGGCCCATGTGTGTCTATGGATGTAAAGGGCCCCTCTGTGTCAGATGCAGAGGTTGGCATGGGTGGGACATGCCAGTGGAAATTCTGTGGACTCTACCCTAACTCTACCGTGGCCCTCTTCTTTGAAGTCGTCAACCAGGTAAGAAAGAATGTGAAATGTGGTTATGAGTGATGTCTATTCATGTACATATTTGTGTGCCTGTATTTCTGCTTTTACATTTGGCTTTCCTGATGTGAATTGTCTGCTCTGTCGGACTCAAAGGACACTGCCAGTATTACCTTTATATGTATGAATTGGGCCGTGAAGGCTGTTAGAACAAATGAAAGGGAATGTAAAGTGTGTAAGAGTCAGCATGTGTTTGGTGAATGTTCAGTCAGGTGCATAATGGATTAGTCAGTTTATTACCAAAGCTTGTGGAGGTAAGTACTCTGACCACAGTTTGTGGGCCATCCAAATTAAATGTGGAGGCAAGTTGTGTGTGTTTGAGTGCTGTGTGTGTTTGAGTTTTTTCAGTTGATTCACATGACAGCTAAGGAAGCAACAAGTGCTTGTGAGCAAGCAACCCGTGGATCAAAGGCTATAAGACCCATCTGAAGGACTAGACAGTGATAGTATAATGCCTTGTCTAGTAGTGCAACTTCATGATTTACCTCAACATTTAAATGTGCAAGACACTTTAAAAAAAGTGGCAGAAAGTGTGTTGTCATTGTAGTTATAGTTGCTTATGCATGGCCAGTGTTGGAATATCGTATGAAAAGCACAACCTGAAAAGGATTTGCACTACCACAGTATCAACTATGTAATTTGTCTTAATGGGTTGATGTGCATAGCTCTCTGTTGAAGACTGGTAGAAAGTGTTACCAAGACAACTCCCTATGTACTTTAACAATACAAAACTGTATGAAATGGATGAGGCTCATCAACTATAGTTATATTTGTAATTTTCATGCGATCTGATGTGGGCTATCATTTTGCCACATTCAAAATGTCATTCCATGCACTTGCATGCCTGGAAAGTAATGCTGCCCTCTATCAGTAGAAGGTGTAGTCCTGATATTCTGCAGTCATCATATGACTCGGCACAAAGTAACCCAGGGTACTATCGTATCCCATTTTACGACATTGTGTAGCGTCATCTTGTGTTCTTAAGATGTACAGTTGCACACCGCTATCATGGTGGCCAAATGTTAGCCATCAGCGATAATGATCCCACTGCCAATTCATTCCTTTAACAACGTCTTTAGAGTAGTTACAATGATGATAATAATATTTTTTTTAAAAATGAATTGTTATAATTTGGACCACCTCAGAAAGAAATTGGTTTAATCCTCAAACTTTAATGCATGATTGCTGATTTTCATCTTTGGACTGATAGTGCTGCTGAGCACTGAGTTGCTCATGCATGCTCTGCCTTTGCCACCTCCTCAGCAACAGAGCATTAGCATTATACTGTTTAGTACCGTAATCAGAAAGAAGAAAAAAGAATAATTGAGTAATAGGATGTATTTTCAGGATTGAGATTTACATTGGGAGACACAGAATTCATATTTCAGAGGAATCAGTAGATTTTGATTTTTGTGTTTAATTGCTTAACGAGGGACTTTGCAGTGCAAATGCATGCTGACTTTTGTTGATTTCTAATACTCTCAACATCACTTGATAAGTGGCCGAAAGAATAATTAAATACGTACTGTACCATATATCATATAAGTTTTTCAACTATCTTTTTTCTTTATTACATGGACATGTCCACAAAATAAACCTGAAGTCCCCATTTCACTATGCCACTTTTCTATTCTGGCACTGCTGTTACTTCGCTTAGAAAGACTTTACTGCGTTCATCCCAATGTGTTTACGTTGCCATTGTGTTCTTCCCCTTGCCTTTCAAGCCAGAGTTGAAAAATTCTGATTGGGACGATCAGCGAGAAATTTTTTACGTATATTCAAAATTTCATGCCTATATAAAAAGTGCCTGCTTTTGCTCCTTCGTCACAACGCTGCTGCGAAAATGCTTATGAATTAAACCAATGTCCATACACTTTTGCCACTCTTCCCAGATTTTATAGATCGATATAGATCAGGATCCAGATCATGATAGTAGAACGGGGGTTTTACCAAGCTTCTGTGGGTGACATCATCTGTCAATCATTGCTGAACTACTGATAAGATTAACAAAAGACATTGGAATGTACCTTTCCCTACATGTAGGTGGAGCATAACTTACATGTTTCCATGTCACTAATATGATTAACAGAAGACACTGAAGAGAAATATTTAATTTACGCTAATTGTGGAGAAAGGTGCACTCCAGTGTCTTTTGTTAATCATATCAGTGCTTTACCAGTGATTGACAGATGGTGTTACTGACGGTATCTTAGTTTGTTTGTTTGTTTTTAATGGGCATATCCAAGTAAGCCGAAAAAAGATAGGCAAATTATTCTAAAATATATGGTACATATTTAAATATTCTTGTGGCCACATAATAAAAGTCAACATGCATTTGCATTGCTTTGTCCCCTGGAATTAATAACATGTATTAGCTCACTTATCATCGTGTTAGGAATACAAGAAAATCTTTCATCAAGCACAAAAATTACTTTCACCCATTCAAACCCATGACTGAATCTGATATGATGAGTTTCTTCTTTATATCCTGTTGAAATTAGGGTATGATGACCTCCTGATATGTGTATGGAGCATTCCTGTTGATATTCAAATGAAACACATGAAGAGGAGACTGACAGTATTTTTTTCTTCTCTCCTCAGTAAGCCAAATTGCAGGAACTGATGCCTGTGATAACATGTTATTTTTATTTAACCCTCTGGGAAATCAGTTCGCTGTCAGACAAAGTTAATGCAAACTCCAGTATCATTGTCCGCAAGATGATATCAACATTATTCAAATTGAATGAATTCTTGCTGAAGAGTTGTGTTTTTGCAACTGATTTGCATACAAATTGCCTTTCATTGATATTAATAAGCAACAATTATTCAGTCTTTTAATAATAGCCATGATGAGAACAAAAAAATTGTGAGCATACACACTCGAGTCGGATTCAAGCCAACGATCTCCTGATTACCAGACAGGCGTCATGTCCACTAGACTATGGAGCTTCACCCCAAACAGCCAGCACTGGTTATACTCCTTATAGCATGCAGTGGTACAGCATATTTATTTAGATTGATGAATCCTTGCATCAAGTTGTTTTTATTGCAACTGATTTTCAAATCGCTCTTTATTAACATGAATAATCACTAATTAGTCAGTGTTGTAGTTGTAGTCATGATTTACAAAAAAAAAAAAAAATCATGGGCATACATACTCAGGTTGGATTTGAACCAGCAATTACCAGACAGGCATCATACCCACTATTCTACCAAGACTACTGGCTGCCGGGCAGAAGCTTGGTTAGTCAGGTGGATGCACAAAACCTGTCTCATAATCAGGAGATCACTGATTTAAATCCAACGCAAGTGTGTTTACCCATCATTGTTTATCACGTTTTCTGCTAAAACACTGAGTTATTGGTGTTTATTTACATGGATGAGACCCTCTGAAAATGTTGGCAAATCCTACCGTGTATCTGTGGTGAAGGCTAATTTCCTTGAGATGTACAACCCAAGTGATAGACAAGTGTATTGCTTAATTTTTCGCTGGTGTTTAATTTCATCAATCAACTCATTGACACTGCTGTTGATCTTCATTTAACCTTGTATGCCATTTGCACGTAATTTATTTGGTACTTTCAAACATAATTTGATTATGTCAGGTACAAGTGGTGTGTCTAGCACTGTGCTGGCTTTAATTTACATTGGGAGGGGGCATTGTTATGTTGCATTTTTGCCTAGTTACCAGTGGAGTCACTCTTTTAATCTTTATGCCAGCAGGATATACTGAACTGATTTGTTGCAGAAGTAAAATATCAACATTGCTTGGTTAGATTTCATTCGCTATCAACCTTGATACACTCAAATCAATACACCTCATCCAGTTTTTTTAATATGACCCCGTCCTGCTTCTCAGTAAGGTAGTGTAAATGAAGCTCATGTCACCGGTTTGTCATGATACGTCCATGTGCTTCACCTACAACAGTCTGTACAGCATGAAAGCTTTTTCAGTGCATGCACACTTGTACATGATACTTTTCTGTTAGTGTTTGTATGTTTGATTGTTCTTGATTTCAAGGTACAGATGCTCTATTTTTGACAGTATGAAGGCCATTTTCCAAGTTAATTTATTGATCTGAAAAAGGAAAAGCTTCCTGTTCCAGAATATTTGTAAAATTATGTAAAATTATGTGAGCATTTGTTTTGAATAACATTTATTGGACCTCACTTATCTCTCCTTTTGTTAAAATTTACAGTTGTATCATGTTGGATTTATAATAAGTACTTAAAGGTTCAACTTAAAGGTTCAACTTTTTAAAGGTTCAAGTTTTTTGTTGTTGTTGATATTTTCAACTTTAAATTTTTTTTGGAAAAGCTTCAAATAGGGGAAATAATGTTTTACTCTGCCTTTCCAAATGGAAAATGTTGGCAAAAGCAAGATACTAAAAAGATGTTTAAGAGGGTCATCCATCTGGACTCACTAGTTGGATAGCTTGCTAGAGTGAAGCTAACCATCTTGATAGATGTCTTACTGCTTGCAAAGTGACATTCAAAAATATCTCTTTCCAATGACAAATTAGCATTAAAAACAATCCACTCAAGGAGAAATACTGATTTGAGGTAATCTGAAGATGCAACTGTATTGTGATGTCACTCACATCAAAGTTACAACCAAGAAATGCAGCTGTCACTATTACAGGTTAGACAAGCAATCGTAGTTTCATAGCAGGTCCGTAGAAATATGATCCATGTTAAGCTAGGATTTTAGAGTTTGAATTACTGTCTCTTCAATCTGACAAAATGAAGTCAAAGGCGCTTGACTATTTGAATCGTATTGCAAATTATTTACTGACAGAAAGAATTAAGAAAAATATGAGGATTACTGAAAGTAATAATATTACATACAATTTAGAAGATATAGAGCAGGTGTCTTCAATACTTGTTTAAACAATATATAGCCATCATGGACTACGGAGAGTAGTGAGGCTTTCTGTCACCTGCTGGTTAAATGGCTACCTTGACAGAATTTCCCTTGAGGCCTTCCCTGGCCTGCATACTAGATATCAGACAAGGCCAGTGATATAATCCAGTCTGTTCATTATAGAACTGCAGAAAGCCCAACGGCATATATATATTATGTCAGCACACTCCCTGTGCACCAAGGGTAGTTGATGTGGAAATCACTTGAATAATTGATGCTATAAATCAAATGGGTGACAAATAGTAGTTAATGTTAGCACAAGCCCCCAGTTTTGTTTTGCCAAGGTCATGTTTACATGCTTACATGTTATATATATGCAAATCCCTATGAAATGATAATCACACTTCACAAACACTCAAGTTTGGGACATTCTCATATGACTGCCCCCCCCCCCCCCCCTCTTGCAGATTCCTGTGGTTTGGTGCTATAACTTTTTATTCTTATTTTTCCTATTTATTGTTAGATAGATAGAAATAACTCTTTTTTATTTGTTATTCATCTACAATCCTGTATATTGTTTGCTTCTTCTTTTTTTGACCAGCATTTTTAAAGTGGCAAAATTTGTTTATGGCTAAATTCATTTATGCACTGTTCTTTACTCATAAATTGCCTAGATGTATTTTATCTGATTCAAAGACTTTATATTTCCTTCTCAAATTGGCAACTTTTTGATATTCCATATGCTACATCACAAGCATTCTATTGATCTGCACTAAAGATCTCCACTTTTTTTTTTCTGTAGGCATGAATTCAAAATAGAAAGAAAGAAAAAAAAATGATTTCTGTTCATTGAATTCATGTTATTGCAAACAATAACACCAAATTGGCAGTGATGACATGTGAGGGAGGGGGAAGGTTGTAGTTGGTGCATTATCTTTTAAAAGTGTAATTTCTGTTTGCTCACACCAGAAGGAGTATATCATGAGTGTGTGATGTTATCACCTCCACTCATTTGCATAGTTGTGAACAACATTACCTTTCAGCCAAAACATGGTTTCTTTGTGTTTATATCATTATGGCATTATCCAAATTGCCATCTTTTTATGTTTCGATGGTACTGTTGTGTAAAAACTGCAACAGTAGAAGTTTTGTGTATTGATAAGATAGGGAATGATGAGACCTCGTCCAAATGCCAGCACAATAATGTATAGAAATGGAAGGTTATATCTAGGGAGATGGAATCTGGGGGTGGTTTTTAAGAAGAAATTGGAGAGATTTAATAAGCAAAGAGGAATGCCAGTTTTGATCTCTAGCAAATTAATTCGTTTGGCGTCAGACAGAGAAAGGAAAAGTCAAGGAATTATGCTATAATAGGATGTCTTGTGTTGTCATCAGGGTCTTCCCAAATCTAAGAATATCAAATAGATGTTCATTAGCCTTAGCCTACTTTGTTTTTTAATATAAATGCATGTGTGCCCTGATATGAAGTGCCAGTAGTCCCGGTATGTTTCAAAATTTGTTGAATTGATACTTAATCTTCTGTAGCAATGTTCATAACCATACAACTTTCCCATTTGGGTTTTCTTTTACTGTGTTCATTTTTTGTCTCCCTGATGTGTCGTATGTCCTTTCTCTGCCTCTTCCTGTTAAGAACTGTATCTCTTTTCAATTTTTCAAATAACTCCTTTCTTTTATCTTGTTTATCATCAACAATTTTGTTGCAGCAACATGTGTAATACTCTGACCTTCAAGCACATTCACATACCTATGCGCAAATAATCTCAGATACATTGTATTCCTCTCTCTCCTATCTGTCTGTCTGTCTGTCTATCTATCTGGCTGTCTGTCTCACCCTTTCTCTCTTCAAAATATTTCAATCATCAATTCAGGCTGTGCATCTTTTAAATCATGTTTGATCGTGTACCATGATAGAGGAGACATCGTCACTCTGTAAAGAGTTAACATGGCTGTCTGATCTTCATTCTCGCCCTGGTTCACCTGCAAGAAATGATATACCATGCTGTGCAAAATGGGTTTCCAATTTCATGAAAATCATTACATTTAATACTTCTTGTTACAATCTTCTATCTGCTAGAAAACAATTTCCTCTTGACCATGAGCAAGACAACCACTTCAGATAAAACACAGAAAATACCTGTGAAATGGCAATACATCATCGGCTGAGAACTAGAAGGGCTTTATCGCCTTTTTTGAGGGAAGGAGGAGGGGTGTCGAGTTATTGGTATCAAGTTCTGGAGCTCAATCTCCTCTACTGTATAGAGTCAATTTTAAATTCTTTTCATTTTCAATAAAATTGTAAAAATCATAACCACAAGGGCATTATTTTACTCTATCCATATTTTTAACAAGGCTTGTAAATCTACCTACTTTTGATTAAATAAAGTTTATATTTCATGAATATCTATATAATCTTTTGTGTTTATTTACACTAAAATCTCAGAATGTGATAGCGCCCCTTCTGGTTCTCAGCTGATAATATCTAAAGTCATCACTCATCAGTTCCGTACTAGAACATAGCATAATGGTCATTGAAATTTCATGACTGTAACAACAGAAGGACATTACAGGGTTTACAGGGTAAATGCCATTTTGATTCTCACCTGCTGCTTTGATTTGTTTTCATTGATGTGTCGACATATCACATTAGCAAGCAAAGCTTGAAAGCATTTTGTAGTCCAGCAACAGAAAGTATTATGATAGAAAATCATAAAAGTCATTCAGAATTTATGAATTGTGCATTTATTGTACCAAACTAAAAAAAGAAAAATGCGTCATAAAACTTGCTGTTCAGACAATGCACACTAGATGTCACCAAAAGGAATGAGGATATACATTTGTATGTGGCAACATCTTTCATTTAGGTAAAATGTAGCTGACATTGATATTGGAGAAGAACCAAAGAGACTTCTGTGCCCTTGCCATCTAGTGTCACAAAAAGCATATTGTCAGGGAGTAGAAACCCATCTGTGCATACTTTTTTATATGTATCAAATTGATATTCTAACATCAATAGACATTTAATACATCATTGCAGAAATGCAGTAAATTGTATTTTCACAATGATTTAAAGCTCTCTCGGTAGGTGAAAAACCTGCAAGATTCATTCTTTTATTACACTTCTCTATATGCATCCATTACTACTTGCATCATTACGAGTATATTCACCACTGCAGTATGTAATTTGGCTGATTTTGAAATATACAACTTTAAATGATGTAAATGGAAGCAAGCAGTGTAGAAATAATCTGTGTATTAATGCACTGTAAAGATGTCATTATCTATGTATGAATTTCAAGGCAAGACTGGCTGAATGAAGCAGGAAGGCTTTGAATGCAATTATCTATAGCTATCCTGTAAGGTAATTGGCCCAAGAAATCAGGAACATTTCCGTAGTACAGATCAAACTGCCTGTCTTTCAAATGTTAGAAATGACAACACTAGTTAACTCCTTTGAACTGCTATTGTTGTACTTAATTAAGGCATTCTCTGGTCCCCTTCTGAGGAAAAGACCAAATTGTTGATGTCATGTTTTATTTTCACCCAGAATGAAAGATAAAACATGCACATGAAACAGTTTATTTCATACTGCATTGACTGTAGATGCACTATAGTAAACTGCAAATGAGTATTACTCTGTGATGACATTAGAAGTCCTACTCAGTATCAACATACATGGAAACACACAAAGTCATTTTCATCAAATATCAACCACATACACATGCACAACCACGAAAGAATTTCTAAGCTTTTCTAAACTTTGTAGAGATCCTGCCTAATTTTGGGGTTTTCAATTTAAAGAGAAGACATAACATCATCAGTGCAAAAGGTGAAAAGGTGACCAAATGCAATTTAAATGTTCTGCTCACAATGCTAATGAATACCAATTGTGTACAGTAAAATGCAGTAAAAATCAATCATAACCTTGATATGGAATATAGTAACTAAAGAACAAGAAATATGTGCATGTTGGTGCATTCAAATTGCTTTCTCTCTCAGCTCGAAAACAAAGTTATCAAAGGTGAAATATTGAAGAAACCCTTTCCTTGCCCCTTCCCATCCCTGTACCCCCCCCCCCCAAAAAAAAAAAAGAAAGAAAGAAAAAAGAACAGAAAAGGAAATAGATACTGAAGGAGGTTTGGGTGATGAATCATCTGAAGGGTAGCATCGTAAGCTTTTCCATAATACATGTGCATTTTAGAAGGATTTTCTCTGAAAACCTTTTCTCAGCAAGGATAGATCTGTCTTGTTTTAGCATGATACCATTTTGATTTTTAATCTGTTGTGCTTTCAGACATCCATGGCGCAGACTCCTCTCGCCTCTTTGCCAATCAATAATTGACTCCCAGAGGTGTTAACAGTTTCCTCAATATCTTTTTGTCCTCTGGGATTGGTATTGAAGCTCCTTGGTATATGGGATTAATCATAGAGGCATTATCTCCAAGATTGTGTAGTTGTGTATTGCTCCCATAGACTTAAATACTCTGACACAAGTTACATGTATGTTGTCTTGAAATATTCTTGCTGACTTGTCAGCAATTATTTGCTGTTCCCTGTTGCACTCTATCCCACTATTGACCAATTCTGTGACGCGCTATGTGTATTTTTGGCATGGGCGCAGCCATAGTGGGTGTATCAGCCGACCCCCCCTCAGCACTCCCCCACCCCTCTCCCTACATTAGCATGCGCACAGAGTGAAAAACTGCTTTAGCCAATAGGCGTCTCGTACTGAGTGCGCGAATGCTTGCTTAGTGCGTGAACCTTGCGTGATAAACATGTTGCCCGGGAGTGGGGGAGAGCAGGGGGGGTCGGCTGATACACCCACTATGGCTGCACCCTGTGCCGTAAAATGTCTGCTGCCCTCAACGAACCCGAATCGGTCAATACTGTACATGTAGGTATACACTTTTTGGAATTTGTCATCAGCTTTGAACTCTTTCCAATGTGTTATATTTTGCAGACTTCTATTGACATATCAAATTTGGATAACATCCTCTGCAGATTAATGCAAAGAGTGTATTATCTCAGAGATACATCTTGATTATACTGAAGAGTGTGATGTACGTGCATTGCCTGTGTGGCTCTTGTGAGTGCCTTCATTGAAGTGTTTCCAAAGCAAGTTGGTCATTTGCAGTTATGACAGTCGTAACCCGGTGATGACAACAACTGGAAGCTTTATGGCTCTCACAGGCATTAAATCTCCTGTTAGTGGAGCATTTTATCGAGGGCTCTGAAGACTAATTGATCTTAAATAGTCACTCCATGTGTAATTAGTTACCAATTATAAAACCTTAATGCCTCTGTCGTCACGGTGCAATGTACGTTTATAGCCAAATACTTGAATCTGATTTTGATTGGACCTATCTTCTCTTCTTTTTCTCTTTCATATTTGTATATGCCTAAAGCATGTGTATAATGAGCTATAATGTGTAGTTTAGATATTCTCTTAATCTGATTAGAATAGGGTTTAAATCACCTCTGTAAGTACAGCAAAAGGTCATTTTGGTTTCATTTACGTGAGCAATGTATACACTCTTTATTTGTGACTGTAATAGTGTTCGGTCCTGTGCTCCTTCATATCAAGGACACAAATTCCACAGTTCTCTACTCCACGTAACATGAAAGAGTCAGCCAAAAGGATTGTTTAGGAATGACCATGGAAGCATGGTTTGATTATAGACCTACAACAAACTTTGTTATAGGTCTGTGGTTTAATACACCATCAAGAGTCTATCATTTTTACATACTAAAAGTGTTTTGATGCACAGGGATCAGAATTGGTTTTTGATGAAAAGTCCAGTATAAGTCACAGTACAAATTTTAATCATGGCCCCATGTCACTTCTATCATTTTGTGGCAAAATGCTATCATCTTAGTATCAGATTAAATCTTGCCTTTATCCTCCTTTATTTAATGGCCATAGTCATCCCTAATTGTTCAATTGCCCTTGCTGGTTGGAGAAAAACAAAATAACAGCTTTTGTCACAGAGGGTATAAACCTTCCCTCCCAGCAGCTCTTTATATAAATATATGTTACATTATACATTATCTCCAACTTCTATGGTTGCCTGAACAGCCCTGATGTGTTTAGAACTTGGCAAATTTGTATGCGACTTTTCTCCCTGCAACCCCTTTTCTTCCTGTGGAGATGTACTCGTATGGTCAGAGGGGCCCTCAGGCCTCTTGTTACCGGTGCTCTGTCTCGTGTGCCGACCCTGTGTGTCCTGGCACTCCGTCATCTCCATGCTGGCGCCTCCTGCACCGGGCAAACACTGGCTGTTGGCCGTGGTGGGACCCACGCGGAAGTGATTCCGCACCAGAGGCAGTTTGTGTGCTGCCTGAGTGGCCAGGTGTCGCATGGCAGCCCGGAATGTGCGGTTGAGAATCGAGTAGAGCCACGGGTTGATGGCGGAGCTGAGGAGGGTAAACCAAAGCGCCACTGCACTGACCAGTGCGGGGGCAGATTTCTCACTCCACGTGTCCCAGCAACAGAGGAACGTGAATGGAAGCCAGCAGAATGCAAACACGCCTGTGTGGATGTTGAACGGGTAGAGGGAAATGAAAAAGAAGAGAAGAAAATGCCACATGTTCATAATTGTATGTAGTCATTTTTTTTTGTAACCTTTCCCTATGATACAGAAAGTTTTAGGAAGCCACAAAAGTCATTTCAGTGCACTTTTGATCTTCATGGTGTTATTGACAAGATTGGTGGATAAAGGAATACGGTTGATTATAAGATATGACCAGGTTTTACTTCAGATTATGTTTCCTTCTTTGTTGACATTGAGCCACTTCCTGGTTTTAAATTCCAGTCTTTTATGTTGTATGTCTATACATGTCTTTGTTTTAACAAAGGAGAATTTTTATCTTGTTGACATTGCATGGTTTGTATGTTAGCAATATAAAGGTTTCAGAATACATTGTGCCAATTCCATTGGGTCTAGGGCTGCATAAGCAGCCAAGAAGAGTCTAACTGATCCCAAGGCTCTGATAGGATGCCATTGCACTTTTCAGATATTGCTATCTCCTAGATGATGTGCATATGAGCATTGTTTTTGCTGTATACTAATACATGTGATTTGATGTACTCACTTCCATTTTGCCTCCCACAGGGTTTGGGATTGTCAACAAATATTGAGGGGAAAAAAACAAAACAAAAACTTATGGGCTAGTACATTGTATGAACTTGCAGTTGGGCTTTGTTCTCTATGTGAAAGCTGCATCAATTTATTGGAACCAAAATGAAGGATATGATGAATGAGGGTGTGGTAATCCAGGACTTGTTTCCTGGAGGAAACAAAGCTCAAGTATATTGGATGAGTGAAAGGAAAATACAAACCTGCGAGGCCTGCCAGAATTTTTGCTGCCCTGTAGTCCTTGTTCTTTGGAGACACATAGACACAGTGGTCCTCATTGCACTCTATAACCTTACGTCTTGCCTGTGTGCAGGCTACTCGTCCAATGGAGATGTAAGCAAAACACATGATCACAAAAGGGAGGCATATTCCCATCATCAGAATCGCTATTGCAGCTTCCCCGTTTGTGTCCAAGTTAGGAAGACAGAAGCCGTATGATGGAAGGTAGACGTATTTGCTGTTTGCCATGAAGGGTACAGAGGCCATAAAGATGGCACATCCCCAGTTCAGTAGAATCGCCATCCACACCCGGGTCTTTGTGAGCATTTGGTGGTACTTGAGCGGGTGGTTGACAGCGATGTAGCGCTCTGTGCTGAGGCTCGCTAGCGTCCAGGTGGAGACGATCCCAATCACAAGGTAGAGGAAGCCCAGTATGCCACACCACTGGTCACTATAGATCCAGGCCAGATTCAGCTGGACACTGGTGGCAAAGGGCAACAAGAGGATGCCGGTGGAGAGGTCAGCGATAGCCAGGTTCATCAGGAACCCTGATGTGATTGTCTGAATCTTGGGTGAGCGGAAGATGATGATGATGACGAGGAGATTGCCGAGAATGGTGACTACGGTTGTCAGGATCATCAGGCTGCCCAAGGTATAGCTCAGGCTTTGACTAAGCGGGTAGTCTTGCTCAGATACCTTTGTGGTGGCTTCAGAAGAATTTATCAAGTTCTCCATTGTACTGGAAATAATGCTATGTCCATTTCCCGTTTCGCGAGTCTCAGTAAGAAGAGAGAGAAATCTTTCTGCAGAACTTCATTATTTGTCCTCAGTAGCACAAGATTTTGGCTGTACAGAACTTCCTTAAAAAAATGCAATATATATACATATTGGTTTTTCCATACAAAATTTTTAGTTAGTGAGGCAATCTTCCATGGATTCAACCTCAGAATACATTGCACAACACAGTAAATAATACAAATAGGCGAGATTCATCTCATTGCAGCTGCCTTTGCATGTAAAACTCCAGCATCACTTACATGAGATGCCATCATTAATAATGCATTGCATCCGGACCCTGGAAGATTGTTCTTGTTTTGGGGGTTTTTATCACAGCAGACAATATGTGTCAGAGCATAAATCACATGCATCTTCACTATGAGACTGGAAACCTCTGTATTGCAGCGATTTTCATGAGATGCTTATCACTATTATTCATCTGCACAAGTTTTAAACTTGTTGGCAGGCACTGCGGATTATCTCTAGGCTCTCCACACCAGCCTGGGTAAGCTGAGAAGTGTGGTGGTCAGCACGCCAGGAAATCTGATCATTTGAAGACTGTCCATGCAAGTTGATCCTGTGGTGAACCTCAATCAGCTGACCTTCTTCATTTTTATTCCCTTCTTTAAAGAGTACCCATCAGACGTAGAGGTGTGTTATTGCATTACCTGTCACTGTTTTTGGTGAAGGTAAACTCCCTTTCGGCGGTTGTTTGGGACTTGCATATGAAAAGCATGAAAGTGAACAGGGCACTCACAATTTATCCCTACGTGTGCATTTCTATGCGGTCTCCCCTCACGATGCTATCCCTTTTTCAGTCTGATCAGATGAGGTAGAGATGAAAGACTGGCATGGAGAAGCTGTGTAGAGATTGATCACTAGAACGCTTCCAAAATGTGTTGTGTTGGATCCTCCTCTAAGTTACTCTTCGTTCAGTCCTTCCGTTCCTGGGGGAGGATTTCTTCGCGAGAGTGCCTGCAGTGCACAACTCCCTCCGGCATTAGTAATAAAAAAAAGTCTAAGGGTTCAAATGCAACCAGCCTGATGTGATCCCATCAACAGCAATTTAACGTATGACAAGGTTTTGGAGGTCAGATTACACTAATGGTGCAAAGTCAATTCAACAAGCTCAGCTTTTGCATGAGAACTTTTTGAGGTGTGAATTTCTTTCCTTCCTCCTGCATTGCAAGCTGCAAAATGCCTCAGGGGTGATAATACTGGAAGATCCTCTGTCACGTTACGTGTTGTAATCTCATTTGAGGTATGAAATTCCATCAGTGTCTTGTTCACTGTGCTGCTGCTCTTCTAACTTTTTTTTTTCTGTCCAGAGTAAGTCATGTAGTCTGTAGTGCCCCATTTCTGCAAGGTAATGGAGGAGAAATCGGTGAAGATTGGCAGGAAATGAGATTCAAGACATCAAATCTAAACGTTTCTGGACTATATCTTGTTGTTTCTTTGGAAACAGCTGTTGAAATTGCTCAAAATCTTATATCTGAAATACTAGTACTAGCAGGCTTGAGTCTAGATGATATGCTCTGCATGTAAGAAAGCATGAAATTGAATTGACAAGCATAGCAACCATATCAGAACTGATTTTACAGTGATTTTTTTTTCTTTAATAATTTTGGAAGGCTTTGCATAGTTTGTTTGTCTCCAATGCACCCCCTCAAAACAAGAGCTCAGAGTTTGTATGAGTGTACACATGCATCCACATATATCAATAGACAAACAGATGAATAAATAAATCAGTAACTAGATAGATTAACAGGTAAATTTTCAAGTGATCTCCAGTAGATATGAAATTTTTGCACATCTGTGCATTTCCAATGGCCTGTGCTTTCATTTGACATTTGTCATCAGAAATGTTTGTCTAATTTGTAGAATTCTGCTAAAGAGTTAGTGTACTGTGAGTTTGCCATTCCTTAATTGTTGTGATAAGAGACTGACAGAAATCAGAAATATGAATAGTTTTTGCACGAAGTGGCAAGACATTTACCCTCTCTTCTGACATACATTAGGCCTCCATCTGCCTATATGATACACAAACATAATATGGCAATTACCTAGTACAGCTTTGTAATCATTAAGATGTTTGATGATAGTTTTGTTTGAGGAAAGAAAAAAAAAAGAGCAAATGGGATGTATTGTCAGGCAGTAAAATTTGCCCTCTCTCGCATCTGTAATCTGGTTGTGAATTTACACAAGTTAGAGCTGTTTTGTAAGAATTATGTATGACAGCCATTTACAAATATAAGACTTTTCAGTGCTGACCATAGTTTTTTTAATGGCAAAAGAGCAGATGGTGTGTACGTGAGTGTCAAATGTATTACTCAGAGTGAAAAGTTGTGTAGTGAACCACTACACTCTTTTTCATTCTTCGTCTTGTGTTAGCTACATGGAAAATGCTGTCAAATGTGCACTGGCCATTTTGTCCTTTTGATTTAGTGTAAATTTCTTTTCCTGTGATGCCGTAAGTGAGCTTTACTACTTATGCCCAACCAGTGATCGAATAAGTGTCCGACTTGTGGCTGGCATGCTATGAGGGCACAGGGGATAGTTGGTGTGCAAATTTTGTTGTTTGGCATGGTTCTGGCTAGAACCCTTGTCAATTCTCCCCTGGAATATTCTTTACTAGTCTGAGCAGTTAAATGATCAAAGTCTTCAAGAGATGATGGCTTTGACACCATGTAGGTGCAATTCCCATTCTCCTGAAATACTGTACCCCAAAGTGCTCTGCTTCCAGATAACTGTAGACAAGTATGAGAGAGAAGGAAAAATACTCTCACAATGACAGAAAAGCGAAGAAACTGTATGCCTTTCAGCAGTGTTTGCCAGTATCCTGACACATATCCCATGTAAATTCAATTGACGTTCTCATTATCCAGCCTCCCTCCATTTGGTGAAAAATCTTTTGAGACACTGTCAAATTTGTGAAACACGATATTGAATCAAGAAGAGGGTATCAATTGAAAGCGTGAGTAGAGGTGATGCTGGGATTGCACAAATGGGAGGAAATGTCCTTGATGTATTGTCTGTAGTTGGGGATTGTTAACAAACATTCAGAAGAGGAGGTATCCCAGGTTGAACATGTGAAATGCAATGTACCTTGGAGAAATGAATAGAAGCTGGCGTTTTGATTGCTGTTTGAGCTTTTAAATACATTGCAACTGTAGAATAATGCAGTCAGTAATTGCTTTTAAAACAGAGCTCTGTGTTACTGAGACATGGTACATGAAAGCGGAAATAATTATATTATACAAACTGCTAGAATGTAGAAAGACTTTAGTGAGTGGGATATTCATGATGACATAACAGCTTAGCAGTAACAATTAGGTTAAAATTCAGTGTTTCATAGAACTAAGTAGATAAGGTTCATGTGTCATGCCATTGTGCATTTCTTTCGTATCACACTAGATAGCAAAATGTAGATGATTGATTGTATGGAAGGGATTGTACCAGCTTTACCAAAGGCTATCATTTCAATTCAGGCAGTATATCATCATTTACTCTATTGGTAACAACACATAGCTCATTTGTTGTTGGTAGTAATTATAAAGTTTTTTTAATGTATTAACTTGATACATTAGGGGAAAAAAGGATTATAAAAAGAACCTCATTTTAATGCTATAGGACAGACATGAGAGACAGAACCTGATGACATGTTGTTGTTCTTTATTGGATGCTCATGCTACAAAACATAGAAAGAGATGAAGGAGGAAGACCTATGCATGACAGGTGTTACGAAATTACTGTATAATGAATAGTGTTCGTGTGCATTTTGATGTTGTGAATTTTGCGAGAGCCAATATTCGCAAAAGTAAAATGCACATGATGAGAGTTCATGTCTACACTGTATGCATAGAATACCAGTGGCAATTCGCAAAGATTTCATGCCACGTAAAAGACTGTCAGCTCAAATTTGCACGAATTTCAAGCCGCAAAAAAATCATGTTTTACAATATATATCATCAATAGAGAAGAACACTAGCAGCACTGAAGATGAAGAAGTCATTTCTCCCTCCTTCCTCCACAGTTTTGGCTGGTATTCGCTGCATTTTCAACGTCAGATTAAGATATCAGGGCGGTATTCATGAATGCTGTGTGGACAGCTGAGACAACAAGAGAGAAGGAAGCATAAAGCAAAACTGATTACCAGCTAGCCTACTTAGATGGGGGTAGAAAACAGGAACTCATTGCTGTGTAAAGACACACACAAAAAGAATGTTTTGACAAGACTGAGCCTTCACTGTGGAACAATTTCAACTTTGCATACTGTAACACGAGGAATGTTCAGGTGCATCTTAATTTTGCGAATGTCACGAGAGGCCGAGTTGCGCGAAATTAGAATGCATTCTAAAGATCTTGTCTTCACTATATTCATTGAATGTTAGAGGCAAATCGTAAAAATTTCATGCTCCGAATACGGCCATCGGCTCCCATTCGTGAAAATTTCATGCCGCTAAAGTACTGTATTGTGTTTAACAGTATTTACCACTGGCTTTTGAAATCCAGTCAATTTCTTATTTGGTATAGACTGAAGTATAGTAGAGTAAATCATCATATAAACTACAATGGATAGGTACATTGTAGAAGAGGACAAGAAACATGCTGTGCCCTACTGACCAAATTATGGAAGCCAATAGCATCTAAAATTAAATAATAAAGCCAATGAACAAATTGTGCCAAACAACATTTATCAGTGGCAATTAATGCTCAAGGGTCATTCATGCTTTATTGATTTTGACACAATATTTTAGTTATTTGCTATTCACCTCTTTCTGAGGAATGACATTGCTTGAGGGTACAGACAGCCTTGCTATTAAGCAGAACACTCATTTTCTTGTGGAGTAGTGATACAAAGGGGGGGGGGGGGGGGGGTAACAAGAAGGAATATTGGTATCTGAAATGACTTGCAGCACGCAAGGGGTTTATGATTACAGCCTTTCAGTCTGTTAAACTATGAAAATATTGTCTGGAATGTCATTTAATACTTGCGTCTGCTCATAATGACAGCTCTGAAAGTACTCTTGATCAGTACCTACCAGAGCAAATGTGCTTATCATGTTGGCATTGGATAGGAAAAAAATATCAATATCAAGACTTCAGAAATATCAAGAAATGAGAAAGAAAATATTTACGACTTGGCAAAGATCTCTAGACAAAATTACAGTTTTATGTTTGGATTTGTAAATGAAAACCTGCACGCACTCACACCTACATCCGTAGATTTCTTATTTGTTATGTGTGTAGGAATTTGTTTGCGCGTTGAATTACTTCCATAGCAAATCAAATCGTCAATTTAATTTTTATGTGATATAGATTTTCTTTGCAAATTGATATAAAATGGTTGACACACTCCTCCTAACAAAATAAAAAACTAAACCTGTGCTCCACTAGGTTGATTGATGACATGGCAAAAGTGCTTTGAATCGTCCTTTATCTCAGCTTTGAGTTCTTACTGATTAATGTATAAAGGGTTTTTCGGGCTCCTTTGAAGAAGGGCAGAGCCGCTCATAAATTGATGCACTTCAAATTAGGATGAGAGGCTAAGTATAATTTGATTGCGTAGTGTCATGCATGATTTACATGATGTGTGTTAGAGTGTCAGATTATCATACCATTCCAAATTGTGCATCTCAGTTTTTGTGTCTTACCTATAATTCTTTTGATTTTCTTGTTCATCGTATTCGCTCTCTCTCTCTCTATCTCCCTCTCTCTTTGCTAAATTCTTGTGTTCTTACATTTTTTCTGTTTTGTTTTGTTTTGTTTTTGTTTGTTTTGTTTTGTTTTTGCTGTACTGTTGCTCTCAATGTGTTCTTGCATACATTTACTCATTTTCTTTTTTAATTGGAATAGTTCGCAAGCTTAATTAGGCATCAGTTAGGTTTCTAGTAATCCATCTTTACTTTCAGCACAGTATAAGTTGAAAAAGGAAGCCTAGTTCACACCTGACAATTATTATTAACAAATTTGCCAGCAATTATTCTGATGCCTCATTTTGATAGTAGATATGTGCCTTGTTCATTTTCATTGTCGCCTAGGAAATTGTTTTAGCCACAAACACACTCGAATGTGCTATTATTGACTGAACAACTTGAATGTGAGAGCCATTGATCCATACCTTTGGCCTTTTACTCATTGCGCCCTGCTGACATGAATGTTTGTCTGTTTTGTTGGCAAGGAATTATCAACCATTGTGCAATCACTTCATTAAAACAAGGCAGATTCCATAGCGAGGCTAAAAGGGATATGAGATACACGCAATGACATTGTAGAGGATTTGCTCAGTGACGTGTTGTATGTAGTTGCAAAAGTGGATTTTTTTTGCTCTAGTAATTCTTTGCGCTCAGCCAGGTAACATGAATTTTACATCTTTTTAATTCTGTGGAATCAAGGCATTGAATATTAGTATATATACAAGCAAAATGTGGTTATATGTGCTTTCATTTTTGTGTTGTTTCTGGATGCGCCAAATGGGCGAAAATTTCCTCACCACAAAAATTTCAACTCTTACAGTACTCCACTCGGCATTTATCAATATTCCTTCTAATCAGAACACAAATATATACTTTGTTGTGAGGACAAATGTTTAATCATGTTAAAACAAGTAATATGATAAGATAAAGATGCTTAATGCTCAAAGCTGTCATTCATAGTGTAAGTATTTGACTGTCAAGTTGCAGTGAGAGCCTTGTGCCTCTATGTTGTATTTTCCTCATATTCTTGTGTCATGTGAGGCGATTGTTGCTCAGGGGAAACGGAGCTGCCATATTATGTCTTCATCAGCTACTCTATATACCTTAGTGTTAGGGGAAATCGATGATGAGTTAATACTTTCCGTGGCCTGGGTATTGATCCTGGCAGATACCCTCCAGGTACAAAATAATCAATTCTTCTCACACTATTCCGCGACTCCTTGGAAAAAGTAATTAATGACAATAAGGTGAAAAAAAAAGTATGTGACATTCATTGCTGGCAGACTGTGCAGTACACAACAAATTGTTAAAGGCGGTATCTCCATTGTCCCAGATATGTTAAAAAGAACATGTCACCGTATTTCACACATTGGTATCATATTCTCGCGTAAGCAAAAGGAAGAGTGTATTTGCATAAAGCAGAATTCTTGGAATATTATACATGATACATGTGTATATTTTTGTGTTCCTGATGTTGTTTGTAAGAGTACAAGTTGATAGCAGTACCGTAAAGTAGTGTCAACCATATTTGCATTTGATAGAGAGTAGTAAGAGTTTCATGAAAGTATGCCTCATGAATGTAATATGCATCCTTGCCTCATATTGGTTCTTTTCATATTTTTTTTTTAAACGTAGAATGTAATGTCCAAGTTGTCAATGTTTTACATGGCAATTTTGATGTTAGAGTAAAGCTTGCATCAGATCTAGAGCATTATGATGACAAGATTTGTGCGGAAGTATACCCATTGAACAAAGACTAGCTAGCAGTAACTGACCTCATAAGTGCACTTCTGCTGTGTAAGGTAGACATACATACAGTTGGGACCACCTTTCTTTTCTTTTCTTTTTTTTCTGTTTTATATCAGCGGTGCAAAATTCTCCATTAGTATTATCAGGGTGCACATTTTATTGGCAACCTCTAAATTGAGAGCAGTAAAGCCATGATAGCATGAATTTCCTCATGTTTTTGACTTACAGTGATGTCAAAGCCCTTTCCCACAAATGGCCATCACTTGCGAGATCAAGCGGAAGGAAAATTAGCGCTTGGTGTGGATTTGTAAGGTGGGGGGGGGGGGCATAGTGTTAATAGCAAGAAGTGAGTGCAATGTACCGCTGGAACAGAGGTTGCAAATGTGGTCTGCAAGCAGCAAAGTGTGTTGTGCCAAGGAGACATGTGTGCAAGATCTTTTCTTGACTGTTAATTGTGTAATGATAGACTTGAATGCATGCAAGAGTGTGCTAATCAGCATGCTGATTGTGTTATCCCGCAGGGGTCTGTTTGGCTATAAATACCCCATTTCAATCTTTATTGGATTTGCAAGCATGTGTTGTTTCGGAAAGATGTTTGACATTTGCAGCAAGTCAGTTGTAGGCTCAATATTTGAAAGCCTCAGTTTCACAGAAAGTTATAATATGATAACCCATTTCTATGTCCATAAATGGAAGGTGTAAAGCTATGTAAAGACAATATATCATGCTTTTTGTAGGATATATTTTCAAGAATTATTTCCGCCCATTCAATGTGCACCATGCATTTCATGTTAATCACACAGATAGACAGGAGAATACTTTCAACAAATCTGTAAAACCAAAGAATTGTTGACTATTGTGATATTATTCAAATTGTGAATGGTCAAAAAAATTATGGAATGCCGTGTGTGTCTTCAATATTGCTCAACTTTCTCATGAAAATGAAGATTTTGGAGACTTTTAGTGTTTTCATGTCGCCATTGATAATACTGTGCAAGATAAAATAAGATAACAAAAGAATTATTCTGTAAACATTAATGACAATTTGAAGTGGGTGATGATTAGGATGATAAAATTGAACAGGGAAATCAGTGGCATACCATGATTTTTAGTCTTAAATTTTAAGTTTGACTGGAATTCTTTGTGAAGCACCCTCAGGCTGTTATTTTTCTGTTTAAGTTTGGCCAGGCTGAGATGAGGGGTGTGTGAAATATGTGTCTTTCGGCTTCCCCAGGGGATCCTGTTTTCAGAATGAAGAAACAACCATACTGTGATAGACAGCTAAGATTAAGAAAACACATGAAATATAAAGTTGATCATTAGCTTAAAAGTGCTTTTCACTCAACAGCTGAGTGTCTCTCCTTTTTCTACCGTGAGTGTTTTGCATATAAAAAATAGTTATTTTTGTGTAATGTAAATTATGGTTTCTTGCCGAGAGAATCGTCATTTGACAAGCCTTCCAACATTAAACCATCGTCCCATTGAAGAGCATTGGTAAGGGTGTTATAACAGCAGAAGAGTATGAATAGTTTTCTAGCAGATATTCCCTCTCATGCTTACTTCTGTTTGCCGATAATTACAATACCTGCTAGGTACCCATTTATGCACCTTTTGACACACTGGCTCACACAGAGTTAAAAGAGCCCACAAAATGCAGCAAAAACAAAACAAAACTGACAAAGCAGAGATTTGATATTATATGATTTAAACCAGAGGAAATAGTTTTTCGATATAAAGGCTGGCAAAGATAGAAAGTCAAGCGTGCGATGAAAAGTGCTATTTGTGGTGGAGATGATCTTTCTGTAGTCAGAGAGTGGGCAGTTTCTCACAATTGTTTGTACTTGTCAGTCTGTGTTTCCGTACGTGTGTTTGTCTGTTTGATTAGCTGCATGCATTTTCTTCAATCCTGTCTCACCAAGTGATTACGCATTGCTGATTGATCATGATGTGAGATCATCTTGCATACAGCTTTTTTTTTTTTTTTTTCATGCATAGTGCATGAAGTACCCCAAAGCCTGAAACGAGATGCTTAATTCCAGCCTGTGATAAATGCAGGCGTGTGCAGTTTCTTCAGAATTCTGAAAATTTATACCAGACAGTGAGCATAATCACGCTTTGAAATACATGATAAACTGTACTAGCTGCTGGCAGTTCTGTTGAAGTAGTTTCGATTTAAAGGAGACCTCTGGATGATTTTCAGACTTTTACGTTTGAACAACTATAAATTGGTTTCAAATGTAAGTACAGAGTTTCAGAATTTATTGTGATTAGGATGAGGAATAAGAATGTTTTCAAAATCTATAACAAATTGCAATGAACAAGGATGATGGCATGGCAGCCTCACCATAAGAATGCATGAGTTGGGGCTCAAGGAAGCAGGAGAAAAGAAGAAGGCATGCATAGATTCTACACAGGTGAAGCTGTTAAGCAAGCAGTATTGTAATGCAATTACCATTTCCGAAATACATGAGGCTCCTACATGTATGTCATCAACATTGTTCAGTGTACTTTGTTTAAGATTTCCCAAAGTACTGAGTATTGGTTTCTCTGCTCAAGGACCAAAATAAATTCCACAAATCTATACGTGTGCCTGTCGATTTATCTACTACATGGTGTGAAATTATGAAAATCATCTCGAATGCCCCTTTAAACCTGAGTGAATTTGTGTGCGTGCGTGTGCTTCATATGTATGATGGTGCACGCTCCTTCAGGGTAATTTGAGTGAAAACCTTAAATGCTTTGTATTTCGAAGCAATTGTCCTTGTCATTGGGGGAAGTCTGTTTGCCAAAGCACAGATTGTATGTCAATCAGGTATGCTGATCAGGATGGTCAAACCATATTTGGCATTTCATGACAAGCTTGAGGATATGAAATATACATTTACATTTACATCAAATGTGATAATATGCATTTGCATACTGCACATTCCCACCCATTTTTATACATTTTGTTTCTTAGAGTTTTCAGATGGAAGATGGATGCAGTGATAAGAATCAGAAAATTTCTGCTACCACACACATACAATAACATTTATGATGAACAAAAACCCAAACCTTTATATGAATATAAAAATGATAGAAATCAACTTAAACTGGATAAAATAGTCACCTATAGAAATATAAAGAATGTAATTTTAGAAGCATTTTTTTTCCAATAATCCATCAAGTATCCATTGCACGTGAAACTAAGGCATTTGCCTCTATTGATGATGCAGTTCTGAGTTGAATTTTGGGAAAATTTGCGAATGAACACGGTCAAAGAGCTTGCTCCATAAAAAGAAAGGCCTTTGTAATCAACCTGCCTCTTGCTCAAACTCAGACATAAATAAATGAATGAAAATTTAATAGATATTTGAACATAAAAGCCTCCACATTTAATAAGAGTTAAGTGAATGTGTATTGCAGGGCCAGAAATAGGCAACTAAGAAAATCAGTTTAAGAAAAAAAAAAAAATAGGTGGCATATTTCCATCAGAGTTATTATATCATTAAGAATTAAAGCATTGTATGATCGAGGACAGAGAATTGCATAAGGACCTTCAACATTGTAATTATTCAAAGCATTCCATGAGTCTCACTTCATTTATTCCTGAGCTAAACTTCTTTTTCCTCCACTTTCTCTAAACCGCCCAGATTCACTTCTTACAATCCTGAATGCAGATTTCCATTGTGTCTGTTTAGAACAATATACATGCAAAGTCAATCAATATTCATCAAGTGTGTAGTACAGTATCTCTTATAGGACAAGTTCACCTGCATAGACATGTGGGTTGAGTGAATGCAGCAATATTAGTAGAACACATCAGTGAGAGTTTGAGGAAAATCCGACAATCTGTTCAAAAGTTATGAATTTTTAAAGTTTCTGCTCAGTCATGGCTGGATGAGAAGACTACTATAGCTTGTGACGTCAAATGAGTACAAAGATATAAAGAAAGTATAAAGAAAATTCACCTTATTTTCACTTTTCTCGCATAACAAAAGAACACTCGACTTTTCTCGTTCAGAAGGCAAGGGGAATAATATTATCCTTAACATACTAGTATATCAGTAACAAGTCCAAGAAATGTGCATTTTATTCAAAAAGTAAAATTTTGTGAAATTCTCTTTTTATTTGCATTATATCGTTGTAAGCATGTGGCATCACACATTGTAGTAGTCTTCTCATCCAGCAGTAATTGCGCAGATACTTAAAAAAATTCATAACTTTTGAACGGATTGTCGGATTTTCCTCAAACTTTCACTGATGTGTTCTACTATATTGTTGCATTCACTCAATCCACAGGTACGTGAAGGTGAACTTGTTCTTTAAAGACCTCATGAAAGAACAAACTTGTCTCTGTAGAGAAAGCTAAATGGGTGCTCCATCCATTTTCATGGCCATTTTCATGATTTCTTTCTTTCTATTGTCTGCTTAATTTGCTTGTGTGAAAATTTGTCAGTCTCTCATACTTTTTGAATGTATTCAGTAAATAGATAAATAGAACCAAAAAAAATGAGAATTCAAAAATCCCACATACTTGATTTTCTTAATTTAAGACAGCATTCATATTTTCTGTTGTCCCAGGTTATAAACTTCAGCACACAGTTTCCTTATAAACATATCATTTTGCAGCAGGAGAGATCGATGCAGTTATTTAGATCTGTGTATCAACATGTATGAAGCTTTCTCAAAGATTCCAGAACAGGATTTCACAAATGACATCCTCACAAGAGATGAAGATGGTATGACACTAAAAGCTGTTTATGGCCTTTACAGGTTCAGGACAAAGCACTTTGTTTTATATATGTCACAGATGTACTAATTAATTCATATCTTCTTCACAAGTCACTATAGATGTAGCTACAGTAGTATCACATCGATCCTGTCTCCATGCTCCATGCACATTCTTGCATAGAGGGGAACAGGGCACCAAGGTCCATGGTAGCTAGATCATGCGTTAAACAAATTAGATATCAGTTATTGATTGAGTACGAAAGCGCATTGTTTGATGCATGATACAAAATTAAGCAAAATTTGGTAGAATTATAGTAGAATTATGAATTAACTTGCAGAGGAAGACTTCCATCGCTTGTGTTTGCAGTCATTCATTTAAGAATATCACACTGGGGTCATATTAAAGAAAAAGAATATTTTACTTACACTTTTTCTAACTTTTCCTGGATAATGAAAGCATCTGTGACAATTCTTGAATCTTATCCTAGTCTTTGTGTTTTCTACCATGACCATCTTCAACATTTTAATGTGTAATTTGTTAGTATGTCTGTTCTTGGTTAATAATACCTGAGGGAGCATCTGAATTTTTCTTTGGAAAAAGTAAAAAGAAATTGGTTTAACCCAAAGTAACATGTAGTGTATTGTTTTTTCCCTTTGGCAACCATATAGAAATTGCACGAGAGGGGCATTTAAAAACATATCCTGACCTGAAGGAGAGGCTTGGTGAGATGTAGAGTGTACTGGTATACGTTTGACTGGCCAATTCACAAATGGCTTCATATTATCAGCGATGAGACAGTAATGGGAAGAAATATCAACACTGCCATAATTACCACTGGCGCAAAGTGCAATTTGATTGTGAGCCAGATCATTCCCTAAACACACCAGAGTTAATTAAGGTGGAAATGAGATTAAATATCCCCATTTATTCGTTACTTCTACAGTTATGTATGCTTATTAGTATCACAAGTACAGAGCTGTACTTTCCAGAATACTGTATGCACACAATATCCTCATCTTAAGTAGCACATAGAGAAAAAAACAACAACAGTAATTTGTATGAGAGCTGTCATTTGAAGCCTGTGTACAAAGTCCTTTCCCATTCAAGTTGCATGTAATTTCCATCTATTTCAGAAATATGTAACAGTGAAAGAGTAATTTAATTGCTACCGACAACAAAAAAAAATCAAATTCATGGGCACAAATGCATGTGATATTTTTTTCGCATGATAATGAAATGTTAGCAAAGCTTCTTAACTCTTTTTTAGCCGTATGCCCCATGCTGGTGCAAAATTTGGTGATAACTTTGTGTATTCTTCATGTTGATTTATTGTCACTTTCTTTGAATCTCTTTTGATAATTTTGATCACTTTAATTTCTTGTCTTCAAAAGCCCCCCTTTCCTTTTGGGTAGGAATATGTTGTTATTCAAAGCTTTGTTGCATTCTCTCAATGTATAATACCTTTTTAGAACAGTACAACCAGAGAATATGAATAAATTTCAAGTGCAAGTACTTTTTTGCCAATAGTTTAAATGCCAATAGTTAACAATTTTGGTTTCACAGTGAAGGCCTGTACCAATGAATCACTGATGGTATTTACGTACTTTATTCCAAATTCAAATCTCAGGTGTCTGTAAATAGTGATGTTGAAAGTAAAGGGAAAAGTTTTCTTCGTGCCTATTTCACACAATACATGATTTATGTGCGCTTCCAAATGGGAATGGGAATGAGCGCACAAGTATGATTATTGGAAAATTAATCCCTGTGGGAACATAATCAGGTTGGAAATGTAATAGGCAGACAGGCAGGCAGATGTGCCTGTAGTCTTATTCTATTTGCCTTTTTAGCTGTGTGGTGAAGATATGGGTCAGTTGGACCGTAGGAGGAGGAGGGGAAGGTACAGCTGGCAGCACACATTTCTTAAAAGCGTCTGCCTCAGAGCCGATGCAATTCAACATCCATTTTCACACAAAGGAAAATAGTGGCTACTAGCTCCTGATAATTTGGCAGGGTCTGAGGGCTCTTGTTTTAAGTGGAGAGAAAAGAGAATTGTGAATTACAGAGATAGAATAAATGAGGAAAGAGAAGAAAACAAAAACTAATGGAAAGAGAAGCAAGAGTTTGATGTCCAGTTCTATTGCTCAATTGCAAATCAAGGAGAGACATGTCATTAGGCCTACTATTATTAAAACAATACATTAGAACAGCTCTTAGCAAAGAAGTGACTAAGAAATAAACCAACAGGGAGCACAAAAAGGAGATCCGATGCAAATCAATCTAGATGATGTGAGAGGGAAAATGATTCACAGATACAATGTAAGTAGTTTTTGCATTTCATATAGGACTTCAAACAAAATACTATTCCAAAATGGAAATGAAAGGATTTGGATTTTTGAGGAATTTGAGTTCAATTGTATTGGGTGTTGGTATTCTTTTAGAAAGGCAACACGTCTGTATGAGTGTAACTGCACACATGATGCACACACACACACATACACACACACACACACACTGAGCAATAGCGACAGAATGTGGGAAAGGATGAGTAGATAATGATATTTTTAGATGACAGAACCATAATTAGTTCAATAAATGCACATAGTAAACCACCATTCTAGTAATTAATAGTATCAACCCAAGTTTGCACATTCCTGATACTCATGTGACATGTGTACATATCAGGCATGTATTATGATAATGCAAATTTGTGCAAAATTTTTAACCATGGAGTATTGGTGAGTAGAGTGACATATTTTTTTCATTTCCTGCACCGAAATATAGTCATTTCTTCCAGTTTATTCTCTCGTTTGAGAATAAAGACATTTCACACTGTTGTTGTTGTTGTTGTTTTCTCCATTTGAGAAAAGATGTGGAAATGCATTAAAAATAGTTTGTGAGGGGGTCACTGTGCAAATTATGCAATTCATGTTATTCCATTCCCCTGTCGGCAGTGTAGACTTGCTGATTTATTTTTAGATTCTTAACATGTGCCTGTGCATTCAGTTGATGGTACTTGGGAGTGCACTTCATCTCAAGATTGCTATACTCGCTCCCTGCGCTCACGAACTCTCTTGAGAGTCTTCCTCTCAAGGAAGTAGATGTCTGAGCCTTTAAATCAAACAAGAGTGTTTTGTGTCTGTTAATTTCAGCTCCTATATATATGTCCCAAATCTAGGATTTGGAACACAAAATCATTGTACAAATAATGTACATTAAAATGGTGTATTACACTTGGAATTATCCACCTGATAGTAACTTTAGAACAGTAAGAAACACACAGAGATGGAGCAGAGTGTGATTTTGACTGTTCAAAAGTTACAAAGGGTAGATAACTCTAATGCGCAAGCAAATAATGTGCATTATTTGTTTTATGAAATGTTATGATTTAAGTTTCTTGGCAGCCGGCTTTACAAGATTCCCAGGCCAGCACAACTCCAAACTAACTGAACCACATGCACAAACAATTGCCATGCATTCTTAGCACACAGGCAATGCAGCTGAGTGCAGATAAGAAATGCTTCATGCATGAGCCTTATTTCTTAACTCGTCAATGTTACGGAAGATTGTTGACACAAGAATGGACCGAGAAGTGTGTAAGCCCTGTGCCCACAGCGTGTGTTAATATCTTTGGCCCTTGTCGCCATGAATGGAGCTGTTATTAGATGAAGATGCCTTAACCATTCCATTTCAGGCAGAATTCATCATGCTCTCTTCTGCTGTGCTTGTGGTACCTCCTGATCTGATTGGCAATAAGCAAACATCTTGTCAAGGCAGTGCTGGTACTGATAATCCCAATATTGGTATGCTCTTCCATCAGTCAGTATAGTTACACATGGATACAGGAGGTGGGATACATGTATATATTGCAACAAAGACGACTGATGGCAAATTTGTTCAGAACAGACAACTTGAACTGCATTGCAAATGAGAGGAATATTAGAAGAGTAGGGGGGGGGGAAACAGAATGATGAGTTGAATCAAGAGAAGTGGAGAAGGACCAAAAAGCCAATTGATGAAAAGCACACAGAAGTCATGTGACTGAAAGCAAAAAAGGAAGGGAATGGAATAATGAAACCACCTGATGAAGAAACGAAAGTAGAAGCATCATTTTGTTGTTTAATGTATGTGTTAGGGCATTGCAGTGAAACCACAAAATTTAGAAACAGATAATAGATTTTTGGTGATCTTCTCTGGCTTGGCAATGTTAAAAAAGTGTGGAAAAAAAAATGTGCAAACACATACTTATCAATGAAGATTAGAAATCATAGCGGCCATACCATATAACCTACAATGTATCTTAAACCGGTGACAACGAGCTGATTTTGCTGTGAAACGCATTTCCTGTAGACAACTGTTAATTATATTTGGAACCAGTCTTTTTAAGCATGCTGATCATTAATCATAAAATGATGAAAAATACAACTTGTTGGCATGGCCTCATATGTGGTTAAAAAACAACAACTTCACTGACCAAAAAAAAAAAAGAAACAAGAAGAAGGGAGTAGGATGAATACAGCTACCCACAAAAAATACAAATAGCCTACTCCAAGGTCACTGTCGAGACGTTTGTGGCGACCGATTCTCATCTCGCTCGTTTTCCGTACCAGTGATGCTGCTTCTCATTACACCACATGTTATCATTCTCAACACAAAGAGAGCCATGTAAGAAATGGCATCGGAAGTGGATAGTCTCAGGCGGATGATGACTAAAATATCTTTGCATTTGTTTTCTGGCTGGGTCGATTGTCCCCCAGTGGAACTCTTTTGCATCTGAAGAACCCACTACTCTCACCAGCGTTCCCATGAGGCGCTGTCAAGTGCAGATGTTAAAGGGGTAGTACAGTTATTGGACAGTAATAGATTCTGCTTCCAACTTCAAATCAGACCATTTACATGCACCAGTGCATAAAAATTCCACATTTGCAGTTTAAATGCTTTTTTCTAAAAAATCCAAGTCTGTATGAAATCAGCCTCAGTATTCGGAAATGAAGACAGTGAAAAAGATAATAACTGTGAATTCAAATCATACTGCAGTGAATTTTCCATCCCATGCCATGCCGGTGAGATTAGTTGTATTTTAATTATTTTTTTAAAATAAAGCAAACATTGTTTTTTAAGAAAAACATCTTTGCTGAAATTTCAGTAAACATGCTTAGTATGTGCAAGTTTTGATTTTTGTTCTAAAAATGTGGTTTTAGTGTATATGAATATCTTTTTTTTAAACTTCTGGCTTTGTGTGTTGTTGTTGTTGTTTTGGTGTTTGTTTGTTTTTTTTTTTGGGGGGGGGGGTATCTTCAAAGTTTGGCAGCCCTGTTCAAGTATATGAACTGGTTGATTAAGTTGATTAGAAACCAAAAGTACCATCAAGCAATAATAGAGATGATATAGGAATGCAAATCATCACAATCTTATTACTTGAAATATCAAGATTGTACATACTGGCAGTTTTTCAAAACTCTGTGAATAGAAAAGGTTCTACATAGGTGTCCATGAGGTCAATATTGTCACTCACATCTCTCCTCCATTGTGAAAACTTTGGTAGTCCGTCTTCCCCCAAATAAGCATATATACATTTAAGCTCTGTGACCTTTAAGCTGAGAACTCTGTGCTGAGTAGTACTCAGTACATGCCATTCTGTTTTCATTACATGGAAGTGATCAGAGCATTAAAAGTGAAAGCACACTAATTTGCCTGCTTACAGATATGTCCACAAGAGATTACTGAAAGTAAATGCTCCTTCTCAAATGCTCATATTGACCTGCTGTGGACTAGTGTGGTTGCTGCAAGAGCTTGATGGATAATCATAATTGTTTTGACAAGAATTTCATTACTGAAAAGTACATTCTCTTGCATGCATTCACTAGAATGAAAGCACATACTGTAAAACACAATGTATTTGTCGCATGAAAATTTTGCGAATTGCAGCATAAAATTGTTGCGAATTGCCAATGACATCCAATGCATATTGCATATATACTTTTGTATTTCGAGAAATTGAAATGCACGCGAACATTCCTCGTTTTACAGTATTCTAGGTTGTTGAACAGAGCAGGAAGTTCACACCTCAGAAGAATGTGAGCATTTTTTTTTTTTGTTCCATTGCTACTCCTGTTTCTGTTTGCAGATGTATTGTGAGCTCTATGACAAGTAAGATACATTGCAAAGTTGAATGAGGAGGGGAACAAAATATCCTAAACTTTTGGATTAAGTCAAAGTTGAGAGGTATCAGGCATCTGTAACAGGAACATTATACAAACCAGGGATGCATGGCTTTAAGATTGAGATTCAAGAATGTTGTCCAGGCATACTATTTATAATTTGCAGCACAATCATTCACACACGAGGTATATCTCAATAGGCTAGTTTACTTCTTCTTCTTCTTCTTCTTCTTCTTCTTTAGTTCAATTATCCTTTGAAGACCTAATGGCAACCAGTCCAGTCCACCTCTATGTACTTAATGCATTTTAATATTCAATCATGCATGCATAATTGCTGCCAAGTCAAGTGAGCAAAAGGCAAGTTTCTCAGTGTCAAAGACCACCTGATTTAAAGGTACTGTATGCATGAATTTTGAAATTTTAGGAAACCAGTCTATTCAATTCATTCCAAAGTTAAAGGTAGTGCTCCAAATCATAATGACAGAATATTCATGGAGAATGTACCAACTTTGATTATGTGCATGAAATTGGATTCCAAACTGTAGATGAATTCTTCATTTGTACTTAGACATAGTAATGATCTCCGAAAAGGGTAAGAGAGCATGTTTCAGTGGTTAAGCATACATAGATATATTCTTTTAGTATTTTGCATTTTAATACTAAATTCTATAATGGACTGATTCTAGTAATTTGGAAATCATGCAAACAATACAGTTTCAAAAACATTTCAGATTTTTATGCATGTCATACATGTTTACCCACACAAACATGCACTCAAGAGTATGTGATGCCAATTCTCTTGAAACCACATTTCATTTGATCCTGTGGCATAATAGAACAATTCAGATTCTGAGAAACACTTCTTTATCCAGACTGACTCCTATTACCCCCTCCCCTGTTTAGATCCTGCCCTCCCATGTTACTGTCGTCTGTGTCAAGTACATTCAGTGGTGATGAATTGTCACATGAAGCAATCTTGTGCGTTTTCTTTCCCGTATTAATATCTGTGCTGGTTCCGCTGAAAGGGGCATATCAGATCAGAATATTTGCAATAAGTATGTCTATTCCTGCCTCATTTTATCATTTCATTGATCAAGCCTGCCTTCCAACCATTCCTCTCCCCTCCGCCCATATTCATAGTCCGCAATTTATTGGTGCAAAGTGAGTCAGTGACATGGCATAGCCATGCCGTGCAGGAACAATTTCAGCTCCGGTAAATCAAATGCTGTTGGGGGGAAAATACGGGAGAGTTCCGCTGCAAAGTGAAATTGTCATTTTATGGAAGTATGTTATTAAGGCAGCAGTGGGCTTGCCTGATGTATGGGTGGAATGTACCTTTTTTGTTTTTGTTGGTTTTTGTTATTGGGGTTTGTTTATGTTTTCATATAAAAGCTATGCTGCTGACTTTTCATTCGGACACTTGAAACTAAAAGTGCATAAAATGCTGCACCGTAGATGGCAAGTTACAAACAAGGAGAAGCTTGGCTCTGTCATATGTTATGTATAATTCTGTATGTCATGCTTCTTTTTTTTTTCTAAGAATTGAGGACAAACATGCTTAGAAACTTGTTGAAACAAGTTGATAATCTGTGATTTGCTATCATAAGCTTTGTATTTGAGGGATGGTGTTGATTAATAATTGGCATTACAAGCTGCATGCCTATGATTGAACATTCAGTTTAGTTGCCTTCTTTATTGGTTTACATTACAATGGTTAAAACAAAATGACCTAGGCTGTACCCTGGATAGAGCTGCATAGGTGCTTTTCGTGAGATATTACATTTAATCAAGATTTTGACGGACCATATAGGTCCTACCATACACCAGGGAAAAAAAAAAAAGATGAAGTAACATATATTGAACACATTTTACTGGGAAGACCAGTTACATGTTGATGTACAGTGAAACTGAAAGTGGGGATTGGCAACCCTTCTACCCAAGCTGTTTAGATTGGCCTTTTAGCAGGCATATGATCATCTTAGTTGTATCTCACTTGTATTTGTTTATACTATGCTGCTATTGCAAAAGGGAAAATTTTCACGGTGTTGAAATTTTCGCGTATCTCTTCTAACCCTGCCAAGCGCGAAAATATCCACTTTTACAGTATTCTCCAACCAGTTTATGCCTTGACAGATGTCTTCTCAGTACATGAGCTGCACTATAGACGAAGGAGATAGTTACCATCTTTAAAGGACAAGTTCACCTTCATAGACATGTGGGTTGAGTGAATGCAGCAATATTAGTAGAACACATCAGTGAGAGTTTGAGGAAATTCGGACAATCCGTTCAAAAGTTATGAATTTTTTAAGTTTCTGCTCAGTCACAGCTGGATGAAAAGACTAAGTAAGGTTGTGATGTCACATGAGTACATCGATATAAAGAAAGAATAAGGAAAATTCAACATATTTCCATTTTTCTCGCATAACAAAAGAACACTCGACTTCCCTCTTTCAGAAGGCAGGGGGAATAATATTACCCTTAACATACGTCAGTAGCAAGTCGAAGAAATGTGCACTTTATTCAAAAAGTAAAGTTTTGTGAAATTCTATTTTTATTTTCCTTATATAGTTGTACGCATGTGACATCATACGCTGTAGTAGTCTGCTCATCCAGCAGTGACTGCGTAGATACTTAAAATATTCATAACTTTTGAACGGATTGTCTGATTTTCCTCAAACTTTCACTGATGTGTTCTACTAATATTGCTGCATTCTCTCAATCCTAATGTATATGAAGGTGGACTTGTCCTTTAAGAGTAAAAAAACAGATTTTCTTTAATAAATGTGTGGGGAAAAAATGACAACCCAGCTCCATACTCTGATAAGTGATATATCCCTTTGATGATTATCATTTTTATCATTTCATTTATTTATTTATTTATTTGTAATTTGAACTTCAAAGGCAATGCTGAAATATAAATAGCACTCCAGTCATAGGATAAAAATAAGAAATCACTAAGACAACTGTTTCTTTACATGTTCATTTACCTGTTGTTGCACATGATGATTATTCCATTTTAGTTTTTATCAATCATAGATCATTTGTATAGTAAATTTTAATCTATTCTTCTCACCACGTATACCTGCCCTTCTGTGATGGACTCTGATATCCAGGAGGAATCATTGTTGAATATATATATATATATTCTGTAAACTCCACTGTTCAAAACCCAACATATGGGACTTTTTGTCATTATCCATACTTAGAACAGGGCAGGTCATTCTGTATTATGTTGCTGCTGATTTTAGGGAGGGAGATGGGAGATGTAATTGACTTTGTTGCCTTGCTGTTCAATCTTAAATATTTCTTTTAAGCACCAAACCATCTGACACTCCCTCGTTTTCTCCATTTAGGATGAAAGGATGGGCACGCTGATGAATGGTGAGACAGTGGCATTTCTTGTCCAGCCTCATTAAGGCACAACCACCTGATGTAGCTGTGATATCCCCCTCTCTTTGCAGTTACCTTGGCATTATTGTCTCTGCCAAGGGATTTGACTTTAGCGCATAAAGGTCGTGAAGATAGGGATTGCAATCAGTCTACCAATGCTGTGTTAGCGACTTTACGTAGCTGAGGAAAGTACGTGGGTGTCACAAGTAATTTGATTATTTAAGTGACATCAATCACAAATCTGATATCACTCGCTGCAAATAACGCTGCCACAAAATACATGCAGCTGTGTGTAGACCCCAAATGATTTCACAGAAAAGCCGTCTTACATGCCTCTCAGGTCACCCTTTTCGGAGAGAGCTACGGGAGCAGTTTTCAAGGGCCTTTTACTCTTTTATTTCAGTCACTAGTATTGTCTGCCCATCCAAAGAAAGTTGTAATATGTACTGGTAAAGAATTGGAATGTTGATCATAACTTTTTTAATTTTGTTGGTATGGTAATGACTATATGATCGAAAGAGATATGTGTAGACACCCATGTCAGATTCTAGGAATTAAGGTGATAGTCTCTGTGATTTCAGCTCCAATTTATATGGATCCTGAAAGTCTTAAAGTGAAATCAATTTACTCTAGATTTGAAAAAAAAAAAGCTAGTTGATAATTATGTCACAGCTTTGACTTGAGACAATGAAGTAAAGTTATGTAAAGCATAAATTTGTAACAAGTTTAAAAACAAATGATTAATATGAAAGTCATTTTCATTCAAGTCATTGATTAGACAATAAGACTTTTTGGTGTTTGGAAAATGGACACATGCCTCTCCTAAATATATTGAATTTAAACAAATATATATATATATATATATATATATATATATATATATATATATATATATATATGTATGTACATATATATAATATATATATATCATAGAGACGTGTGAGACAGTCAACTTTGAGTAAGTCAATCATGATGGGACTGAGGAAAATGCGTTAACTTAGGCAATATTTGAGTTCTGATTAATGACAATAATAATGAATCATTTGTTTAGCACCAAAATTATATATTCTGCTGTACTGCAAGAGCTCTTTAATGCTATTTTGCTACACAGTCCTAAATTATATTTCATATTTTGGATGGATGATAGAAAAAGTTAGTTTGCTGTGTTTGCATTTTGACTTTAGAAATTCTAATGACCATCCTCAGATTTTCAGCGTGCTGTCCTTCAGAAAATTTGCAAGCAAGATTTTCCTCCACAGAATTTATGTGTGAACTTACCTGATGCTATCAATGTCCACCATTTATTGGGTACATGCAGCCTCTAGGAACACATACACAAACAAAAGTTTACAAATTCTCCAAGGAAATTATGGCATGAAGCTCCCGCACAGGTTTCCTGGTAAGCGTCCTCCGTAGAAAAGTCATTCCGGCAAGTGTTCATACGGCTATATGTGTTTCATGTGTGTATCCCTCTGCGTCTGGGTTAGTAAGTCTGTGTGTGTGTGTGTGTGTGTGTGTGTGTATGTGTGTGTCCATTTTCAACAAACACTAGCTGCCAAACTGAGAGCAGATGACACATGACGCACAGCAAACACTGGCTTTGCACTCGGCACTACACTGTAATTACTGCTTTCATATTAAAGTACGGAGTGCAGAATGACCATTAAACAAAGGTTGAGGGGGGGGGGGGGAACTGTGTTAGTGTGTGTGCTCCAGTGCAGGTTAAGTGCTTGTGAAACTGAGTTACGGATTGTCTGATGATGATCCACTAATACCTATTTACAATTGGTACGTGGCAAATGTGTAAATAAGATTTTCGTGGCCAATGTATGCAATTCTGCTCTCTTACTGTCCCTCCTCCATTCGTGATAGTGGTGTCCATATAAAGAAATCAGTCAAAGTGTGCAATGTCTTGTAGTGTGTCCTTTTCCTTTTTGTGCAATTTTTCATGTTCTTTTTTAGCTTCCTGGTTGTCACAAACATAACAGCTATCACTCTTTATTTATTGGTTAAAACATAAAAGGTCAAACTAATACCTAATAGGTAACAAACAAGTTTATCACAAAAACAAATAGCTTGTTAAGGTGATTTGTAACAAAAATATATATATATTTTTAATCATACACAACTTGTAATAGTGGTATGACTCGAATGACAATTGGTCATTTTTCATTGTGTGTCCATGTGAAAGGTAAGCAAGACAATGTACTTCTGCAATTATATTACCTGTTTGGCAAAAAAAAAAAAAAGAGGAAATTTTCAGGGTAAAGTGACTTTGTAAAAGTGCCTGTAATTTTAGGACTATAAACTTATTGAAGTATCAATTATAAGCAAAGAATCAGTGGGCACTCATCGACGTAAGATCTTTTGTTTGTGCATTGTGTGTTTGTGTCTTTGGCAATGTGAATGATATTTTGCATATCGTTCATGGGGCATGCCTTAGAGTTATTTGCTGACTGAGAAATCATCAGATGTTGTTTGCCACTACATAACAAGGGAATAATGACTAAGTCTGTGTAGAAGAAATGGCTTGTAGTTCTATGTAATGTCAAAGTTTTTTTTTTTTTCAAAGTTGATAAATACAGTAGATTTGATACAGTTCTGCCAAAAGGGAAATTTCAGGTCAAATTTATATTTGATTAGCATTTTAGTGATTCTTCCACAGAGCTGATGAATCAAGACCCTGTACGATTGCTGTAGTTATGCAAGTTTTTGAGTTTTGAATTTTTGCATTTTTTATACCCCCGCCAAACGAAGTTTGAAGGGGGTATATAGGAATCAGCGCACTGTCGGGTGGTCGGGCGGTCGGGCGGTCGGTCCGTTGCAAATCTTGCGTCGCGAACTACTTCCTCAGTTTTCAACCGATTCCCATAAAACTTGGCACAGATGTGTGCCTTGGGTTGTAGATGTGCAAGACGTATTTTTTGACAGTACCCAAAAGTACGTTGCCATGGTAACGGCATATTATGGGCAAAAATGGGTACAAATCTTGCGTCGCGAACTCCTCCCACAGTTTTTGATCAATTTTTATGAAATTAGGTACAGATGTTCATCTGAATATGTTAATGTGCAAGACACATATTTCCGCAGTGGCAAAAAGTGCGTTGCCATGGTAACGGCATGTTATTGGTAAAATATAGGGCAAAATGCTTCATGGCAAAACTACTTCATCAGTGTTCTTCCAATTCTCATGGAATTCAGATTGAATGTTTGTCTTAGGATATAGGTCAGCATGATACATTTCTTGACAGTGACAAAAAGTATGTTGCCATGGTAACAGCTCACATATTATGAGCCAAAATGATGGAAAATTTTGTGTTGCAAACTACTTCCTCAGTTTTTGCCCAATTTCCATGAAACTTGGTACAGATGTGTGCCTTTGGTTGTAGATGTGCAAGACGCATTTTTCGACAGTACCCGAAAGTACGTTGCCATGGTAACGGCATATTAATGGCAGAAGATCAAGGAAAGATCTTGCGGATTTAACTACTTCCTCAGTTTTTTGACCAAAGCTTATGAAATGTTGTTTTGACCAAAGCTTATGAAATGTTGTTTGGCGGGGGTATAACCAGTCGCTGTAGCGACATTTCTAGTTTTACAAGTTTTTATTTATGTCATAATTACTTTGATGTCTAGTCTGTATTCTTTGATGTTGATGCATGACTATTCAGAATAGGATATGTGAAAATTCTTCATGCTTCTAATATTTTCTGTCCTATCTAAGTAGGTAACTCCATTCTTTATATTTGTTTAATGACATTACCTATGATACAACTATTGAAGTCACAGATTTTTCAAATTTACCTCTCGAGTGTTCATAGAATACCTGATTGAATTAGTACATATTACTCTCAACGAAATTGTTAAACTTTTACGGAGTGAATTTATTCATATGCTTGTATCCACATGTATTCACTATGCATACTTCATATACAGTATAACAAGATGGAACAAGTGACTTTCTGATACCCTCTGCCATGTTCTTAGACATAATTTTGTTCTGTGTGATTCAAAACTTGTATTTGTATTCATTTAGAGGTAGTTGCCAACTGCTTGTGAACTAGTAACAAATTCTTGTCAGAATTTCTGGGGAAAATATAAATTAAATGCCACTAGTTGAATTTGCGTGTGAAATGCATGCCTCAATGTTGCAGATTTCTGAAGTATTGTATACGCTGAACATTTCGCGAGGTTTTTATTTTCGCGAATTTCGTGAGTCTGGTTCTATTCGCGAAATTAATGACATGCGAAAATATTGACTCTGATCGCGTGTACATTTCTCCGTTCAGTACAGGACTCCACGATCGCAAATTCAATCACTCGCGAAACTGTCGCGAATTTCCGATTCGCGAAAATTTAGACTCGCGAAATATATGGCGTATACAGTACTAGTATTCAAATTTATGTGTATTTTTTCTCTGTGGATCAAGTACCAAGTTTTCTGTCCCCTGTACATACTTAGCACATTTAACTTAAAAATGATAGAAGAAATCCATTACTTACCAATGATAAATTGAAAACTTGTCATTGTTATTCACATTCTGAAAATGAATAGTGCACTGGCACAACTACATTAGCAGGCCTCGCGCTAGCAGTGTGACAGTTGAAAGTTTTGGGGCTTTCTTTTTCGTCTGTATTTTCCCAGTTGAATACGATGTCATTTTCCTGCATGAGAGGCTATATATGTATGTATTGAACACGCTTGTTCATTCGTGCACATCATTAGAAATTGCCAGGGGATAGAACTCGAGTACCCACACTTGATCTTACTCAATCAAGACTGAGGGCATATTATTGCGCTTGCTTTGTTCGTGTCCGATAAGGTGTGCAAGGAGGAGTCATTGCAGGACAAATTATGCCATGGTGAAATTGGCAGTAATGGCGCTGGGAGGCAATTACGGGAATCAACCCAGAGGGTAGACCACGATATGGGGAAATAAATGTTCTCTGTTTTACCCCTTCTTTAAGGAGGAGGGGGTGTGGAGACATTTTCACAAACAAACTAGTTAGCATACAGACCTACTAACAGATGGAGAAAAGTGAAAATCAAGCCTGATCAAGCTAAGATCAATCACAATGTGCAGTTTTTTAATCGTTTGTTTTCTTAGATCATAAAAAAGCAATGACATTACATATTTCAGCTTATTCAAAACTTTAGAGTACCTTAATGTGATTTAAAAGAACTCATCAGGATACAGTGTCGTAATAGTTGTATATTGATGCTTCTAAGTGCTTATCCAAGTCTCAGAAAGGGATGTTTTAGCAGCAGTGCAAGATGATTAATAGATATTCTTTACTTGTTTTCAAATTGTTAGTTAATATATTGCTTTGTAAATATAATTTGGATGATGCTGCCATCTCTAAACGGAAGGTAGCAAATAAGAAACAACCCATCCCCAACCAACACACACACAAACACACACACACATACACACAGACAAATGAGACAGCAACCTTTGAACAGAAAGACTGTAAACTGCACATTTGTCATGGTTTGATCTTTGAAGTATACTGATTGTTGGGAGGGTTTTCAAATTCACAAATTTCACAGTAAGTATTTAAATTCATCCTGCCACAACAATTATTGCCTTTATGTGGGATGAGGTTTTGATCATGCTCATTGTTATAGAATATATGAATTGGAAGGTATGTGATAATGTCCATAAACTGGTAAAGCATACCGACAAATACATGTAAATACACCTGCATATATTATGTAGTCACACACATACCGGTAGATACATTATTGTACATACATGCATACGTACATACATACCTGCAATCAAGCAGTTATGTACTATGGAACACGCCTATTCAAGCTAAACTTTCAACACGTGAACACTGCATAGTCTTAATGATTCAGTTTGGATCTGCTTAGAATTTTTAATATATAAAATAGTTTTCCCCTGTGACATGTTGGCCCCATGCCTTCATGTAGGGCAGTCACAAGTATTGCCTGCGCATTGACCAGTCAGTAAGAAGATAAAAAGGGTAAGATGCCACTAGAAACCGTACCTGATGCGCAGGGAACTCAATAAACTCTATTCCGGGAATCAGGCCTTTCTTTACAATTTCCCCTGAGCAATGGCGACTTTCATGATTAAATTCTTTTTTCTTTTTCTTTTTTTGTATGTGCAATATCAGTAAAGCAGTGCATTTATTAAATTCTGGTGTTCACGCGTTCAAAGCTTGTTAAATTTCTTCTTTTATATCATACTCCACCATAGAGCATTGCAGACTGTGAAGATTAAAGGTGTTTGTAGTGTTCCTTGTTTCTTGTGTTCAGTCTTTATAGTATTACATGGAGATTCAAGAGGGTTTTTTTTTTCTTTATTAATATGCCTTCAGCTAGCTAGTGCACTTGATACAAAAGACCAGCAGTCATCTTAGTTCACTTTTCCTCCGTTTACTCTGCATAGCTATCTGGATTACTTCACAAGTGCTGCACTTGTTGATTGCACCCTCAGGATAATGCAGCACTCAGCAGGAATTTGAAATTTTGATTATTTCTGTTGCCTCAGTCCCGTACAAACCAGTTCTTGTGTGTCTCCTATTCATAGATGTGTCTGTACTTTGTATTCATGTTTGTTTGTTGTTGTTTTCTCAGAGTAGATGTGTATTACTGTTTAAGTCAACTTCATTCATGTGTACCCTGTGGCGAGTAAATGAAAGTGAATCATACTTCAATTTACTCAATGATCGATAATCATTTTGACACTGCGTCAAGACAGTACCAGAGACTCCGACCCAACGCATCTCAATTAAAGGGGAGATTCTCCTGCCTGGACCAACCAGCAAATTGGAAACTCTGATCACTGGAACACGCACACTATACACGCACATCACAAGTGTGAAGCATGACGTCCCATGAGGCTTGGATCCATGAGGCCCGCTTGAAGGGCCTAGCTTGAAGCTCTAGCTTTATAGATGCTCTGTGATGGTATCAAAGCTTTATCATTGAACATTTGTGGCAAAATTAAAGTTGGGCTGGAGAAAGCTAAAATTTTAGTGGAAGAAAATATGTCTTCTAAGCGGGAGACACAAGGCTACAGGAAGAGATATTCAAACTCAAGCAAGGGAGATTTTGCAAAAATGGCCTCAAGGCAACAGAATTGGAATCTCCCCAGTGTTAGCATATTATGGCTTAAATGCAAGATTCATTAACCCTTTACCCAAAATTATCCCCTTACAACAGGGCTTAACACAAACTTTTAGTCTGTAGTAGCCTGTTAGGGCCACTGAAATCTTTGAATAAGAAGTTTTGATGGCCAAAAGAAAAAGGAACAGATTTGCCCAATATAGAAGAAAATATTCAAATTCATATTGAATTTCAGCTGCCTTGTTACGGCCACCAAAAGATAGCCCTTTTGAAAATTTGGTGACCCGATTACAAATTTTTAGTGGCCCCAGGCCACAGGGCCACGGCTAATTGTTGAGTCCTGCTTACAATACTTTTGACTTCAGGAATGTTTTTTTCAAGGATTTTCCTGTGGGAAATAGGACCAACAAATTAGGGAATTCAAGCTGCACATATTTGAGGTGTGCATACTATATGCACACAGAGCTCGTGCTCAAGGCACAGCAGGAAGCTAAGGTAGGAAGGATTCTTATTTTGGGGGGAAATAGGGCCATTTTTGGCATATGTGTGTATGAGTGAAAATTAGCTGCTTGGCAGAGGTCTGCACTCATCAAGTGCTTGTCTTGTTATTGATAGCATACTATATAGGCCAAATATTTCGCATGTTTTTTATTTTCACAAATTATTTTCACAATTGCAAAGTCGTCGGAAAGTCCCAATTCATGAAAATTTAGACTCGCAAAATATATGGCATATACAGTATCTGATTTGCTCTGGAAGCAAAAAAAAAGTTTAGTCAATGTGATATTAGATATATGTGTATTGCTGTGATGAAAGTCTGTCATTTTCTTGTTTTCTATATCACTTATACACACAGACAGACAGGCACACACACACACATACACATATGTGTATATAGATAGATAGATAGATTGATTGATAGATAGATAGATAGATAGATAGATAGATAGATAGATAGATAGATAGATAGATAGATAGATACTAGTAGACAGATAGATATTGCATCCAGAGGGAGGGAGTAAAAGAGGGTTGATGACACTTATCTACTTCCATGCTTTTAACAAAAATTCTTGTGACTTGGCGTTGTTCTTTTCCCTGAGAATGTAGGCCTGCCATGAGCTGCAGTAGGTTTATCAGCGTAAGATGTGAATGTATTTCAGCAGTTTGGCTGATTTTCAGTGCCATGATGTGTTACACTGCATTCTGGAAATGTCTCCGTCTGAAAGAAGAAAAAATGGACATTTTTTGTGATTCAACACATATGTATCTGTATATATGATATTAAATGGCATTATACCTGCTTTGAACAGAGATGATGAGCTTGGGAATATATCAAAATCCCATCTGTAAGTGTCGAATTACACCCCCCCCCCCCCTCAAAAAAAAAAAAAAAAAAAAAATTGCAGTGGGGAGAATTTTCATGGGCTCAACATACAGGTATACATTGATTAACTTAAACATACCTGCTTTGAATGAAGCTGTTAAAAAAGGATATAAATTATCATTATCATCTGCTTCTACAACATGATAGACTTGCATTATTGAAGTGTCCTTGTTTAAAAATAGAAATGGGGCAAATTCAATGAACTCAAAGCAATATTTATACATAGCTTGAATTGAACATACTTGCTTTGAATACAGCTGTTACCTGAAGGAAAAAATAAAAGAGGTCATATCTATTTTTGCTTCTACAGCAAGATTGAACTGCATTGTGGAAATCCCTTTCTTGCAAATTTAAAATTTATGTAAGGTTTTCCATGGGGACAGTTTTCACAGGTTCAACATGTATATTTAGTTTGAATGGCACATACATGTGTTGAATACAGCTCTTAATTAGAAAAAGGTAGTGATTAATAACAAAAATTCTATCCTGCTTGTATAACAAGATTGGGACAGCATTTTGGACATACAGTGTATGTCCTCTCACACATTTACAAAAATAGATGCTATTTTGTAGGGCTCAACCTTGTGGAAGGAGAACATACTTTGAACATGCTTTTGCTGCTGTTGTCAATGAAAAAAAAAGTATTGTTTGTGATTTGTGTCTTCTGCTTTTCCAACATGATATAACTGCATTCTGGAAGTGTCCTCGTAACGGAAATGAGGGTCAGTTTTCATGGCCTCAATATGTACCAGTATGTTATACGTATTTTAAATACAGCTGTTAATTGCAGAAAAATAATTGGCAAAATTCTTAGTCTGTTTCTGTAGCACCTGATCCTTGAATGAACCAATTAGCTACACTTGCAAATTTCTGGGTTGAGCTGTGATTGTTAAACCTGCTATCTACGTGACATTTAATGGTAAATGAACATCTGTGGCTCCTTGGCAACGAATGTCAGACATTGTAAACAGAAAAAGAATTTTCAAACAAGGGGAGTTGTTATGTTTGAAATCATACATAATGACTGAACAAGTTTGAGCTAGGGTGACACATTTGCTACTGTGACGATTGCTCCTATCTTATTTTTTCCAAGGACTATAACCTTGGTCACAGAGCACTCCACGTCCAAATCACGTACAAAAAGTTATGAAAATCTGGTGGACGTGCTCGTAAGTGGTAAATTTTTTGGTCAATTTTGGTTTGGCCGTGCTTTGTACGGGGTATGGCCGTTGGCAGCTGTTCCACTGCTGAAGCACTGCCTAAGCACAGCTAACCACGTCCAGCCACGTGTGTCTACGTGGAAAAATCCATTTGTCAGCGATAAGCCGCTAAACACACGCTATTTCTCGTGATACCAACGCGTAACACACGTCAGTTGACCGTGCTCTGCCCATGACAGACCGCTAAACTTTCATGTCTTTACCGCGTCTCTCCAAGTTTTAATCACTGCCGGAACACAGATTATCACGTGTGTTTCATGTGTGTTGCACGTCTTTACCACGTGTGCCGCCCGTGGTTGTCAGCAGAATAAAATTTTGAGCAGTTCAAAACTTTTTATCACGTCCGACACTGTTCAGATTTTTCCTCGCGTCCTGCCACGTCTATAAATCGACAGTAGCTCATCTTAAACTCAACATCAACGCGAACAACACCGTCTGCTTCACGGGAGACCACTTTTTGACGTGTTTTGGCTGTGATTAAGCCGTAAAGCTCTGTGTGACTGGGGTTTAAGGGTTAGGGTTGTGATAGGGTTTTAGGTTTAGATTGATGTGAGGATTAGGAATAGGGTTAATGTCATGTTTGTGGGTAGGTTTTATGTTTGGCTTAGCATGCAGATATTTCACAGGAGCAGTTGTTGCAGCTGATCAAATGTCATGGAAACCAAGCTAGATCTTCCCAGAAAGAAAACTCAAGTGTTACTTTAGTTTTCTTTTTTCCCAAGATATTGTCATTTGTGTTTTGGCTAAACCGTATTTGGAAGTTTTTGAAATGTTGTTGTTTCTTTTAGATTAATTGTCACTTTCATCTTGGTATAAAAAATAAGGTGAATACTTATATGGAAAAAGTTTTAAGCGCAGTGGACATATTTTTTTCATCTTGATATAAAAGATAAGGTAATTGCTACATGTGAAAAGAGTTTTATGTCCAGTGGACATTTTTTTCTTTATCCCTTTAACTCCTGTCTCTCTCAAAACCCAACAAAATTGAGTCATGACTGCTTTGCATACAAATAATTACATGGACAGCAATGGACAGTTTTATGATAAGGACATTTGTTTTGCTATGTATCTTGAATTCATGGAAATCACACAAACTGGCAGCACAGATTGTCTTTAAAAGAGAAATTGATATGATGACATTGAATTGATACTCTGGCAAGAAACAAATTTACCCACTCAACAAGCAGTTGTGTGTTTGTCATTAACTTCTTCAGTCGGACCGCAGCACCCAAGATAATGAGGTGCTCGCAAACATTTCACTTTCAAGTCTCACGCGACTGCCCTGTGCTCAAAGTGTGCAAGTGTAACAAGAGACTTGGCAAGATTTTCTGGAGAGTCACAAAAAATAAGCTATTGATCAGGTGGCAAAGTTACTGCCACTCCATGTTGGGGCAAATTGGTCTGTGAAACACAATTATGTTAAATGTAATTGTACAAAACTATATTCCATCAAAAGTAGATGTTGAAAAAAAGTAACTTGGTAATTGAAAACGTCTGACATATGGCAGCAGTTTGCTGGCTCCTGACTCTTTTAAAAGCCTAGAATGTTCGAAGCTTCTTGCTGATGAATCATTAATGTATAGCAAAATGGGGATTTTGTAAATCTGAAAGAATTTTTTTTTTTTTGAGTATGAGGTAAGATTTTGTGTTGAAATCACAAGATACTCTGTATTCATTTTGAACAGCCAGAATGCAATACCATACGTGCTATGTTGTCTGCCCTTGAAATATCTTTGGAACAACTGTGATATCCTTGGACTGCGTTTTAGCTTATTAGTAACATGCAAGCAATCTTGCACTTGTGCATACAAAATTGTAAACTACAGCGATTTTTCCTTACAATTTAGGGTCTGACTGTCTTTCTTGTCAAATGGACTGATTTTTTTTTTTCATGCTTTGCCAGAAAAGGCAGAATAATCCCTTAACCTTCAAAAAATACTCCGGTGTGCATGCTTGTGGTATATTGCCCCAAGTCAGACTTAGAAGTCACTTTCAGTTTTAAGGACACAGATGAATGCATAGAATGAGATACTCTCTCAGGCAGTATGGAGCTCTGTACAAATCATGGAGCATTCAACAGAGCTAGAAATATTTTTAACAGCTCATAGGAAGAAAGACTCGTGGCATACTATCAAACCAAAAGGAATTGAGCTAGTAATCTGTAGAGACACACTGTCAGGTGGCATTTTCTCATCCACAAATTCATTTGATTTGTTTCAATTCTGTACATGTCAACCCTCTTTGTATTTGTCCATAAATACAGGCAAGCTTCAAATGTGTTCAGACTTTGGGTAGCATGTACAATGTCATTGCCACTCTAAACCCTTAAATGAGCATATCCAAATCTTGCATAGCTTTTTGTGAAAAGATGTGGTTTCTCCAATGATACAGCCAATGTGCTGGTGTTTTGTGGATGTTAGCAGGTACTGGTACAGTCATTTGGATGCATGTCACATTGGCTAACAAGCACAATGCAGCACAGACAAATTATCAGTTGCTCATCTTCATTTTGCCACCTCTGTGTAGTTCAGAGATTATAAACAGCCATGTGTGAATTTGTGCTGTAAGGGGTGGGCACATTCTAGGACTCTGCAGTGTAGAGTCAGAGTGGATGCCACGGTCTGGTTTTTCTTTCTGGCTGGCATTTCAGCAAAGAATATAATGAATAGTGAGATGCTACTTGCGAGCATGATGCTGACTTCTGTTCTTGTTGTTTCGTCAAGAGAATACAATGGTGTGTCCTGTCTGAATAAATTGTGGAGGAAACAGCAGACAAAGAACTGTAGAGACCTGGGAGTATCATATGACTCCTGCTTTTGTCACCCTCCTGTCACTTACATTGTGAAAGTGACAGAAGCGTTTCTTCTTGTGAAAGTGACAGAAGCGTTTCTTCCTTTGGAAAGTTACAGAGCACACATAGCTAAAAACAATTGCCATCTGTGCTTGTACAGCTGAAAATGATACCTTCGATACTGGTGATGCTTTCAACATGAAAGTTCTCTCTTCCCATATGTCATGTATACAGAGTTGACTCTGAATGCCACCATCTTAAGAAGGCAATTACATTTTGTTTCATAAGGCCTCATAGATCCAGGTTAGAAGAATGATTATGTGAAGTGTTGTGTAGATTTCAAATACATCAAGACTTTTCTAGGGACCTCTGTAACTTGCAGGCAGGTTGCGATAGATGGAGACTTCTAATGAGCACGACAATTACTTTTAAATCGAAAAAACACTCAAATATTGCCAGTCTCAAGTTTTCTTCATGCATTAACACACACACACACACACACACACACACACACACACACACACACACAGAGGCACACACAAAATGGCTTGGATAGTTAAAGTTGCAGAGTCGAACATCAAATGAGTCAAAGGAAAAATTCCAGCCCCCCTCACGTGAAGTATAGGAGAATTTAATTGCATGAATTGAGAGAGCTGATTTTTCCTTTGAATCTTACAATGCAAACTTGCGTCATGCTACATACAGTGTAACTCCAAAGTGCCCTTCCTGATTTCTGCACATGAGTGTGTCTTGCTTTGACCCTTACATGACCAGTCATTCATGAGTGGCAGCCAAAGGAGATTTTGTGGGAGTACGTGTTCGTGTGCCACGCTTGTGAGTGATGTTCATACATGAAGTCATGTCGTAATAAGTGAAGTGTGTTTAGTTTTTTTTTTCTCTCTCTCTCTTTCAGGTGCCTGCATGGATAATTCTGTAATATTCAATCATGAAAGCAATTAAGTTCAAATGGCTGTGGTAATCAATGGTAGATTATGACTGGCTAGCTGCAAATTACCCCACAGTCATAACTTAACATTTGACTAGCAAAACAGCAATGGTCACACACACACTCATCAACACATGAATTGCTTTGGCTCTTGTTTTATAGTGCATTGCCGTATTGTATTACAATGTAATGTCCAATCAATATAACTCAGTGGGAAGTGGATACCATACACTGACAAAATCTATGTTTAGCTAACATTAATATATAAGAAGAGACATGCCTAGATATGCATTTGATACACACATATCTATTACTTCGGCGTGAACAAGGAAGATACGAAAATCATGGAAGTCACAAAAAAGAAGAAGAAAAAAATCTGTTTGGAGAGTTGAATATTGCTTGGTTCAAAGCACTCTCTCCAGTTCAAAGGACTTCAACTCATGCAATGTCTACTGTATTCAGACTATCTTTACAATGTGTAATTCAACATCTCATCTTTTTAAAGTGTTTCTGCACTATACAATGTACTTTTGATATTTATGAATGAAATCAATTGTTGTGGATTTTAAGATAATATTCAAAATTATACTATTTACAAAATTACTACAACAATTGAAGACCACAAATCTCTGAAACAGTGAAAAAAAAACACATTGTGAATTGGATGGCATGAATTAAACTGATATTGGTGTATTGCCAGTGAGTTTCATATTTGTTTCTGCTGCCTGTCTTTCAATACCCAACTCTTAAACAATGCAACATATTAAATGGGTTAGTTAAATACCAGTTAGTGATTGGCTAAACACAGTCCCGTGATGGAGGCACATTGGTTATGTTCGCCCATGGGCAGAATATTTTTGTAATGTTCTCCCATGGGAAAACATTTTACGGAACAAATGACAAATGTTACCAAACGATTGAATGATCATATTTTTCACGCAATCGATAGGATAAATTTGCCCATTCCATACAATGTGAAAAAGCAGAATGACCGATTATTGTAATGCGTACAAAAGTGTGATTTGAAGGACCCGCGCACAGTGAATTTGGCTCTCTGTGCAAGCGATCAAGTGCGTTGTACATGTGCTGGTGATTTGACTAACCCATATAATATAATAGATGATGACTTTTGTTGTCGGGAACATGTACCAAACGTTCCACCCTCAGGGTTTGAAATGCTATTTCGGGAGGCTTTAAGTCCCTTGACTTCATCTCGGGACTTATAACCTCCCTCAATAGCATTTCAAACCCTCCGGGTGGAACATTCGGTATGTTCCCTCCCCTGCCAGTCATCATCTATATAATGATGATGATTTGACGCTTTTCCTTCTCCCACCATCTCCCTTTATTTACACAGCACAATGCCCCCATTCCCCAGGGAGGGCGAGGGTGTGTCCAGTTCGTCACCCAGTATCAGCACTCCAGCGGCCAGAGACGTGTCCGTGTCACCACCCTGGCAAGAAAGTAAGTCTGAGTGGGAGGGATGTGCATCTTCACTCTCCATCCTCATTTTACTTTGTAGGTTAGCTATTAGATTATATCTTAGCTTATTGACATAAACTAGGAGAATGAAATCAACAAACTACAGTAGGCCCTAAGTGAGTGTCCGCTTGATTTTTAGTTAATGTGCCTGACACCTTCCCAGTTTTGTACTATCAGTTTTTACACTCCGGCATTCTTATATTTGTGACTCTGCCACGTAATGGTGCTTGTGGTATTAACAGTTGAGGTTGCCTGTCTGACCATTAATAATCATTTTATGTTACCATGGTAACATAGAAACAGTCCTTGGTATTACTGATATGAAATGGTAATGTATATTCTGTAACCAGACTTTTAAAAAAGAAATGGTATTGAGTTTTTGTGGTGAGGTGAAAGGACTTCAAGTAAAGATCAAGTCCAAAATTTCATATCTAAAGTAATTTGAGTGAATTGTGATGAAGTTCAATGAAATAGGTTGAGAGGTATTCACCGTACAGATGGTAATGCTATTCATTCTGAGAATTCACCCTATCACTAAGGATGTCAATTGTTTGTTGTCATTTTTTGTGACAACCAGTCTTTCCCAATAGAGAGAGAGAACTGAAAAATGAAATGAAGTGTGGAACAAGTATTTGTCTCCCTGTGAGCATCAGTGGTCAGATGGCAGATGTTAAAAGGATTAGGGTTGTAGGCAAGGGAGGTAGGGGAGATGAAAGTGTGCACAATAATGAATACCATTCCATCTTTGCAACAGATCTTCATTCTTTCCTTTCTTTCTCTCTATCAGTCTCTGTTAGGGTGCAATCTTTCAACCCATCATCTCTACGTTTAACTACTGTCTCTTTATAGATCATAAAATAATTTTGCCTGTCTGAAAGGCTGGCAATTAACTTGAAATTCACATAATCTGTGCTATAAAAACTCTTAAGCATAAATCATCCCTATAGAAGTTGTGGCCACAATAACTGAGGCAGTAAGTAAAGTCATGCTAGCTATTTGTCTAAGATGCAGTCCATTCAAGAATGGTGTCATTTTGCATTGTTTGTTGTGTTTGTGTAGTTGGGCTGATGCATCCACACAGATCCAGCACATAGCAGCTGGCTTTGACCAGGAGGCCGCGGCGGTGCTCATGGCCCGGCTGGCCGTCTTCCGAGCCTCCAACGAGGAAGGCGCCGACGTCCTGCGCTGGCTAGACCGCATGCTGATCAGGCTGTGCCAGAAGTTTGGGGAATACCACAAGGACAACCCGGAGTCTTTCCGCCTGGCTCAAGAATTCTCACTCTACCCACAGGTGTAGTAGCAGTGTGAAACAAGAGTGGTGGTGATGGGGGAAGTGATGATCATTGTAGTTATGTCAGTGGCTTGTGAGGACAATAGGGATGATAGTGGCTTGTGACATTGATTGTTTAAGGTACAGGATAGTACTGATAGTTGGGGTGGTTCTTAGGTAAAGGTGTAGTAGTAGTAGTAGTGTGGGTATTTGTGTGTCATTATTGTGTTATATTTGAATAGCAATTGCAGTGATAGAAAAAAAACACCAGTTAATTCTCATACATGAAGTCTGGTCAAAAAGATATTCGTGTTTTATGCTAGAGATGAGGTAGTGATTAGTGGTAAATTATTCTTTTTTCTTTTTTTGCAGGTGAAAATCAAGTGTTAGTTTATGCTAGATTATGCTTTGGTTTGTTTGGTGTTGTTAGTTTTTTTATAAGATTAATGCTGTTTGACAGCAAGCCTCCATCCCTTCCTCAAAAAACAACAACAGAATACAAAATCAATTAATGCAGCAGCTTTTTATATATACATGTACTGCTTCATGAATTTCACCTGCAGCAGTTAATGTTGTGAAGACAAACACAAACAGTGCATTCCGCCCAAAAGGTCGTTGTACCGTCTCCCCTCTCTGAAGGTCGCACTTTAATTCGATTTACAATTAGTCCCTCTGTAAGACACCTCTTTGGAGGATAGCATCGTAATGTGAGCGCGGAGAGTCTTAACAGAAAAACTCCATGGGATTCTTCCCTCGTCTCTCGGTAAGATGAGAGACAATTTGATCATGCAGAAAATGCTTCTCTGATTACCCTACCTGAATCAGGTATTCAGTAACGATGTCTGTTGCTGTCCACTTGTCATCAGGTACCATCATTATTGCAAGTTCGTCCTCGTCTGAATACGCACATCTGTATGCATTGGGCGATTATGGTTAAGCTGCTAAAAATTTCCTCTACGGAGAATGACATGAATATTAAATGTTATTTCAGTAGATCATCAGATGAAGAGGCCATGAACCCTAGAACATAGGCAGCTTTCAACATGTAAAAGTCGTTAAAGTGACAAAGGGAATCTGGAAATATTCATTTTTATAGCCATTAATATCTTACAGTATTTATGATGAAATGCCAAAGAGATGTGCACATGAGTCCTTTTTTTTTTCTGTCTAAAATTTTGTGATGCAATGATAAAATTAGGGATTTAAAGTGGAAAGAATAATCGACACATTGCTAATGGTGAGTAATCATGATATTGATAGCTAATGTCCATATACACTGATATATCAGGAGATGTTACTGAGTATATTATTTTTTGCATGTCAGATAAATCTGAACCATGCAGTGCTGTATTGAGTCAGCACTTGATTGTCACACAACTAGTTAGCATCTCTTATCAGAGTAGTGGTTAATTTTTTCTTTCTTTCTGAATATCAACCAGCTTATTGTTCTCCATTACATTAAAATAACTCCATTTCCAAATATCTCTGAAGTTAAGGCCAGGAAATTATGATGAATGATGCTTGGAGATGCTTGGGTTAGAAGGAGTTGGTGGAACAGCTGGCAAAGGCAAATGGAGTGCGTTGGTATGGGCATGTGTCAAGGAAGGATGAGGATGATGTCCTGAGGAAAGTGCTAAAGTTTAAAGGGATCGTATAGTTCTGGTTGAGACCTACTTTCAGGTTTCTAACTTTTTTTGGTGAGATAATGAGAAACCTCCCCTGAAATATGAAAGAGCATGTCGTTCCATGAGGAATTCAACTTTTATTTGATGAAAATTGGTTTTGAAATGGCTGAGATATCCAAAACAGAGCGATTCTAATAAAGTGTGGGACCCACATTTTATGACGGTTGCTTTGTTTTACTTTGTTTTACTTTGTTTTTAGATGTTTCAGTCATTCCAAACCCGATTTTCTTCAAATAAACTTTGAATTCCTCTTAAAATGGTATGCTCTGTACTATTTCATAAAGTTTTTCTTGGTATTAAAAGTCTTATTTTCATCTCCACCAATACTGTACTATCCCTTTAAAGTAAATGAGCCATGAAAGTGAGGACGACCAAAGAATATGTGAAAGAGACAGATGGAGGAAGATCGTGGGAGGGTTTGCCACAGAAAGGAGGATAGGTCCTATGGGAGAATGTGTGAGAGCTATTGCTGTGAGAGCTGCAAGGTAATTCCAGCTACCCCCATTATAGAGGACAGACGCGAATAAAAACTGGTACAAGGATGATAAAGGCCAGGGATATTAGATTATAGTATCATGCGACTTCATCATGAAAGTGAGTATGTGTTGTACAAAGTATGTACATGAGCTGCCTGTTTACCTTTGGTGATTTCTCATTTGCAAATTGCAGTTCATGTTCCACCTGAGGAGGTCACAGTTCCTGCAGGTGTTCAACAACAGCCCCGACGAGACGTCCTTTTACCGCCACATGCTGATGCGAGAAGACCTCACCCAGAGCCTTGTCATGATCCAGCCCATCCTTTACTCCTACAGCTTCAATGGCACTGAGGTAGGACCTTCACACCCAATCTTAGTCTCTGTAGTCACATTGCAAGACCTATTCTTTACTGTCCCACATATCCAGTGGAGGACCTGGTTTTTATTCAAATTCATGAAATTCTTCCATCGAGATGTTTTTTATTGCAACTGATGGACAAATTGCCCTACATCGACGTAAATAAGCACTGAATTGATCAGTGTTTTAGTAGTAGCCATGACAAAAGATCATGGGCGTACGTACTCGAGCAGGATTCGAACCTACGACCTCCTGATCACCGGACAGGCATCATCGCCACTAGACGACAGAGCTTTCGCCCGACAGCAAGTGTTGGTTCTAATCCTTATTGCATGCAGCGGGTACTGCGTAATTATTCAAATTCAAGGATTAGAACCAACACTTGCTGTCAGGTGAAAGCTCAGTGGTCTAGTTGAAATTACGCCTGTCTGGTAATCAGGTCTTAGGTTCGAATCCTGCTCGAGTATGTAAGCCCATGATTTTTTATCATGGCTACAACTAAAACACTGATCAATTCAGTGCTTATTTACGTTGATGTAGGGCAATTTGTCAATCAGTTGCAATGACCTGGTTTTTGCTCTCTCCTGCTTTTTTTTTTCACATTCTTTCTTTTGTCTATTGGAGCACTTGGTCTTTATTTCAAATATATATATCATTGGTCATCACTGGCATTGATATTCAAATGATATTGGCTGACCCTGAGGGCAGATATCAGAACATATTGCCTGAGCTGGCAACATGTTACATGAATCAATTGTGGATGAAACGTGCCTCTTTCAAGGGTAGTAAAATTCTTCTGTCCTGCAAAAATGACAGGCCTGTGTAATAACAGACATGAGAAATATTTAAACAGTTGAATATATACATTGAATGATTTATCCCTCAATTTTCATCTAATTCTTTATATTTAGTAATACAAACCTTGAACCATTTAACAACAACAAAATACATGCAGCATGTAATTACGCACTTGGTAGCATCGCTCTAAGGTCATGAAAATTTATGGTGTAATCATGCTATTTTTTAGCTCTAGTATTAGAGTCTAGTATGGGATATTTCATAGTATTATGGCATGAAAGAAAGGAAGGTATTAGTGGAAAATGGCAGTAGGATGTAGCACTCAAACGTAATCTATCCAAGTTTAGAAAATGGTGGGTGGGTAAATCACATGTGGGAAACCATCTGCTGAGGTGTCTCACATGCATGATACTGTCACATATGGTCCCTGCTATTACATTACATGGTCCTCAGTGTCAGATATCTGCCGACAGACCTGGATCAGTTGACAATGCTTCTAGGAAAAAGTCAAAGTTTCTCACAATGTCAAATCTGCAAGAATTGAAATGTCATGTGTCTATTGGTGGCAGAATTTCCTGTGCTTTTGTGCGATTGCAAGTTACTTTTACACTATGAATTGGCCCTTAAAGAGGTATTTCACAAAATATCTTTTTGCCTGGTTACTTTCTAGGGAACCGTAATGGGTCATCACAAAAGATGATACATTTTTGCCTGAGATTCTTTTGACATAATGTAAGATACGTGCCATTAGGCAAAGCAGATCAGATATTTCACCGTGAATACCTATTCATAGTTCATATTCTGTTTGTAATTCAGTAGGCAATAGTAGTCAGGGGTAATGCTATAAACCATGGGCTGGGTCCTAATTCCCCGGAGTGCCTTTGATAGAATTTCAAAGGGTGATTCACATGAAATGCTTAAATTTTGTGGGGAAAGTTACCAAGCACAATATAACTTGACGTGGAAACTGCTTTGGAAAGTATCCATCATATTGATTATCGCTTTTCCATCAGCTATACCCACCTTTTTCTTTCGAACGTAGACTGCACAATTGTGGTGATCTTTTAGATGGCCCTGGCAAAATCTATTGTATATGGTTGCAAGGTTCTACAATTTAGTGCTGGAACACCCTTCATCCTTTTGCAGTCTGACAAGCAAAATGCAATAATCCAGGATTGAAGATGAAAAGTATATTTCTGGCCAGAGTGTCAGGTATATAGGGAAATCCTTCTTCTTCTAAGCACAACTGACAATGATTGATTTGGAGGGAGAAAAAAAAATAATCACATTTTCTAACTTTTGCGGAACTTACCACATTCTAAAGTGTAAAATTTTGCACACAAACATGATTTTTACTGATCTCTTTAATTTGTGAAGTATGGATGCAATTCCAAGAAGCAAAACATTTTTCCCAGTTATATCAGTGGTGCATATAGGCAATATGAGCCAGTTGCAGGTCATCTTGTTTTGTTCTTGTAAGAGTTGGTTTCAAGTTTATGGTTTAGGCAAAGAGATTTTTCTCCTCCCCACCACTAGAGGGCGGACTCTACAATGGAGTCAGTGATTTCATGGGGGCCGCCATTGTTCCACTTAAAAATGGCGGACTTTGCGTACTAAGTATACATTTCTACAGCGCGTATTACGCGAACTTCTGAACTTTTACGCGAGTACGCACTTGATTTTGGCTGCTCCTCGGTTGCTCGTTTGCTAGCGTGTTAGCACGAGGGGTGAGCCTACCGCTTCGTTGCCATCCAGTGCTCCTTGCGCTCACACAACAATAGTACAGGGTGTATGAAGACTCCGCACTCTAGCAGTCACTGCGGAAAATCTCTTTGGGTTTAGGGCAGCTGGGGTGTGAGGCTTTTCAGTGACAGTTATTAATTAAAAAAAATACATGTCTTGTGTCATCAATATTGTGTTTGTTACTTTGAACAGGGAAACTTTTTATGTTGGGGAAATTTCTATGCATTTCATGTCCTATGATACAAGTGATAAATTAAAAATGGATGCATAATTTATTTTGGGGGGTTTGGTATTTTTTTAAGAATTTATAAATCTACAATGTGTTATATATAACAAGTAAGCAAAATCAAAAGGAGATTTGTTTGGTATATAATTTTGTTTGTTTTCATTTAAACATATTGTTTGTTTTCTTTCAAACATATTCTTAAAGGCAAAAAACACTAAATCAATATATAAAAGTCAAATGGTGGTAGAAGCTTTATTTCATTTGATATATGACAAGAAAACAAGTGGGTTGTATTAAAAGTTTTATCGATTTCATGAAGCATTGAGGTTTAATAGTCAGAATTGTACCTGCAAATTAGATGAGGTAATGGAATTATCACTCACTAGTTTCCAATTGACCTATAGAAATTGTTATCAAATAATTTCTTTCTTTTTTTTAAGAATGAACCCCAATTATAGCATATAACCATGTCCTTCACATCAATTGATTATAGGGTTTTAATGACTTAACATTGACGACTTTTAGCAAAGAATATTGAAGCTGTTTGATTATTCATAAGTAATGATTATATCTTTCTTTCTTTCTTTCTTTCTTTCTTTCTTTTTTGCACAAACTCATTTGAGCTTTGAGGTATCACAGTCACTAATGGGCACATAGGTGGACCCAATATCATTGCTTCATGAAAACAAATGAAAGTATTTTTTGATAACTTCATCACTTGAAGTCTGAATTAAATGAAATGGCCAGAGTACTGGTTGTTTGATTTTATTCTTTTCATTTTAAGTCGATGTTGACGTGAAATGGACTTTCACTCAAAATGCACTTCTACACAGCATGTCTCTCCATATTTACAGGATCCCGTTTATTGTGATCATTTTATGAACTAAAGGGCATGAATGCTGTGAGTTTGGAATGATGATAAGTCTCTTGATAGTCCTCATGTGGTTCTGCAAAGTATTGCAGTAGCAGCCACGACTAGATAAAGGATTACCTTGCACGTATTCATGTGACAGCTGTAGCCTTGAAGAGGATTAGATGATGCACTGAGTCTGTGTATGGGGTGTTCTCTGATACCGGGTATTCATTTTGCCATTTCAAATAGCGCTTTTTCTATTACTGCAAGTTCTGCTATTCATCAGTCATAGAATTGAATATAAATCCTCTTTACCTAGACATGTATGAAGGCAGGATGCCTTTCACATCTGCACAGCTTATAAGGGTATTATTCAAGTCTAAACTACGTATCCCTAGGTATGGCCAGATGTATGATACTGAGAAGTGAAGACCCATGTTCAATGTTCTTTGCACGTAGATACTTATTGGCCTTCTTAGTAAGTTTGTCTAGTGAACTAGTATACAAGTAATACACATCAGTAAGGGCATTACTGTAAACGTGGAAATTTTCGCGGTACATTAATTTTCGCGGATTTCGCGCTACGTTCAGCTAGCGCGAATTCAAAAACGCGCGAATATATCTTCGCAATTTTCTACGCACATTTTGAACAGCCTGAATTGTGTGCGCTTCGTCGATGATACTGCTACGTAGTACAGACATGTTTACGCATATAGCAGTATCATCGCACGCACCGCACGCACCGAGCCCACGGCCGATTTGTGTGCTACATCCCCGCGACTACAGTATGGAGGTGTATCCTATTACCGAACGATTTTTGTTTTATTGCTCCAAACGGGCAACATTATGCAATAATTCAGCCAAAAATATCCTTATAGATAATTGAAATGCTGATGACTTTAGCTGTAACGAAAATACTTGAAAAATAAACCAACTTCTGGAAAAAATCCGTATTTGAAATAACCCTTCCACAAAAGTTGTCTCTTTTTACCGACGCAAATCGTATTGTATTACCAAACGTGCGCCCTCTGTATGGGGAAAATTGTACATTGTATTTTCGGTCAATGTTTATCAACGCAGGACAACGAACATCAAAATTTTAGGAATTATTACGTAAATTTGAGGTAAATTACGTTTTGTTTTGTTTTTTGCTGCAGTTTAGCAATTTTCGGCACTGGCTTCCCCTGTGAGATAACAGCGCGTAATGCAATGAATGCGTATTCGAGTTGTTGTACGCGCTCCATTGACAAAGTACGCGTTCGGTAATAGGATACCGTTCGGTAATAGTACTAGTACTACAGTACATGTATCGAGTAAAATACATGTACAGTGTACTACGTAGTTGAGCGCTTGTACTCGCACTCGCTTTTCATACGCTGGCATCGCTGGATGAAAACAGCGACTGTATATTAACCCGCTGTGGAGCGCAAATTTAAGAACCCGCGAATATGTTTTCGAGCCGCTCAGCGCGAAAAATTAATCGCGCGAAAATATTGGCGTTTACAGTAGTAAGAATTCCTTGTCATTTTATCAATCCAATTTGATAGCTCTCGCTTTTCTTAAATGGAGAGGATTTCAAATGTATGCATTTTAGATTCAGCGGGAGCCATTTTTACAAGTAATTGAAACAGTAAAATCTTACTCGGTCACCATTACAACATGAAAATGGTAATGACTGGTCATTATACTCTACTCATGACCAGTCATAAGCTAAATTATGTGTTAGGCAAAATAAATGCCTGATCACATATATGCTGTTTATGAATCATTTGATTGGGATCTGCTTCATCAATTTGTAAGTCAACATATCTTGCTTGGATGTGTAGTTTGAATTAAGAGCTTCCTGTGGAAAGAGTCTACAGGTGCTAAAAGAACATTACACAACATAATGCAAAAGTGCTGCTGTTTTCTGTCTCTGAATTTTCTCTCTTTCTACATAACTGTGCTCAAGCTACCATGGGTGCCAGGCCACGGCAGAAAAGAAATGTCCAATTTTATTTTCATAATGCTTCATATATCTACAAATCAGGATGTAATAGGGCCCACAGTTTTCAGGGCCAGTGCATGAATGTCAAGGGCAGTGAATGACTCTAGTGTGTAGAGATGGTACAGATTGATACGGCCTTCAAAACCTCATTGGCATCCGTGTTCAGGTGCTCTGCTTCCACAACACTCAACAAATGTAATCACTTACAGAGGGCTGGATGATGATATCACTATCAATTATTTACTCAGCACGATTCATTGCCTCATTATTGGCAGGTGCTCTGCATCGATTGCTAGCAACAGAGGGATGCGGGAGATTGAAGTATCTGAAATATTTTTTTTTCTTCATTTTAAATTGATCACTGAGCTATTAGGAGGGTTTTGAGGCTTTATGATGACATGGGGCGGGACTGATGGGAGGGAGGGGGAGGTGGGGTGGCAAGAAAGTAGTACGACTACAGGAGTAGATGAGAGGAAGAAGGAAGAGAATGAGCAGCAGTAGCAGCAGCCATTTCATTCTCTCTCCCCCCCCCCCCCCAAAAAAAAAAAAAAAAAGAATGAAAAAAAAAATTATCCTAAAGGCAGATGAGAAGCCCTTAAAGGACAAGTTCATTTTCATATACATATATATAGATTGAGATAATGCAGCAATATTAGCAGAACATATCAGGGAACATTTGAGGAATATCGGACAATCCGTTAAAAAGCTATGAATTTTTGAAGCTTCTGTGCCACCGTCGCTGGATGAGAAGACTACTATAGTTTGTGATGTCACATGCGTTCAACGATATAAAGAAAATATGAAGCAAATTCAACATATTTTCACTTTTTTGCATAATAAAAGAGCACTCGACTTGCCTCTTTCAGAAGGCGGGGGAATAATATTACCCTTGACATACGCCAGTAACAAGTCGAGAGCATGGGTACTTTTTTCAAAAAACGACATTTTGTGGAATTCTCTATACATTTTGCTTTTATTGTTCTATGCATGTGACATCATACGCTGTACTAGTAGTCTTCTCATCCAGCAGTGTCTGTGCAGAAACTTTAGGAAATCATAATTTTTGAACGGATTGTCCGATTTTCATCGAACTTTTACTGATGTGTTCCACTGATAGTTCTGCATTTTCTCAATCCACATGTTCATGAAGATAAACTTGTCCTTTAATATCAGTTTAGCGTGAGGAGTATTGGGTGTTATATATGAGTGAAATTAGAATCTCTTGCCTCTTGAGTAACACATGTATTAGATAGACGTCCATCCATTTTGATGGGAAAGAGAAGAGCAAGAGTCAGTCGCTGTTTTACAACTTATGACAATCATGATTCAGCAATATTCTCCATGTTTGCTCGAACCCCTACCCACTTCCTTTGAATTGGCTTTCTCCTGCAAATACGCAACTGGAATATCTTACTTCATTCAGTGTTATCTATAGGAATGAAATGTTTACCTTTGATAAAATGCCTGCCTTTATATGTTGTATGTGTCTGTGTAGATACGATATGAAAGTAGCAGAGAATAAGAGAAGAGGGAATGATATGAACTGCGTCGTATGAAATTATACCCTACGAAAAAGTGGCACGGTCTTGTATCAGTTGGAAAATTACATGGTGATAACGCTGCACCATGTTTAGAATTGAACTTTTCTAGCTGCTTCCCAGCCAACCGCGTTCTGGTACTGAATAATGGAGTGTTGCACGCAATCACGATGAGTCCAAAAATAGAACTGAGGAAGTTTTGTTTCGGAGTAGACTTTGCTGGGACAAGGGGAAACATACATGTAATTGATGTTCAGGGAATTGTTTTATGGGGAATTGTTGGACGTGCCTAGCCTGGATGTCCATGTTGCATGATTTATCACCACCTTAATTGATGTACAGGCACTAGTGACTGATCCACCGAAAGGTTATTGCATGGTCCTTTGTTGCTGCCGGTTGTAAATCTGCATGAATAATGGCCGCTGCACTCTTGGAAATTACTTTTTGGTCTGACGTGGTGATAAAATTTAGTCTGTGGTGACCACAAGGATGAGACTCAGCTGTAGAAATCACATTTTTTTCTTGTTTTGTGTTATATTGTCTGATCAAATCCTCCTATTTTTCTGAATTTACATACCCCTGTGATACTCAGTATTGGTGAATGGACAGATTTTTATTGGATTTTTTTTTTTCCTCTTTGAATTTGAGCTGCCATGTTCATTTATTGATTAAGATATTCTCAGAATGTGATAAACGTTGAATATGTTCTTCATCATTGCTTTGCTCTGCTCTGTTAACATTTTATAGAATGTTGAAAGTCAAAATCAAGATCAGGCAACATTTAAATGTCCTAGTAAGTAGAATCCCTTATTTAGGGTATTGTTTGAGTATTAAAGTTTAATAACTGAATGTATTATAGACCTAAGGATATAACTATGTCTCCATAAAATTACAAATCTCATATTGCAAGCACTGTCATGATAAAACCGATAGCTGAGAAGACTGTAGATACAGTGTTGAGCAGAAATTATGTCACTGAGCAGTCAGTACTAAGTCTGCCTTTTTCTCTTTTTTTTTGTCATTGACATTGTGGATAAGAACAAACTATGTAAGACTTCCCTTTCCAGTCATTTGTGGACATGGTGTGGTTATTATTCCTGGTGAAACCATTGCTACAGGTGTGATGCAAGATAGTCAAATCAGGCCATGAAAAGACAAATAATTATCTCATTCTCAAGTCACCTGCCAGTCTCATCTGCTACCTTTCTCTCTATCTCTCTACATTTTCCTTTTTTTTTCTTCTTTGATCTCTTTCTCTCTCTTTTCCTTTCCTCCCAGACCTTCTCTGCATGCTGATTGCACTTCGACACACTGATTGCAATTAAAGCAGACATAGACCATTGTATACAAGTAGATGTCCAGTTTCTGACCACGTGCTGACCTTTTGAACTCTTCTTCCTCCTCAGCCCGTCCTCCTGGACAGCAGCAGCATCCTGCCGGACCGCATCCTCCTCATGGACACGTTCTTCCAGCTGCTCATCTATCATGGCAAGGTGGGAGAAAGCAGCAGTGGACTGATGCTTTTTACAGACATCAGATTGGGATGGGTGGGGAAGGCGGGGCAGGAAAAGGGGAAGGTTTGGCCTTCAAGAATGGCAACTACAGTGGACTCCCATTATAGTGAAGTCCTGGGGACCAGCAGTTTTATTTCGTTATATTGAAATTTCGTTGTAACTGAACAAATAAACAGTGAAAAACAAAGAGCAGGTAATGTTGCGGCCTGAATATTTACTTTGTTGTGACAGTGTTCGTTATAACGGGAGTGCACTGTATAAACTTAAGAATCTCCATGATCTCTGTATTATGTGAACTTCTTCTTGGAATTCTTTGGGATGCATTTTTGTAAATAAGATGCTGGGAAATAATGATGGTGCTGTACTCTTGGATTATCAAAGGGATCCATGTCATCACTGTTTGGAAAACGTAGAACAATACAAGGAAATAAACTATGACATTCTTGTGATACCACTGATACAAAGATGACTGTGAAAGATATCTGTATTTGATTAATTTGTTCTTGCTGTGGTATACCTTCATATGTAACTTCAAGTCTTGATTACAGGTATGAAAAGTTTGTACCATAGTGATTAAAATCTTTAACCCCCTTTAAAGCCCAAATAGTGTCAGCATTTTGCAAAAATACATTGATAATTGGTCAATGGCTGAAATCTAAAACTTGATTAGATTGTAATAATATTCATTGTTTCACTTTACTCTCTCTTTTGGACAAGAGTAGGAAATAAAAGTGTGAGAATGCAAATTGATTTTACTAAGTGACTCCATTCTCCCTTGAAATAGACGATTGCCTCCTGGTACAAGCAGGGCTACCATGAACAAGCAGGCCATGAGAACTTCAAGCAGCTGCTAGAGGCTCCTGAGGCAGATGGCCAAGAGATCCTCCAGAATCGCTTCCCCATGCCCAGGTACATCGTCTGCGAGGAGGGCAAGAGTCAGGTCAGTCATCGTTTCTTTACTTTCATTTTTTTTTTAATTGCTATTTGTTTTTCGTAGCAGCATCAAATTTATAGTTGAATTTGAGAGCCACTACACTTTGTATTTAAAGTTCCATGAAGTTAGATCGATCAGTTTAGGTGCAGGGTTAGTCTTGAGCTGTGAATTGTCTTGAAAGGGATGATACAGTATTGGTTGAGACGAGGATTCAGCTTTTGCTAAATTTTGTGAGATGCTTAAAAACGACTTTATGAAATGTGAAAGAGCAAACATATTATGAAGAAGTCGAATTTTATTTGATAAAAATCTGTTTTTAAATGACTGAGATATCCATAACAGAGTGAGACAAAGCAATCCTAATAAATGGTGGGTCCCACCTTTAATTAAGATCACTCCGTTTGGAATATCTCAGTCCTTTCAAAACCAATTTTCATCAAATAAACTTTGAATTGCTCTTAGAATTATTATATGTTTTTTTTTTTCATATTTCGTAAGAGGTTTCTCATTTTCTCAACAACGAAAAAATCATAAAGTACTTAAAAACCTTCAGTCCCATCTCATCTGAAACTGTACCATCACTTTAACGTTTTGGCTGTGCACAAAATATTAAAGTCAATGTAACAGGCAGAGACTGCTTCTTGTGGACAAAAGGAACAATGTGAAAGAATCTTGTTAATCTATCTCATCATGACTTTGTCACTGTAGCTTTCATCCTCATTATCATCATTGTCATCATCATTTGCATTAGTAACATCACATTATTACAACCAGTAAAACAATATTGTTGCTTTGATAATTGAGTTTAAAGTTCAGCAAATGGTGAGTGTAGAAATGCAGAGGGATTTTTAGAATACATTGTACTTCAGATTTGCATTTTAAGTCCTTGTTTTGTTTCTTGTGCAGGCTCGCTTCCTTCTCAGCAAGGTGAATCCATCACAGACACACAACAACATGTATGGATGGGGTCAGGTAAGGATTTCATTCTCTTTTTGATTTGCTTCACATTACAGAAAAAAAAGGGCCAAAAAAAAATTATGCTAAATAAAGGCAAGACTCAGACTGACTTGTGTACTATTCTTGTCTGAGCGTATTTCTTCTGTAATTCTCTCTCAAAGGAAACAAAAGTATACAAAAAATAAAGTACTACCTCATGTTTGTATTGTCATAGTTAGCTTTTTTCTTTACAAAGCTCCACATTCAAGACATAACAAAAGATCAATCCAAAAAGCTTTACTGATGACATTTCTTGTATGTTCATGCCTATTTATGTTGGGGGAACCATGTAATGATCTTTTTATGCCTCCGCCACGAAGTGGTGCCGGAGGCATTATGTTTTTGGGTCGTCCGTCCGTCCGTCCGTCCGTCCGTCCGTCCGTCCTTCCTTCCGTCCGTCCGTCCGTCCGTCCGTCCTTCCGTCCGTCCGTAATGAATTTTGTGGACAGGGTAACTACCAAAACCTTTTGAAAAGGTCAAAAGGTCAAGGTCAAATGCTTAAAATTTTATAATTTCCCCCATATCTATACAATGCCTGAAGATATTTTCTTGAAACTTAGTGTATACATGTACTACCCAATTAAGATTCTCTGGTGAAAGTTTGGGGTCATGAGGTCAAAAGGTCAAAGGTCAAAAGGTCAAGTAAAATGTTAAAATTTCACTTTTTTCTCTGTATCTTGGAAATTGTTCAAGGTATCTTCATGGAACATAGTGTATATGCATCTACTGACTGGCAGTGGTTATCTAGGGAATTTAGGGTTCATGGGGTCAAAGGTCAGGGGTCAAAGGTCAAGGGCAATACTTCAAAATCTTACTATTTTCCTTATATTTATGCAATGCCAGCAGGATATTTTTTTTTTTTTTAAACTTGATGTATGCATGTCTAACCCAATAGAGATTCTCTGGGATTTTTTTTTTGCCAAGAAGGTCAAAGGTCAAAAGGTCAAAGATCAAGTGAAAGTGCTGAACTTACTTTTTTCTCCATATCTCGGAAGTGGCTCAAGTTATCTTGAAACTTAGTACATGCTGAATTTATGTATGTTCTGCCTGACAGTGCTTCTCTTATAAATCAAAGGCCAGATGAAAATGATAACAAATTACTGTTCAATACAGAAATTGCGCTTTTTCTCCATACCTTGAAAATTACTCAGTGCATAAACTTATGAAATGGTCAAAGTCAAGTAAAAGTTCTTAAATCCCCAAGTACATGCTCTCCTATTCATCCAATTAAACATAGGTCAAGGAAGGTAAACATTCAATACATTTGTGACAAACATGTCATTTTAATATTTTGCCAATTTTGTGAAAATGTAATCACACATTGTCCACATGTACTATAGACCTATTAGGAGAATCATGCATTATGGCGGAGGCATACCAGTCGCCATAGCGACATTTCTAGTTTTTTTTTAAATCTCAAACCATTTTGTCTGTTTTCAAAACTATATAGGATGGTAGTGCCCCAGTGCTGACAGATGACGTTAGTTTACAAGTCTTCATGGACCACCTCAAGAAGCTGGCTGTGTCAACCTCCTCATAGACAAACTTTTTCCCAGCCGGACAGAATGGAGTGTCCAAAATTTGAGTAATCATGGAAGGCACACAGATATTATGCGATGTGTATTTACATGTATATAGATCAAAAAATTAATCAAAGTGAGTTTAATGTGCATCTCCAATGTCAAATGGAGTCCAGTGACTATTACAAGTTTTGAACTCATTTTTTTTAATAGATATATTCCAAATGAGACAGTGTTTTAAAGACATCAGTCTGTGGAGCATAGATAAAGAGAGAATAATGCCAAGTATTTGTAGTAAGTCTGTGTATAGCCCAAGGCATTTAATTTTAGATCCCGCCCTATTTTCTGTGCTCTTTTCTGGAGTGTTTCTCTTTAATGCCATGTTTGCTAGGTCTGCATGTGACTCTCACTTTATGCACAGCTCAATTCACCTAACGTATTGAAATAATAATCATAATCATAATCATATTCATAATAATAATAATGATAACGCATAAAATCTATATAGTGGCATTTTCCATTCTGAGTAAATGCTCAAGGCGCATTACACCGAAGCAAAAAGACTGAATTGAAAGTACCATTAAAAAAAAAAGAAGATGAAGAAGAAGAAGAAGAAGAGCAGGAAGAAGGAGAAGAAGTGAATGTCTGTCTTCAAAATACATGTAGGATTTCAGGATTTCAGAATTTCAGGATGCTGGATGCAGACACAGCTGCGTTCGTTTCAATTTGTCATAGTATTCTCTCCCTTAGATACGGTATTCAAAAATCACTCACCACAGACCAGTCAATAAACAAAATTTGTTGTGACATGCAAGTCACCGTGTCTTCAATATAATAACTCTGGTCTTTGGCATTAGATATGCTCTCAGCAAGTTCATGTCAGAGAAATACTCTTTTTCTCATCAATGTTTTGATTGGCATTGTGGTAAGGTATTGCATGTCACGTCTGGCTCAATGTTAACATTCATATGCTTTCTTTGTATCCTTGACATATCACAAAATCAGTATCAAATTTATCTCTTAAGTGTCTAGGGGATAAAAAAAAATATGTTGATTTTTTTTTTCTAGCTCTTTCTCAATTTGCTAGGCTCAAACAACCTTGTTAACAAGAGGGCCTACTTCTTGATGTCATGAATGCTTGTGGATCAAATGAATTGATGTAGCTCAATATCTCTCATATGAAGTTAAGTTCTAATCAACATTGAACCCACTGGTTTATTTTCATCATTCTCATGTGATCCTCCACCCCCCCCCCCCCCCCAACATGAAGAAATACACATTGCGCTAGTGAGAGTCTTATAGTGTGGATATGGTGTCAAAACACAACTTCTCATGAATTGTGACAAAGATGTTGATTGTACTCACTGATTGATCTGTAATAGAGAAGTGCAGAGACTCCAACCCCAAGCACCTTCTGATCTTGAGATTCTCCCGCCCGAAACCCCTAGCAAACGGGAGACTCGAAGTTGATGTGTGCGAAGCGCGAAGTTCCTAGGGTTCTAGATGTTCTTTGGTGCTATCTAAGGCTTATTTTTCAACTTACGATAGCAATAAGTAAGAAATCCTTTCCACCGGGAGACACAGAGCCAGGGCGGGAGAAATCAAATCTCAAGCGGGAGAACGGGAGATTTTGCAAAAATGGGTTTTCAGCGGGAGATCTCCCGTCGAAAACGGGAGAGTTGGAGTCTCTGGAAGTGTTTTTTTTTTTTTAATCTTTTTCCACTTGTCTTAACAGGTCTTTGAGTTTCACAGTTTATTATTCAGAGTTGTTCTATGTTTGTTTGTTTTTTCTTTGTAATAGGGACTGCAGCACAAGAGTCACACTGCTACAAAATATTAGGTATTCAATAGTGTTGCTACTACAATATCAGCCTTGACATCTCTCATGGAACTATTGTAGTGTCATGAACAAACCGAGATGAAATGTACTTTAAAAATGAATTGATTTCCATGAGCAAATTTACACTGGTTTATCTTGTCATTTCTCCTCAATGAATAGCTCATGCTGTCATTCAGAATTTGACATTACATCTCTGGATAAAAACTTCATTATTCAACTGCAAAAACTGCGGGTCACTCTTGCCTAATATTCTCCCGATGTTTTGCTAGTGCACACTATGAAAAATTAGACAAAGCATTTGTATCTACCGCTTGCAAGTTTTCTCATTTGTGTATCAAAGATTATTTAGGTTCTTCAGTGCCTTTGAGTTTACACATTGAACTTAAAAAAGTTACTCCACCAGAAGACAGAGAGCGGATGCATAGTGTTAGATACAAAGCTTTCTACACTTCAAAGACACTGTATTGCTCAGTTTTCAGGAACAGAAGGTTGGACGATTATCACATGACATGTAGTTCCTTCCCTGAATATGTAGTTTTGTACACAAGTAAATTATAAGTTCTCTCTGCCATTTACTTTTATGATTGTGGTACGTTCAAAAGTTTTACTCATGCTACATGAATATAAAGTTAATGTTATTTAATGTCATATTTTGATATGTTTCTGCATTTTGCTTTTAAGCCAGAATTTTACTTGCTCGTGTATGTGTCTCAAAAGATTTAGAGTAAAGTATCCGTATTAAATAGATATTGTATAAACATCACTGTGTCATTGTCTTATTCAATGTGCATTGAACAGCAGTGTTACTGTGATGGACTGTTATGGTTAATGACTCTCATGGGAAGGGGGAAAAAAAACACCTTTACACCCATATCAAGGTCTTAACATGAGAATTTAAGACACACAGAATTTTGACAAAGGAGCCATGTTCACAAAAGATATAAAACAAGAGCAGAACATGGTATCCTTATGGATGGTGCCTGAAAACATGTCTTTATACAGTGCACTCCCGTTATAATGAACATGGTTATAACAAAATTCCGGTAACAAAAAAATACAAATCTAGGTCGCAAAATTATCAGCTCTATGTTCTTTTATTGTTTATTTGTTCAGTTATAACTTAATTTCTTTATAACAAAGAAAACTGGCGGTCCTGATCAGCATGAGGACTTCATTATAATGGGAGTCCACTGTATTACTTGCTTCCATACACCCTATGCCCAGAGTGTTGTTGGCTACTGACTTTTTCTCTGTTCCTGACCTTTCTGTTTTCATGCATAACATTTTTCTATTTTGTTTGGTCAGAGATCCTTCTTTGTATTTTCACTTTCATAGCAACTAAACCTCTGCTTCTCAACCAGTGAGCAACGATGTTGGCCAAAAATGAAATAAAAAAATATTCATATTCAATGGAACCTGACAACAACAACAACAAAAATTGTAGGAGCCAAAGTGGGCCTTGGTTAAAAAAGGTTGAGAAGCAATGATTTAAACCATTTACAGAGCTTTCATATTCTAAATTTATACCCCATGTACTCACTGGTGAACTGTAAAACCAGAACATTCATGGCATGAAACTTTTGCAATTAGAGTAGACAGCCCTTTTTGCGGCATGAAACTTTCAGGAGTTGCCGACCATGAAAACAGATACAAGTAGTAATACAGAGATTTTTGAAGTTTTGTATGCATTTTACTTGTGCAAATCTTTGGCTCCTTGGCAAAATTTGCAAAAGTTACATGACCTCGAAAATTTTTAGTTTTACAGTATGTTCCATGGAGGTTTCTTGATATTGATGTTGTACTGTGAGAGTCTCCAACTCTGACCTTGTGTTGTTGGTGTCCTGACAAGTCTGACACAGACGTGTGGAAAAAAAAATTGAGATCTTTCATATTGTGTGCTTAAATATGCATTTCAGTTTTAATGCAAAACCATACAACACTTACATATATCACATTGCAGACTGCACAGTAAGATGACTTTGTCATAGAAAATGCACAGAGCACACTGAAAAGGGCATAGACTCACATATTTTTAAATTTCTATCATACCATACATACATAGTTCTGGAGAGGATCAATACTCTTCCAGCATAATGACAAGGTGACTGATCCATCTATTTGCAAGTACGTGATAAATTTAATATTTAAAGAAAATTTTCAGCATGCCAAACACCATGATGTGTGAAGACCTATTCATGTTTGTATCACAAAGAAGTTAATGGACCAAAGTGAGAGGACATACACACACAGCAGGAATAAGCAAATGTTGCCATGCACCAAGTTCACACTAGACTTTCTTTGTTGTCTCTGCAAGAAAATGCTTTTCCTTTCTGGTGCACATTTTTGTGCTTCCATTCCATCTTTTGCAATTGACCTTTGACAATTTGACAATTTCACCATATCACATTCACATGCGAGGGCAATGTCATTTATGGGGACAGGGATCTTATATGCCTTATGGGGTCAAGGGGCAACACAGAAACAGGTACACAATGTGCACAAGAGATGTAATTATTTGTGTTTAATCTTGCCTCAAAGTACTGTACAGCAGTCTGCTACAAGGACCAGATATTGCACAAGTGTACACTTGTTCATATTTACACACACAAAGCTCAGAAAACTAATATTCTCCATAGAGCATAAGGAATATTATTTACAGTATACACAATTGTTAAATGAAGATTCAGTGTAAGAAAACTAGTTTGTGCTCAACACTCTATCTCTTGTCTTAACTGCGGCAAATGCACAAGAGTCGTCCTTGATGAACTCCTAGTGTAGAGGAGTAATACGTAAAGCAATGACTTCAGACTAGAATTGCTGGAATTATTTAGCACTCTGGGTCCTCATAGTGTAAACTTGAAATATTCTGCAGTACAAAGGAAAAATAATGATCCTGTGAAGTTTCCACTTTAACAGTATTAGTTTGTCTTCAAATGCAGTAACTTTGCTTTGAATTTTAATCACAATCCCAAGAGTCACGTGTAAACACATGGAGACTGATGTCTAAAGAATCATCACACAAAGAATTTTAAAATTTATAGATGAAAGAAAGATACACTGATCTGCATCTGATTTCAACAAACAAAAGCAGAAAAATAGTCGTTTTTGCCTGAAGCACTTAAAGGGAACGCAAACCCAAAGAGCAATGTGGATTGAGTGAAAGCAGCAACATTAGTAGAACACATCAGTGAAAGTTTGAGGAAAATCGGACAATCGATGCAAAAGTTACAAAGTTTTAAAGTTTTGGTGTTGGAACCGCTGGGTGAGGAGACTACTAGAGGTTATGACGTACGAGTGGACAACAATACAAAGAAAATATAAAGAAAATTCAACAAAAATTCACTTTTCTAGCATTATGAAAGAGCACTTTACTTACCGCTTTCAGAAAGCAGGGGTAATAATTGCTACCTTTAACATATGTCAGTATCAAGTTGATGGAACTTGTAATTTTTATGAAAAAGGAATTTTTGTGGAATTTTCTTTATATTTTCTTTATTTTGTTGTCCACTCATATGTCATAGCCTCTGGTAGTCTCCTCATCCAGCAGTTCCAACAACAAAACTTTAAAAATGCGTAATTTTTGCATTGATTGTCCGATTTTCTTCAAACCTTCATGGATGTGTTCTACTAATGTTGCTGCTTTCACTCAATCCACATTACTCTTTGGGTTTGCGTTCCCTTTAAATAGGTCATCTGCAATTCCGATGATCTAGAGCAATGCTAGTCATTATAAGTACTGGGTTGAAGGCACTGTTAACATCAAATATCTTCAAAAGTATTTCTAGGTCTTTAGTTGCTTTTGAAATATTCCACTCAATCACAAAATACCATTCTTATATCTTAAAAAATACCTTTCAAACCTAATACATCCAGACTTGTCACATTTATGACTTTCCTGTGATTTTTTTTTGCATGACTCTGCATATTTTTTTTTTTTTTTTGCAACGAGACACAATATTGTGACTGTGTTTGATAGTAATTTGGAAGCACTTAACTCTGATTCCTTTGTTCATGTAAGTGTGGCTAGTTTTTAGACCTCGAAGACATTTATGAACAACTGCCTTTATAGTAGTGAAGGGTGCATTCTTATGAAAGTGATATATGTTAGTCCCTTTATTGTATGTGCATAGCATCTTCTATCGTATGTACTACACTAGACAGAAAAATCCATCTGTCCGGAGGAGTCTTTTATCTTTTTTGACTTCATCAGCTCTCCTAGGAGGGGATTCTGTGAAGCCAGACGCAGTCTCTGCGGAACATATCCCAGACGATAAAACAAAAACCAATCTTTTGGTCAAGTACTACACTTGACGTGAGAACAGCATTACCACAAATTTACTGTGAAGTGTACAGTTACAAGACAGTAGGCCACACTCCCGATGTTGATTTTTTTTTTTTTTGCATAAATACTTGGCAACCCTATGTAAACCATATAAGGCGGTCATCCCGTATGTGTCCCACTTGTAGTCCTGACTTCAGAGGTCGGACTGTGGCATTAAACGAATACGTGTGGACGGCATCAATCTGTGGAACACCAGCACAAAGCCCCTGTCTGACGAAGTCTGGGAGAGCAAGCTGGCTGAGGTTGCTGGTGAAGTAACCAGATACAGCGAAGAATTCCTGGACGCAAGAAGTAACAAAGTAAATGCATGGTTTCTTCCAAAAGTGGAAATAATTTTTACCACAGCTGCAAACCAGCATAGCAACTGAAAGTTCCTGAAACATCTGTGAGACGTGTGTTCTACATGGACCATTATCACTGTTGACTAAAATCTTCACTGTAACATGTTATGGGAGGTTGATAGAAACATTTTAACATTTACTCATCACAAATTGATGCAGGGACATGTGACATACCGTTCACATGAGGGAAGTTTTTATGATTTAACCACGAAAAGATTTGTCTTTAATCAGCAGCAGGATTCCAAATATTTCAGTGTACATCAGATTATGTTTATGTAAACAACTCAATTACCCAAAATTCCAACGGACTCTGAAAACGTTGCTATAAATCTTCCATAATCATTAACTTCTGTAACAGAAGGAGACACTTTTCACACTGGGCTTACTTTTTCAGCATTGTAGACTTCCACCAGACTTGTGTAAACAGGCCAGTTTGGATCCTTCTCAAATTTGGTCTGGTTTACCGCATCAGAACTGAACTGGATAATGCCCCATCTAGAGTTCACACAAACCAGGAGAAACATGATGCTTACTAGAAATGATAATGAAAATGATATATATCTAAATTCTGATCACTATCTCATCTGTATTCCAATGCACTTAAGGAAAATTCCTACTGCAGTTGCGGACAGCTGTAAACAATATACAGGAAGCAGGAGTCTTTAATTCAGTCAGTTAACATATCATGAATTTTCATATTTTAGACATACATGTAGGATATTATATAGCATCTACTTCCATTCTATGCAGATAAGAATGTCAGACATCTTATAACAAAACTTGTGCATTCATCCAAGGCAATAAGTTATTGCAAATTGTAACAATCTGGGATACTGCACTATAATGATGGCGGACTGGAGAGACAAAACAGCTGGATGTTTTACACTTCGTGACTTCTCAAAATGACCTCGAGTAGCCAAAATCATATCAACAGTGGCAAAGATAATGATCAATTTCAAAATGATAATATAAATAAATGAAAATACAAGAGATCATACAATTAAGACATACAGAAAAAAAAAAAATAAACAGACATTTGTTGCTGCAAGAACACACAGAAAGAATTCAATACCAGGTATTGAACACATTATACTCATAGAACAGGCAGCTCTTGGGGATAGAATGGTGCCAGCTGCATGTAAGATCAGTACTTGGGCATGATATCAAATTCCTAATATCTCACATTTCAGTGGGGGTTCCCCTTTTCATTCCAGCTTCCCCTAGCCCGAGCATTACTTACATGTTTCTCTGCAGTGTCTTTTGTTAATCATATCAGTAAGATGGAAACATACAAGATATGCTCAGTCTAGTGAAAAGGTGAATTTCAATGTCTTTTGTTAATCATATTAGTACTTCAGCTTTGATTGACAGATGATGTCATTGACAGAATCTTGGTTTGGAAGGTTTTTTGTGGACGTGTCCAAAAGTAAACTGAAGAAAAATACCATGAATTGAATTTGACAAGTACCAGTAGTCGAAAAATCATTCTGAAAAACATGACTCATATTTAGATTTTCATTTGGCCACATCAGTAGTGTTGAGGGTATCATGGATCCACACAAGTCAGCATGGATTTGCATGATCGTAGTCCCTTTGTTAAAAGACTTTAATATTGGGCATTACATAAACAAGGTTCGGTACCTACCTCTCAGGAAGATGCATATTTATAGCATGCTGTGGAGACCATACCCAGTTATCCTCTGGTAATCCTGGGACCTTACAAAGGGAATAGAAAATGAGAAAGATGTGGACATTTTTTTCAGGCAGCATTTTCATCAACTATATACTTTGTATGCTTCATGATTAACCTAAGTTTGCTATGCTTTCTCTGCTGATCGGTAAATCTGCTGACATATTTTTGTATGGCGTTGCTTTTGTACTGTTTTGTTTTGTTTGTTGTAGCATATTTTCTACATTCAGCATATATCCTAACACTGATTGGCAGTGAATAGAGATGGATCATCATCCCTCGTGTCACATAAGTGCCTTTACTTAAGCTCTAACATTTCATTTTTTCACATGTGAATTTGAGCATTTGTGTCAAAGTCAACTCTTGCTGGCCTTTTTTAATGTGATATAAAATTAAATACATACAGATCTTTATCTACAATGCAGTGATATCATAGTGATACTGTCAACAACAACAAAAATCCCATCACAAGATAATAATATAGTGATGATACAAGGTCTTCTTTATCCAAGGTAGCCTTTTCAGTGTTGCCGCTGACCTGAAACGTATTTTCCTGTGCGTTTTCCAGTTTAAAAATGCATGACTTTTAACATGAAATAGTGATTAGCAAACAGCATTCTTCCTCCTATGTATTTCTGTAACTACCAAGCAGTGTCATGAAACAAGGTCAAACAATTTTTTTAACCTTGGCACTGACAAATCCAATGTCATTGCAAAACTTTACAACAAAGTATCCTTACTATATACCATATGGTGTAAAGTCACAAAAACCAGCCTCTCCTTACCTTTTCATAGTGTCCATTGACATTTTCAACATGCCATTCAACCCTGAGGAACAACAACACACAAAAACAAAAAACATAGAGATCTAGCAGAAAGTAGATACTTAAAACACAAATTTATCATCATTATTCTAAACCATGAAGAAAAGAAAAATACTGAATGTATATTATTCACTGTCACTTCATTTACATCATGGAATAAGATAATCAACTAGTTGGCATGTGAAACACCTTGTGTGACAAGCTAATACCCTTGTACCATTTTTGCCTTCAATTTCCTTCTGAAAATGAGCTGAAGCATCTCTCACCTACTGAAGTTGATTCTCCAGTGGTCACCATGCTTGGGAGGGGCCTTGGCTACAGTGTCATTGGTCACCAGACTCTTTAGAGGCATTGCCAGCTCCACAGTCCAATACTTATCTGATGAGAGCAAGGAATCACAAGTACAAGTGTATTTGGTCAGTGGTGGATCCGGGGGGGCGCATCGGGCGTGCGCTCCGTCTTTATTTGTGGTTAAAACAAAAGAAATAAAAAGAAAAAAATGAGATGAAACCCGGAAGTAGCATCAGAAATATTGTTTGCACCCCCCCCCCCCCCCCCCCCCCCCCCCCCCCCCCCCTTTATGGAATTCCTGGTTCCGCCCCTGCTGGTCACATGTATCTGTCCATCTCATGATGAAACAAGTACATTTCTAACATGAAGTATAACACACTCCTATTTCATCTCAAATTTCATTACCAACTGTAAGGTGGACATCTTTTTTCTTTTACAACCATAGTTTGTGGATGTTGGACAGCTCTGTAATATGTTGTAAATACATTTAAAGATGCATAAAGCCTGATTTCTTAGATAATTACTTGTCTTATAAGTGATTGAGACTTTTTCATAATTTGTCAAATTATATCTAAGTTTTCCCTTTCATCAATATCCTCCATAGAATGAGACATGGAAAAAAAGATAAATATGGATAGACGTACAGAAAAAGAAACATTCTTGTTATTCAATAACTTTATCATGAGCAAGTGTCGCACAGCTACAGGCAATGGAACTACAAGAAACTACAAAACTGGACTAAAAGTAATGCTGACAAGACAGTAATGGTTACTAATAATGGAAAATATATTGGGAAGGGATCAGAAAGTCAAGTCTTAGCCCTATGCAAGCTTCTTTGGACAACATTGATACTAACTCCAATGTCCTATCTCTTTTGCCACGTGACCTTCAAAAACAATAAGCTCAATGCAATGTGAAATTTAAACAACCAAGAGGCAGCCCACAATCTAATCAAACCAGTTGTTAACGATGAGTACTTGGATGTACATGGCATAATTAAACTAACCTTTCACAAGAGGGTTGTTGATAGGACCTTCAACAAAGATGGCGCTCTTCAGATTGGTCAGCTCAAAGCTGCTGTTGGCAAAACCACCATTGAGATAAGGCTGGCACACAGGGGAAAAATGAGAGAAATCAAAATAATAATCATTCTCAACTTGCATGTACAGAGGGTGCACTGAATAACCGTGTCATGGTAAAATCTTTCAGGTTTACTTGATTGCAAAAGATGATGAAAATAATGGACAGTGCTGATGTTATTGTCTTTCAGAGAAATTCACTGCAAATAAGGTGTCACTAAAATTCTTTATGAAAGGAAAAAATACGCAAATAATGTTACATATATAATCTTTATGTCATGTAGTATGATTTTCTGTTTGTATTCTATGTCCGCTTGTATTCTTCGTTGAATTGCAAAATCAACAATAATAATAATTATAATAATACCAGCAAAGTTCAAAATTGTTTACAAATTTCAAACAAAAAAATCATACATATAATGAATACATAAATATCAAATTACTGTAGTTCATGACAGCAGCTGCAAGTTTACTTTTATGGTATCCAGTATAAAGTAACCTCCAGTCCTTCCTAAAAGCATCATAACATGTAAGACGAAACCAATAATAATAACAGCACAACTCCAGATAAAAAATCCCCACAAATTTTTACTTCACGATCTTAATTGATTTTGGTTTCTTCATTTGTAATCAAGATAAGAAAGAATAACTGGTATGGTATCCCTACTCCGTTAGATTCTTTACCTTATTTAGGATGAGATCCCAAGTGGTGTTGATGGCATTGATTTCAAATTCTTTATACCTGTTAAAGAGAGTATTTATTTTTGAAACATACCATACATTATGTCCTTTGATCATTACTACATATTGGTTCACTATTTAAGCTACAGAGCAGACCTATCATACTAAATCCAGAAAACAATCTTCCATACAAAAGAAAACAGTCTGATGAACAGTAATTTGATCATAATCGTGAATTCTCAATTTCAAACACATTTTGCCCAAATTATTTGACAGTAAACAATTGTATCATACCATTTTAACTTCAAAAGTTTTGTGGCACTTCACTAAATACTTCGTTAAAATTGGCCCTAACACCTAAAATCTGTTTGTACCAAAACTAATTTTTGAATTGCCCTCAAGTATTACACCCAATACTACACTAGGTCAAAACTGCATGCCTGGCATCTTCAGTTACTGCATGACAAAATGTAAAAAATATAGCCATCATTGTGTGTCCCCAACATTAACCTGATTTTCCCAACAGTGACAAACTCTTGCTCAAACTTAAAAATGAATCTAAAATAAATATATGGAGTGAGTGGATGCAGAAAAATTAGTCCAACACATCAGTGAACTTTGAGGAAAATCACACCAACCATTCAAAAGTTATTGATTGTCAGATTTTTGGAGGTGCAATTGCTGAATAAGAAAACTACAACAGTTTTTGATGTCACAGTAGGGCGATATAAAGAAAATATTTATGATATACCGTATCTCATTTCCATTGTAGACACTTCAAATTCACACTAAAAACAAACAAACAAACAAAAACATTCAGACAAACTTACTCTCAAATGTTACATCCTCCTGTCATCATTCACCAAATGTTGACGTGTATGGCACTGTCATTACGATGACATTTGTTAGCTATGGCTACTTGTAGTCAGTTTCACACTCTTCAATGTAATTGCAAAAGATGGGTAAAGGTCTGATGTACATTAGATGATCCTGCACAATTTTTAGAGCTCATTGAAAATGTCACTGATTTTATACAAAAATTTCTTTAAAATGCTCACCAGTGTGTGCTCCCATCGGGGTCTGTAAATACCTGAAATGAAATTGTATTTGAATTTGAAATGAACAGAATGTGTTAAAACAGAGTTAACAACACAGATCTAAAAATGATCAAGCAGCAGCATGGAGGGATACAATACAAGCAATCTAGAATCAAAACAGCTTGAACCAATTTTGACCAGAAAATAACTTATCCCTTGTTTAGAAAGCAACAATAGACAGATTGGAAGACAAACTATCTTAAATAGATTGTGGATTTATTTTTGGTATGGTCAAAACAAATATTGCCCCACTGTATGTGTTAATTCAAAGCAATGAATTTGCATATCCCACCTTATTTACACATACGTTGGAAATTGAGAATCCACTGAATTACATTGTTACTTCCTGACTATTCTGATGCTATATCTTACAAAATTACTAGAAAGAGAACAATTAAACATACCTCAAAGTCATTGTCCTTAAACACTGTAAGACAAAAACAAACAAAACTGATAACAGTATTATGTCAAACTTGAATATGAGAAAGCTACAGAGTAAAATGAATATCTTTAAAACATACTTTAAAGAACATTTGTTTTGTTTTATACATGTTCAAGACATTAAATAACTGGATAAATTGTACAATATAAATAAAACCTAAGCAGTTTTTACTCAGTTGAAATTCACATATTCAATGTATATTAGACATATACTTGATTTCAGTCTTAGGCAACTGCAAGTTTATGAAGTACACTGTACTACTATGATCTAATTGAACTTAATTGTATCGACTGCATTCTTGAGAGTCAAGCTTCCAACAGTTTTATTGACAAAAAATAAATTCATTAAAAAAGAAACAGAGAAAGTGTCCCCACTTTAAAGGTTTATGATGTACTGGTTGTCAATATTTTGTTAGTGAAAGTAAACTGCATTGCAGTTGAGTGTAGATAAAGCCTTGGAAATTAACTCAATTGAGGTACACATGTAAATGCAGTGACAGGGGCTTTGTCATGGCTTGTTTATGCTGAATCAAGGTGAATAAAAGTTCATTATCTTTAATGTCGATTCATGATCTATCTTTTCAGCCACCCCTTGTTTTCATTAAACGCAGCACTCATTTATAAACTCTTTTATAAAATGTAAATTAGATATCACCTCATATGTGAACATATTACATACGTGCATATGTACGAAGGGGTTCAGTATGACAGAGCATGTAAACTCTGCAAACATTTACTGCAAACATTTTTACGTCAATTTGTGGGCTGTCTGAATGATTTGCTACATTCTACATTGTAGATTATCCTGATATGACTGGATACTTATCCAGGAGATCAAAACAGAGCACTGAAATACTGTGCAATCCCTCAGTATTTCCAATGTCTTATGGATGATTATCTCAGTGCTTTGTTTGCCATGTCAAGACTGCTTCATGAAATGCTTTACAGTGCAGTTTTTATGATTTTGATGTAGGGTCTTGCTAAATCACCCACATTCCGTACACCCTCTGAGCTTGTTTGTATGAAAGGATGGTCAGAACTTGCATTCACATGAAGGCCTGTTCTCCGCTTATTTGTATCAATTTACAATCTCATTTAAACAGATCCTTTCAAAGATTTCACAGTGTCAAGGTTTCAGCTTGTAACAACAACTCAAGACCCACTCAATATGTCTTCATCACTGCTTCTGATTGGTCAACATATAAAAAGAACAACAGATTGCTCATAATTACCAAGCCAACAGTTTGTAACATCCCACTGAGTTTACTAAATTCATGGTGTGATATGATATGCTCATAAATGATGAATTCTATATCTTATCCATGAATCACATATTCTGGTCTACATGTCTTCTATCAAAATTAAGTGTGAGATGACGATAAACATTTATTCTGCCTTGGTGAACTTGAGTTCAATGTTGAGTACATCTAAATCCACATACAAGTTGCATTAGCTTACCAACAGAGTCATGCTTTGTCTGATTTGCAAAGACATCATTTTCCTGAAGATAAGCACCAATGTAGAGAAAGTCCATGTCCCAGCGCATCTTCACCCATGTGTCATATCTCGGCTTTGGGAAGTCCTCACCCTGGATATCTGGATTTATTGGAAAGTGAAAACAGATGAAAAATAAATCAGTGAACATGTTATCTTGGCACCAGCACATCTCAGACCTGTTACACTTTCCAATATCAACTGGCTGCTGAAGAAGTAAGCCCTTACATTCAAGAACCATATCTACCAGAGATCTACAGCCAAGAATATATGAGAGTTTCATGTTAATGCTGGCCAGACATATTATCTACATGGTAATGTTCTGTTGCCATAGACTCAATGGAATTTGTTTTTCAGCAGCCTCTGTCACGCAGGTGGTGCAAGGTCTAACCTAACCTTGAGTTGAAAATTCAATAGTGTGACACTCTTTTAATGAAAATGGAATTGCATCAAATTTACTTCTCCCTGCACATTTGATAATACAGGGACACATTTTATTTGTTTTGGTTTCCTCCTTCTTCTTCCGGCTGGAGTACAGTTCACCATCTGGGGGCACAGGTGTATTATCATACTGATTGTCTGACGAAACTTTCTGGTGTGTACTTGAGGCAGTACTTCACTGGGTTTTGCACCCTGCTCTTTGCGATAATTTGATAAAGCTGGGTCTTTTGTGCATGGCTTATGGGTTGTGACTCTCTTTCACACAATTAAGGGAAGTCAATTTTATTTACTATCTCAGACAGTATCTGAGGGACAGCGTGTTTTGCCTCTTAATGTTTTACATGCCGTTTTACATAACACACACCAGATTGTATGGTATATGCAGAAACCGGGAGAACACGACTGGCTAATACTGTTAAATATCGTATGGTTAGCTTTTGGCTGAGGATCATAAAGGGTTCTTCTGCTAAATATTCATTCAGGTTTTATACACTCCAAAGATTAATAAGTCAACAGGACACGACTTTTGTATCTAAGTGGATATCTTATATTGAGGAAATTTTAAACAATGCTGGTCTTGGTGTTGTATGGTTAAGAAAAGGGGAAGGATTTAGTAATAACTGGATATTGAGCACCTTGAAGCTGAGATTAAAGGACAAGTTCACCTTCATAAACATAAGGATTGAGAAAATGCAACAATATTAGTAGAACACATCAGTGAAAGTTTGAGGAAAATTGGACAATCGATGCAAAAGTTATGAATTTTTTTAATTTTTGTGTTGGAACCGCTGGATGAGGAGACTACTACAGCTTGTGAGTCATATGCGTACAACAGTATAAAGAAAATATAAAAGAAAATTTAACATATTTTCACTTTTTTCGCATAATAAAAGAGCAATTGACTTGCCTCTTTCTAAAGGCAGGGGGAATAATATTACCCATAACATTTATCGGTAACGAGTCAGGGGAATGTGTACTTTTTTCAAAAGATGGAATTTTGTGAAATTCTCTTTATATTTTCCTTATATTGTTGTACGCATGTGACATCTAAGTTATTCATACACTGCAGTAGTCTTCTCATTCAGCGGGTACTGCAAAAAAACTTCAAAAATTCATAACTTTTGAACGGATTGTCTGATTTTCCTCAAACTTTCAATGATGTGTTCTACTAATATTGCTACATTCTCTCAATCCTTATGTTTATGAAGGTGAACTTGTCCTTTAAGTGATATGTCTAAACAGGATTTGATGGCAAATGTTTGGTCAAACAGAGTATGTTTAAATTATAGGATTTTTAAGACGAATAGTCTCTTTGAAAGGTATTTAGTCCAGTTGAGTAAGAGGGATAGAATTTCATTGAGCCGTTTTAGATGTAGGTCAAATCAGTTGCCAGGTAATAATAGAAGATTTGTACAGTCATTTGATGAAAGGGATGTTCAGTGCCCTTGTTGTGATAGGCATGAAACGGGTGATGAATTTCACTATGTTTTCGTATGCCCCTTCTTTGAAAAGGAAAGGCAGTTATATTTAAGCAATCATTATTTGGTTAAACGTCCTTGCTCATTACACATGTCCAGATTATTTTCATGCTCGCATTTAGGACAGCTTAAAAGATTAGTGTTATTTGTGAGGCTGATCATGTCATATTTTGCAAATTTGCAGAAGCCTGAACAAGTTGAGTGTACTGTAGTCAAGAAAGAAAATATTGTAACTCGTAGTGGTAGAAAAATTAAGCATCCAGTGATACACGATCTCTAGTACATATTTTGTAGTTGTATGTCACGATTGTTTGGTCGTATGGTTCATACGATTAGTTAACCTTGCTTGCCAATTTGTATATATCACTGTATATATGTTTAGTAGGTATAGACTATTTTATATACATCATTGTAATATATCACAAACATGATTGTTATAACCATATTTTGTATTTATGTGTTGTACTCTCATACCCCCGAATGGGGTCGGAAGAGTCGAATAAAATCTAAAAAATCTAAATCTACACACCACTGCTCAGCAAGACACACTGCCACAGTCACTGCTTGGGCCTCAAACCCGAGCTCACTCCCACCATCTCATCTGATTGCAAGGCATAAAGTTTACATGACAATGACTGCATGTAGAGCACATACCCACGAATCTGTCAGTCGGGGCCACGTTGGTCCAGGCGGGTTCATTAAGTTTGCCGTCCACGGTAATTTGTTCTCCATTTTGAAGTATGTAAACCACGTATTTCTTGGGCATGGGAAGATCATCGCATGCTACCTGCCTGCAAGTCCCAAGACGAGTGATGAAGGTTACCACAATCGTGAAAATTATTAGGAACCTCATGCCGCCGCTACTAGCCACTTGCTTGCGCTTCCGTCACAGCTAGCTTCGCTTCGCGAGTTTACACTTACTCTAGTATTGTGCGTACTCGATGGAAAGTAGTATCAGGTGACTTGATAAGTCACATGACCTCAAGGCGTCAAGATGCTAGTCACGTGACTCATTGCCGCTGGCTTCACTTCATTTTGATAGGAAATATACTGTATTTCCAATTTATTTTCGATCTATTTTCTGATTTTTTTTTCAGTGGTATATTCTCCCCTTCTAGGCTTAAAGTACATGTATAGACGTTTGCTTTATCTTAACACACACACGCACAAGTGTGTGTTTATGGGTGAGGTTTTTGTGTGTACAGGCCCATGATCTTTATTTTTATCATCTTATCTTATTTTTTTGCTTGGCCCTTTAGGGCCTACAATTTTACTAGTCGGCTATGATTTGGTCGTCCTCTGTAATGAAAAAAAGATCCTTTTCTCTTTTGTTGGGGGAAGGGGACGAAAGGTAGGGCCTACCATGTTTTATTTGGCTTTATTATTGTAGATGACCATGTTACAGCATGGTGATCATTTCTGGTAGGAGTTAATGAGCTGTGCAATACTTCAGTATTTCGAACTAATATCACTAAAAAATAATTAGTCAACAGTCAAAGAATAGAAAACAAGATACTCAGTGTTATCTTTGTCGCATGTAGCTATGCAGCGACAAGCTTTTTTTTTTTTACCGCTGTCACTCAAGGATCACCTTTAATATCAGCATCTATAATGATGCGTATCAAAATATCCTCCCCGACATTTTAAATCCTCCCCTTGTTCGAAATGAATGTACATTCATCGAGCTCAAAGATAATATCAATACCAGGGGCATGAGTGGAAAAAGCACTTCCAACCTGATAATATTCACAGGCCGGTATCACATCCCTCCCCCAAGGCAGGTACAGGGCTGATGAGTTTAGCGCTGATGACACGCACAGACCATGGAGGCCTTTTGTATGATGATATGAATTCACCGCTGGAGAGAAGAGAAGCTAGACCTCAGCTGAGGCGGACAGCGTATCATGAATTCATTATCGATTCATTATGAATTCATTAAGATTGCATTATGAATGCATCGTACACGGCTACAGGGCATAGGCAATCGCAATGGGATGTACAGACCATGCAGACTGATCATATTTTTGTCCAAGTGTATAGCTTCCAGTGCACAGGATAGGGAAACACGGCGACACTTGGACACTGCGAACCTTTTCGGGAAGAAAATTGTCTATGGATGTATACAACAGACTTCAGACTAATTTCCTTTCCACAGGGCATCCCAGTCGCTAAAATAATGATTGAAGAAGAGATGGCATAGTTTTCACACACACATAATTGGTTGAGATGGGATTCAGTTTTTAACTTTTTGCGAGATGATTAGAAACCACTTATAAAATACCACAAAGAGAATATTAATTCTAAAAGGAATCAAAAATTGATTTGACGAAAATCCGTTTTAAAATGACTGAGATACACACACAAAAAAAAGGTCGTCCTAATAAAAGTTTGGTGCCATTGACCTTTTTGTTTTTGGATATCTCAGCCATTTCAAAATCAATTTTCATGAAATGAACTTTGAATTCCTCTTAGAATTGCATCTCTTTCATATTTCATAAGACGTTTCTCATTTTCTCACAAAAAAAGGTTGGAAACCTGATTAAGTCGAATCCCAACCAAACTTATACCATCCCTTTAATCCCCATAAAAATCAGTGAAAGATTCGTGATGAGGCAATGTTTCACATATAGACAGCTCTCCAATATCGTTGCATTACAATGAAAATAGGAATGTCTTAAACGTTTCTCTTGAAAGATTCTGTTGATATAGCCGTAAATGTGCTGGGTAAATATTCGACAGTTTCGGGCCACAAAAATCAAAGCTTACCTCTACTCTTTTTGAAACAACACTTGAAATACATAAAGTTGAAGTGCAGTAAAATAATGTTATGAATATTGCTACGCCTATACCTGACTATGTGTGCATTGTCGTGCATGCGTATGTGTACGTATGTTTCATAATAATGTGTGTGCGTGTGTGTGTGTGTGTGTGTGTGTGTGTGTGTGTGCGTGTGGCAGAGGCAGCAGAACGTTTTTTCAGTGTGTGTGTGTGGGGGGGGGCTGTCAAGGCTTCATCCACCAATTTTATACCCATTATTAACTGGAGATGAATGGTTTCGATTAAATAAAACAGGATTGGATATTTTAATACTTTACTCAGGGAGGTGAAAATCTTTGTTGTTGTTGGTGTTGTTGTTGTTGTTGTTGTTGTTGTTGTCGCATATCTACCAAACTTCTTTATAGGAAGTTCAGACATTAACAATTTTCGCATGCACACAGAGATCCGCTGGATTAATAGTTTAGCTTGTCCTACAAACACTGTGATAGTCTTTTGTTTAGATTTTGAGAAAATGATCATTTAACGACTTACTCTTGTAACAAGTAGTTAAGTTGGCTAGATATCCTCGACGACCAAATGAGTTTACGAGTAAAAAAAATGAAGAGTTTGTTTGCAAAAACGGATAAGTCCATATTTGCCAAATGGAGATATTTGCGATTAAAGGTCAAGAAAAATAAAAAGAATAATAAGCAAATTTTTGCTTCTTTTGACCATAACTTCAAGAATGTACCTCTATATGTAGTGACCAATATATCATTAAAAAGGTATCATTTTGTACTTTATGACAGAGACCATACTTCAAAATCTTCAAAAATGGACTTATCGGTTTTTTGCGAACAAACTCTTCAAATATATTAATTGATAAAGAAATATAAATATTATTTTTTATACACTCCAGCTGCTACCTTTTAAAGTCGAACACCATTTGCCTTTTTTTTTCTTTTTTTTTTCTTTTTTTTTTTTTGCAACGGCCCCTTGCCCCGGCCGTTCCCTAGCGTTAGACCACTGCATAAAATAATATGAATTGTTGTTTGATATACGAAACTAAGTTTGTGTTTTGAATGGAATAATTACATTGCCAATGTTTCTTCAGGCAACTGTATTGATGTTATTTCATTATGACACTGATAACACCCTCTTTCTTAGTCTACATCCCTCCGTGTTCACTAGTTTGTGTAAAGTATGTGTGATGTGAAAATTGGTTCATCTGTACATTAATCAAGTAGGTCTATTCTGTTTGTTATACACTGTACACGTTTAAAATGGAAATGAAGAATGTCGGCATTCCAGTGTATCCCGAAAGCTTGAGGATAACAAAACACCCTGGCTCAAAGCTGGCGCTCTTCGAAAAGCGAGTTGCCACGTACGCTTTCTCTCAGATCACCGGTCTGCACCGGTTCAATAGCAATGAGCGTGTGCGCTTGGTATACAACACACGCCAAGACTCAGCATGCATGTACGTGCACGCATCGAGTGGTGCTCCACACCAACCCATAAAATACAGCTAGCCAACACGACGGCAACTCGAGAGAGCAGCTAGGGAGCGAACCACCCGGTACCGTACCCCACAATCATCGACGCATCCCCGGTGGTCCGCGGCAGTACGGTGTGTTAGTGTCCGATCTCCAGGCCCCACCATCACAGAACACTGCCTAGAGAGGCGAAGTTGTATGAGAAATGGCCCGTACGTTGTTAACATTTGGCAGTATTCTGTCTATTGCCATTATCTTGTTTGCAGTTCTATATAAACGGAACAACGATGATGAGCTCTCGAAGCGACTGCAAATTGTTCTTAACAACCTGCTACGAGCTGAGGAGAAGGTGAATCTCCACCCTCGAGCACGGGTAGCTGTCGGCTTCAGCCTCTGTCGCGACGCCTTCGCTAGAGGGGTGGATCTATTTCATCAGATGGGTGAAGAACCACCTCCAGAAGCAAGACACGTCGATGAGATTCGGTCTTCCAAAGATCTAGCCGAGATTTTTGCTTACTTCTTCTCACACGGAGCTGCTTCTGAGTAAGTACGAAATGCTGACGTAATGACTAATGTTTTCAATCCCAACGACAACGTCAAGTGCAGTCCACGAGCGATAGCAATCTCTGGCTCTGCAGCCACACACGGCATTCATGCACCACAAATTTTAAGATTCCCCTCGCGCCTCGAGCTCTGCGGGCGGGCTCCGGTCAAGGTCAAGTCTGTTGTTTTTGGTGCCTACCAAGAGAAATTCTTACAGAGAAATCATTGCACACTGTTTTTAGCTGTTGGATTTCTTTCACCACATCTACTCTGCAGTGCTAATTTTGTATTTGCAGGCCTACATATCAGAGACAATAGATAGCTGAGTGTGCATGATGTCTGCGTGCATGTTTAAATTACTCAATGAGCAAGTTTATTTCCTGGTCTAGCTCTCTACATTTGGATATAAATTCATTCCCTCTTTTGAGAGGGCGGATGGGCTGTTCTAGACCTGCAGCTGTACTGCTGCAGTACCCTGGGCCTAGGTTTTGTTGTTCCTGTAGATTTTCTGTTTAACAGCTAAACTGGCATTTAGGCCTACACTGTTTCCTTGACCGCAAGCCTTGTGTGTGAAATTAATTCTGTCATTCCTAAAGTTTTTAGATTATCAACATAATAGCCACTCCCACAAAATTTGCAATGTCAATAGGTACAAAACACCCCATCAAGAAAGACACCGTGCATCATGTGTGATGTGGCAATAATTGTGAGTGGTTTACAACCCCACGGCCCTCTGCACTTTTTACTTATTTTGATACACACCTGGGTCTTCTTGAATTAACAATTTGCAAAATTCATGACACAAAATCGTTCATTTATACATATGATATCTAAGAGTCAGAATTACAGTGCATCAAAAAGTTTTACCCATTCTCTCTCATTGACAAATATCTGTGATTAAGTATTTGTTTTGTTTTTTCAATCAGGAATCTCTTTTTTTTAATTGTTTATTTACACATGTAGGCCTATATCATTTTAATGTTGAAATAGTAGCATCAATCTTTATCATAGTGTAAGAAGGAAATGGATGTTACATGGGCAGTTATGTAGCATGAAACAATCAAAATTAAAGGTTTGATTGTCGAGAATTCATCTAAGTGTTCATGAAAAGTCATACAGGAGGTGAACTATAATGATGGCACAAGAAAGGGAGGCAGCTTGGATTGTCCAGTCACCTTGCTCCCTCTATCTCTTACCTGAATGTTTACGTATGTTATTCCATAGCAAACGTTATTACGACGGGAAAAATGTATACTGCGAAAGTAGATATTTTCACGCAACCATTTTTACCTGCTCGACCCAGCAAGAAGAGTTTCACTTGTTTTTAATACCGCAGAATCAAGGCAGTAAATACGGGAACATGGCATGCAAAAATATTAGCGTGCTATTATTTTTGTGCTAATTTCTGGTTGCACAAAATGCGCGAAAATTTCAACACCACGAAAATTTCCACTTTTACAGTATTTCATTGTTGCTTCTGTGGCTTATAGTTAATCTGAAGAAAAAAAAAACTTTTAATTTCATGGTAGGGACAATACTGTGATTTATTTTCATATTTGATGGAGCATGCTGGTATTGCTAATGGAAAGCTTTACTGAGAATCTTCATGCCTTTTTCTATCCCTTTTTTTTTTTTTTGGCAAATTTTCCATGACATAAACAAAAGTTTTCATACCTTTAGCATCCCACCTCCAACAAGCCAAGAAAAAAAAAAAGAAAGAAAAAATCTGATTGTGTGATATCCAGCCTTTTACCAGCCTTTAACCCGTTGAGGACGAGTCCCGAGTATACTCGGGCAGGTGTCTATGGGAAATGCGTGTTGTAGCAAAATCAAATCGTCCTAAACGGGTTAATGTCACAGGCATGATCACAACCTGGGGCAAGCATTTCTTCGACAGTAACAGTAATGTGCGTGGGATGGAGAATGTCTGGAACAGGTAAAATGCTGCATAGTGATTAGCTCTCCCAGGGCTGCAATCTCTTTAATTGAAATATCTCAGCCCAGACATTCCATCTTAAACAATCAGCTATTCTGGCTGCGGAGGCAAACGTGACCTTTTCGTGGTGAGACAATGATAAATGCTTGGTGGAGATAATTTTAGCTTGTTGTTTCTCTTGACGTTGTTCTGTAGAATTGTATGAAATGTTGAGTCCTTCATGCAAGTCTTGAAGTAATGAATTTTAAGATCTTTACTAGCATATAAGTGGGTTTTTTTTAAATCAAATTAAACTTTCTAAAGAATTTTCCCATACACAAACAATATACAACTGTAACTGTGCTGTTTCATATTGTAATCTAGCTCAACAATATAAAAAAGGTGTTGTAAGGTATTGATGGACATACCATTGGAGACAAATTTGCACGCAAGTTAACCAGTGGTGTCAAGAAAATCAGTCATGAAAAACACCTTACCATTGCTCTACCTGATATTAACCTTATAAGCATTTATACAACAGATGAAACTCCAAAGAGGTTAAAAAGTGTTGAACCACTTTAGGTTGAATACATACATTATGTCTCGTTGAAAAAAGAAAAGAAGAAGAAAACCTCAACAGCTTCATTTTATTGATTTCGGACGCATTATGAGAGAGCATCACACGTGGGCATGCTGGTTACATGTTTCTGCCATGGTTAGATTTAGAGCGGTCAATACAAGCTGTGTACTCAAGCAGTAACAATACAGATCAATGCTCTGGCTGTGTAGGGTCAGCTTTATATTCATGGAACCTAGGGTTTGGTCCAGGGTTTTGGGGTTTGTTTGTTTTTTTCCGTTGTGGAGTGTCTTGTGTTTGCTCTGTGTTATTTGGCATTTCAAAGAAATGGCTTTGTATTCCAAAGTCATTGTGAAGCAGGTTGTGAAGGAACATGTTGATCAGTATAGTGTTTATGTGCATGGCTTGTACCAGTACATAATTTGGCAAAGACCATAATGTGCCAAAAGAAGAACATTTAATGTAGATTATCTAAAAAGGGTAACTTTAGTATCAAAACAAGTTGCCATGGACATGGTTACTAACATTTATTCTTTTTTTTTTTTTTGTTCTTGTGGGTGGCAGATACACACTGTGATAATACAAATTCATGTGTGAACAGTGAGCTATAGATTTTTGGTTAGGCTTATTTTGGAAATACCATTGTGTTGTTGTTGTTGTTGTTTTTTGTTTTTTTCATACTGACACACTGGTATCACAAATCATACTATATATTTTGCGGTCACTATAAACTAGAAAGACTTACAAAATATTTACTGGAAAATACCATTTCATTATACTTATTTTTGTTTTCATTTGTCTGATATTGACACATTGTGGTACAATTTGTATTACAGATCACTCTAAATATTTTTCATTTACTATTTAAACCAGACAGACTTACAAAATCTTCACTCTAAAACAAGAGTTTATTACCAGCCCTCTCTTTCACCCAGTGTTAGCCAGTGATGAGCTTGAGTGCTAGTGTTAGAAGGATAGTTTTGGTTGATGATGATGATCCACAGCATTTGTATGGCACCATACAATTGTATATCTGTTATAGAAACATTCCAAGGCGCAGACTCCTTCAAGACAGTTAGCGATTGAATGTCCGGTGAAAAATGTGAGTTTTGAGTGAGGCTTTGAAGTGATCCAGTATGTCAATTTCACGGAGGAAAGATTGGAGTTCCATAGGCAAGGAGCAATAGAGGAAAATGCCGGTCTCCGTATCCCTTGAGATGTGTGATGGGCACCTGGAGAGTAAGGACAGATGAACGAAGGCCAGGGCGAGGCTGCCGTCGCTGGATTAGGGAAGACAGGTATCCTGGGGCCAGACCAGGAATGGCCTTAAAAGTGAGCAGTAAGATCTTGAAATCATTTCTGTTCTTGATGGGAAGCCAATGCAGCTCAGCCAGGACAGGGGTGATGTGATCGTACTTCCTCAGCCCGCTGAGCAAGCGTGCTGCTGCATTCTGTACTGCTTGAAGTCTGTTCAATGTGGCAGATGGAAGGCCAGCTAGAAGACTGTTACAAAAATCCAGTCTTGATGTTATGAGTGAATGAATGATGCTTTCTGCTGCCGTCCTTGTAAGGAGAGGTCCAATAGCTGCGATGCTACGAAGCTGGAAGTGAGCAGTCTGGCATACCTGCGAAACATGCCTATCCACCCTCATAGACTGGTCAAAGTAGACCCCAAGGTTACGGACTTTATCTGCAGGAGAGACAGACACATAGCCGACCTGAAAATCCATGGAGACAATCTTGTTTCTCATTTGTGGAGAAGAAATGATGGTTGAGACCTGCTTCAAGTTTCTGACATTTTGTGGTGAGATAATGAGAAACCTCATTTGAAATATGAAAGAGCATGTAGTTCCAAGAGGGATTCAGCATTTTGTATTTGATGAAAATTGGGTTTGAAATGGCTGAGATATCCAAAACAGAGCAATCCTTATAAAAGGTGGGACCCAACTTTTATCAGGATCGCTTTTATTTTGTTTTTGGATGTCTCAGCCATTCCAAAACCGATTTTCACTTAATAAACTTTGAATTCCTCTTAGAATGGTATGCTCTGTATTATTTTATAAGTGCTTTCTTGGTATCTCACAAAAAGTTGAATGCCCAGTCGTCATCCCCACCAATGCTATACCATTTCTTTGGTTTCTGTTTTTAACCCTTGGGAAGAGCATCTCTCTTCTTTGCAGTTAGTGCAGCATCTGTGACCAAGGGCCGCGATAAAAAGACAAGTTCTTTAAGTAAGAGGGATTCAGAACAAGGACTCTGGGTCGTGGTATTGTAGGGGGGGGGTGTTTTAATTGTGACAGTGAGTCAGCAAAAAAGCTGTCTTTTTCTTTCTGTCAGGTTTAATCGTAGAGCAGTCAGTCATGCGTGTGTAGTGCTCGGCATCAGGTGAGCTTTGAGTTTCAGTGGCACAGAAAATTTGGTGTATGAAGTTGTCATTGGGCAGATGTTTGCCATTGAAGAGTAGGGGTGAAGCAGGGACCTTCCTTGGTGAAGTGTGTGAATTTCTAGCAGGTCAGGAGGGAAAGATATGGAGCAGATAATGTTTTTCAAGATCTAGTGTTATACCAAGGAGGGACTAGGCGAGCCTACTACTTCCTTGGTTATACGAAGTTTATACTTCAGGAATGCAAAGTGTGCTTCTGGATTGTTCAAGACATTTTCATGTTCTAATAGCTGTACCATTAAAATGTCCTCTATGTCAAGTTGATTATCTTGTTGACACAGATGGTATTAAGACAATTATTACCTGCAGCAATCACACAGAAGAATACTGAACTTCATAGAAAGGCATTGTCAAGTGAAGGCCTGCACTACAGCCATTATACACTTGTACTTATATTTTATCGTGGTGCCAGCAGCTATTTGTGACCTTGAAAGCTCAAAGTCTTTTGTGGTTGCTTGGAGCACCTTAGAGAAATACATTTCCAAAGTCCACGGCTAAGCCTTTCAATCTTTTTGTTTGTGACTGCCACTAGAATGATTCTGTGATGACTATCAAGACAACGAGGGGTTTCAGACTTTGAGAAGAGCTTGTTTTTAGTCATGTCCCATGAAAGTGTACCTACATAAATTTGTTTGGAGTCGAGGAGTGCTCAGATACTGACATGAATCTTCTTGCTGACCAAGAAGTGCAAATGTGAAAACAAGTGCACACAGCAGCAGTGTCACAAACACCATGGCCCAGTCAGGCAAACATGCAACTCTTGATGTCCTAGGAGTGTTTAATAATTATGATAAGTGAGGAAAGCATACCTCAGCCAAAGTCGTTCATCATTATTCCTAACTTTGATTTCTAAAGATCCTTGTCAACTACAGTGGATACTGCATTAAAGTAAGCTTGAAATGAATCCCTGACCCATTTAGAGTGCAGTGGTAGTAAAATTTTAAAACTAAAAGAATACCAGCAACAAATAAAATACATGCACACAAAACTGGTCCCAGACCTGTAAATACTGCAATTTATCTGTAGACACATGTGCCCCCCAAAATATGAAATAAGCCACAGATTCTACATCTTTCATGTTTCATAAATCTGCTTGTTTCACTTTAGTTCTAATACACTGTACCTCCATCTTCAGTGTAATCTTATTTGGTGTATGATGCAAACACATGAATTTGTTGTATTTCTCATGCAAAACAACAACAACAACAACAACAACAACAAAAACTGATGTGAGTCCTTTCAGTGATCAGAGTACTGGTACCGGCAATATATGTATGATTATGAGAAATGAACTTTTCAAGCCTTTGTAGCCAGAGTCTCCATGCATTGTTGCATTGATTGCTGTGGTACATGGAAGCTTCTAAAGCTAGCATCATATGCCAGCCGGACAGACTTGTTCATTAGCATCAGTTTGTTTCAATCTAAATCCAATGAAGGCAAATGGACGGGAATCAATTAAATTTGCAGGCAGTAATTGCTGTTGATATCTGCCAGCACCAGAAAGTGCTGCCTGTGATAGACTGCTATCTGGCTGTTAAAACTCTACCTACAGTACAGCAAAAAATTTGTGACTTGAGTGTGAAGCTGAAGACCAGGGGCCCGTTGCATAAAAGTTACAATTATGGTAACTTTGCCATCCAATGGTAACTTCCATGGAATTCTTGATTTTGATTGGCTGATGAGTACTGTTGCCATGGTAGTTACCATTGGATGGCAAAGTTACCATAATTGTAACTTTTATGCAACGGGCCAATGACCATTTATAATATAATGATAATACATACAATTTCTACAGCCCCATTTTTTTTTTTCATTCTCAAGGCACTTTACAATAAAGCAATCAGATTGAAAATACATATACCATAAAAGAAGAAGAATACGAAAAAAAAGACATTTAGAAGATTTAGCAAAAATAATAAATCCCATCTCTTCTTCCTGAGTGCAGGTCCACTACCTGTAATGGAGACTGCAAAAGCTAACTGGAGTTCAAAAGATGAAACCGCACAGAAGGTAGCACACCAGCTCAGTAGCAAAGACTGGAATGTGACAGGTGTTGGACACACAGCTTCACCAAACCAGTTCAAGATCAATTTAAGAATTCCCATCCGATGGCACATCACTCTCGTTTCTTCCAATCACAGTCGAACCAAAATGGGATGGCATGAACTCAAACTACTTACTAATCTCACTAAGGCTACAAATATTGGCAACTATTAAATGCAACTGGAAAAAGAGTGCATTTAGGGTGGTGGTGCAGATTAAGAGGTGAATTAATACAGGCAAAACAATTTTGAGCCATCAAAGATGACTTGGAAAGAGAAGACACATGTAAAATTCTCTTCTGATCCAATCATAAGGGGAGGGAGGAATGATTGATTGGCTATCAATCTAAGAGGAGATGCTCTAGCAGTCATCATCAGATCTTCCTTTCTCTTTTACCAACTTGTACAGCTATTTCTATTTGTTTGTTGTTGTTGTTTTTTTTTAATGTGGTTTTCTTTTAGCTTTGCAGATGTCAAGCTGGGGATATCTTGAGCCTGGCTGCTAGCTGGGAGGCAGACACAAATTGGCAATTGCAATCTCAGCGTTGTGCTTGTTCCTTCTCCTTTTCTGTTTAAACCAGCAGAGTGGGGGGGGGGGGGGGATCTGCATTACTGGTACCTCATCATATTTGCATTATGTTGTGCGTGTTATTGATTGAATGCACTGTTTACACCATATGACACGTTGCCCTGAGAACCAAGTACTCCGGGAGTAATGTGCTAGAATGCGTCTCTGCCCAACCATGAAACTTTCTTCTTTTTTCAGCCACATACAAAATCAAATCAGAGATGATGGAAGGGGTGGGAGGGGGGTTGTATTAAAGTGTAGATGGGTTAGGGAAGAGTTGGATAAGAACAGTCTGAGGGGGCCCCTGCTGTCTCTGAAGAGTGATATTGAATTTTCGTGCCACGCAAGATTCAATTTAGTGGAAGTGAAATTCAATTGCAGGAGAGGGGACCTTCAAATACACACAACAACAAAAGAGAATAAGAACAACACCTCTGGAAGAGTACCGTAATGTTTGTCTTTGTTTTGTGTTCTAATCTGCCAGCTGTGAGAATATGTGAAGTTCACTATTCACAAAGTTTATCACCATGCATAGAGGCATGGTTTACAGACAGCAGCCACAGGAAATTTGAAAATAAAGTTGTGTCACTTGTTACCCTTAGTGTAGCAAAATTGAATTGTTTGACTGAAATCAGTATTTATTTTGTTGTGCTTTTTAAGAGAGGGTTTTACTTCTGTTCAAAATGAACATGGGGGAGGGGGCTTCCATAAAATCTAAACTTCATAATATTAATGTATTCACTTGAACTTGTGTGTCATCCATGTATTGATGCTGTGCAACAATGTAGACACTCATATCTTTTCTTCAAATTCATGAAATTCTTCTGTCGAGATGTTTTCATTTCAATTGATTGACAAATTGCCCTACATCGACGTAAATAAGCAATGGTCGATCAGTTGCAACTCACATCTTTTATAGGAAATATTATCAGTCTCTGGGTTGGATAGATTTTACAGAGGAATTCACAATTACTAGCCACAGCATCATTCGTGGTTTCACGTTCTTACTGGCAAAAAGCATCTAGACATTAGATTTTTTCAAAAATAAATCTTACATCTCCGTGGAGAATAGATGCATCAACAGTGATCTAAGGGTGCGGTGCGTTTATGCTAAGTACTTTTGGGGCCATGATCAGCAGCATTTTGAAATGTGATCAGTGCAAGACATGGTTGCGGCCTGACTCACTTAGATATATATCTATATAAACACCAAAAAAAAATCAAAATTCTGATTCATGATACTCAAAAAGGTGCAGTTATGATATGCAATTCATTCCGATTACCTCTATAGGGGAATCATAAACGCAGAACACATATAAAAGACATCTACACTATCTTCATCACAATGCCTTTCTGGTTCACATGAAAAGGCGCTGATGTGGGCATACTATCATTTATGAGATTTTAGAGACAAAGTCTGTATCAAACATTTTACCAAGTCTGTTTGATTCAGAACTTTATCATTTGTGTCTTCAGTGGCAATCAATGAAATGAGGATCCTGAACTTAGAATCAGAATTATTGTTCCTCTTGTATTACTGAATTTTTGATAGGAGCATATAGATGGATATTGAAGCTCTTTTTACAGAGTCATTGTCCTATCTTTACACAAAGACGTGTGTGGTTGCTGTCATGACTATGGCTGCGTTTATCATCTTTCCCCTGTTTAAACAGCTTTCAAAAGCCGTTTCCAAAGCCCTTTAGAAACGGCTTCCAAAATAGTTGCGATTATCAACTCTTCGCGAACACGATAACTGGCCTGTCACTGCACAGCTGCATTGCGCAATTCGACCCGAGGAGAAGAGGTCATATAAGGCGTGCATGGTTCGTAACTGCAATACAAAGCCGTTTCAAAACAGCTTTGCGTTTATCTCGCTTCAAAAGGCTTCTAGAAACAGGTTTCTGGAAACCTGTTTAGGAAACCTGTTTCGGAAAGCACAAATTTGTGGCTTTCGAAGAGGCTTTCCAGAAAGGCTTTCAAAACAGCTTTGCGTTTATCATCTCGTAAAAATTCCCTGAAAGCCGTTTGGAAAACCTGTTTCTGCCGAGAAAAAGAGTTGATAAATGCACCCTATGGCAGAAGATAACAGTGGTGATGATACATGTGCTGCAAAGGAATCTGATGCTTTGTTTTCTTGCTGTGCACTCGTGATGCTGTTTTGTTCTACCCATGCCTACGGGACACAAATTGTGGAGCAATTTTCTGCAATTGTGTGCACTCAATATTGGTTTCTCCAACAGATCTGTGCAGTCAAATGCAATCATGGGGAACTAATCTGCCCACAGGGTATTACATCAGCAGAAATTCTAGTCTCTGAAGATTCACGATTTTGTCATTCTGCTGGCAGCAATAAGACTTGTATGTTCAAATGCAGGGGGACTTTTTACAAGTGTATTTTGTGTCAGCAGCTTTTCACAGCATTTGCATTAGCAAACTACATAAACACTCTCTGGAATAATTGTGTTGCTATTTAAACGTAGACTAGAAAAGCACTGGTAGAGCTCAGAACTTTGCCAAGCAGCAAACTTCCACACATGCACGCATGCTGAAAATCACCCTTATGTCCCAATGATAAGAATCAAACACATGAAAATGAGCAATTCTTCATTCAGTTTGTTCACAAAATTTCACTAATTTCCACCCCGCCCCCTCAAATATTTGGGCACAGACAGAAAGTATTTGCTATAGGAAGACAAGCAAAAATGTATTACTCTTTTTACATACCAAGAAAAGGTCTGTGGAAAAATGTTCTCTGGAGAAGATGAAAAGTGGTGACTTTTTGCGCACAAATTAAGTGAAAAGCTATGCAATTTAATACCTACATCACACAGAGTTGCTAATTTGTCTTGATCCCTAAACTATTACAATTATAAACTTCTTGTGTTTAATTCTACCCAAATTTTCACTGATCTGCTTATATGATTATATTGTTAGCAACAGAAATGCCAAGTTTCTCAATTGGCTGGGAGTAAAAAAACTGCCATTTAGCAAAGCAACTGAAGGGGGTGTGGTGGAAAGGACCCCCCCCCCCCCCCATTGAGCTTGTTCATTTTGGAATTAGATATTAGAACAGTTTTGCACACACTTTCATATAATACAATTTTACTTGCATAATTCTCATCTATTCTTTACGGATATATGGTCCTGCAAGACATTTTTAGCATTTTAGTCAAGAGTGAATGAGTCTAAAATGTACATGTATGACTGACATGACATCAGCTGGCAGAATTTTTGGAGACCTCTTTGGATGATTTATTCAGAAAGGAAAATAGCTGTAAGATTTAGCCATGTAGGTATACTCTAGCCTTCAAAACAAATAAGGAAAAAATTTACATGGCTGAGATCTGCATAAAAGCGGGCTTCTCATTATTAAACTCTTTGTATGCCACGTTTGCATTCCCGACTCGGTTGACGGCGAGCCACGTTCGCATATTCTGCGAAATAGGGTGAGAGACTCACACCATAGGTGTGAGATTTAGTAGATTTGATACAAAGCAACATGATATCAGGATGGAATTTCCTGTTTAATCACTGAGGCAGTCTACTTTCTCGCCTTGTTGTTAAAGGGGTGGTATAGTAGTAGTTGAGATGAGGACTCAGCTTTTAACTTTGTGTGAGATACTTAGAAACCACTTTATGAAATGATCCAGAACATACAATTCTAAGAGGAATTTATAGTTTATTTGATGAAAATCGGGTTTGGAATAGCTGAGATATCCAGAAATACAGTAAAACAAAGCGATCTTACTAAGAGCAGGGTCCTACCTTTTAGTAGGATTGCTTTGTTTTGGATAACTCAGCCATTTCAAAACCAATTGTCAACAAATAAATGTTGAATTCCTCTTAGAATTATACCCTCTTCCATGTTTCATGAAAGGTTTTTCACTTTCTCAAAAAGTCAACATGAAAAAAACATTAGAAACCTGACACCCCATCTCAGCTGAAACTGTACTATCCATTTGAGGCAACAACAACTCCGGTTTTGGACTGGAGGCCAGGAAGCAAAAAAGAAAAAAGAAACGGATAAGAAATTTGTACAGGCAGGGCATCTATGCATGGGGTATGGAGCTGCCAATGTAATACTGCAAAGACTATTGGTTTCACCTCGTGAGGACCATTCAAGTGCTGCCCACGAAAACACAAAATAAAAGTTAACAAAACCCCTGCAGCTGAGAGTTCCGCTCCTCGTCCTGCAGGCTTAGGACAGACTGAAACTCATTTTGGATGCATGAACACATCTGATGTGTTGCCGCGGAGACGTGTCCGTACCCTCTTGTGACACCACAAAAGCCCATAACATTGTTGAGCCAGACAGGCAGCCGTCGTCAGTTCCGCTCTCCACCTCCCCCTCCTCCTGCTCCATCTCTCTCGTGATCTCTCTTTTGGAAGCAGGGGGGAGAACCTCATCCTCTCACCCCAGGCATCAATTTGGATGCAAATTTTGGAGATGGGCAAGAATCTGGAGAAGTGTTCTGATTTCAGTTTGTCGTGGCAATACATGCAGATGGCCCAATTATATGGGGTAAAACGGATGGCTCCTGGTTATTTGCCTTTAGGTGCGGCACTGAATGACTGGTGTGAATATCACCAAATATCTTGGCGGTGATGACTCTGTTTCAAATGTCACCATGTCATCTATCATTACATGACATTCAGTGAACACCAGGGAAGAGGTGTTTCAGGCAGTGACTGCTTATCCCGTCGATGACAAACTGATTTTGCTACAACACACATTTCCCATAGATACTTGCCCGAGTATACTTGGGACTCATCCTCAGCGGGTTAAGAGGTTTGGTTTGTTAAGTTTTTCATTTATCAGCAATAGCTTCTCTTCATAAATCTACTGAAGCTGTACCAAGGATATAATATTATTACGCATTATCTACGACAAATGTGGCTGATTCCCTTGTGCATGAATTCAATGCGTGTCATTGGACCAAAATGTCTACTCTGAGGGCCTCAAATAGTCGAAAGGACAAAACTCTGCATGCAAGATGACTGAGAGATAAATCAAAACTGTTTCTTCTGTACCTCTTCTCAGATATTGCTCATCATTTCATATTACTCTACTTTGATTCTGTTCATCTCATTCATAACAAAGTGCTGTGAAAGACAGTAAACCTTAGATTTGGTCTGCCTTTATCAACTTTTTAGCATGCAAATTGGTGGCAATCATCTCTCACTTCATATAGTTTTTTAACCAATTTTTCAAAGTTACCCATTCAGCTTTTTGCTTTGTTATTTGCTATTTAATACATGTGTAATTTTCCAGTTGATAAAGTAAAACAAAATTCAATCTTCAAAATGTTGGGGGTTTTTTTTACCAATCTTTATGAATATGTTCCTTGATCAGCGGAAGTTATATGTGGACCAACAACCTGTAGTGGCTGCTGTTGCCAGGATACTTTTCAGAATCCCTGTTGAAAAATGAATGGATCCATAAGGATTTAAAATTGATTGCATCCCCCATGGCAGCCATGCAATCACTTTCTGTCTTCCAATCATGCAAAATAGAACACACATTACTCCCCAGTGTGTCATAAATTGCCACAAAAGTGGCTATCTCTACCACACATGTGTGCAGGTGTCTCATTTTATAGTAGCCTGAATTATTGGCATAAAGTCCATTAGCTTGCCAAGTAGCCATGCTGAAAATGTCTGAGATAGCTTCAGATCAGCCATTTACTGCTCTTGCCCCAGTATCATGAATTATACTGCCTTACTTGTACATGTATACACATTGTACAGACAATCTTGTGTCTCGGCATCTGACTGGGTGTCATCTTAATCTTGTTTTATTTATCTGTGGTGTGTGGTACAGCACTGCAGAATGTATAGAAATTAAAGAACAGAAATGCTTTGGTGAACTGAGAGTTGTTACTGTGCACTCCCATTATAACAATATAACCATTTTGATATAACAAAAGAAAACTGCTGGTCCAGAGGACTTTGTTTTAATGGAAGTCCACTGTACCAAAGGAGAGAGAGAGAAAAAAGGGATAAACATAGTATAATGATCATGATCAACAAGTTGAGTGTTTCAGCCTTGGGAATTGTAATCTGATTGTAGACTTGCAGGGGGCAGCAGGGAAATGCATGAATCTCATCCTAGTGTGTTTTCCAAAACAGAATGCATTTATGATTATAATGATGATGATGATGATGCATACAGATTATATACATGTATCACACCGAGTTGAAGATTGTTGTAATGTTAGCCAGTTTTAACATACAAAATGAACCAGATGTTCACACTGAGTTACAAGTGTATTATCTGCCTCTTTTTGGGCCATGTGTTTGCACTCAGTGTACGTTGTCAGTGCCATGTCCTCAGCCAACACTCTCTCGCACAGTCATGACTGTGAGACTCTGATAGTTTAGATACCAATATCAATATGCACTGCTAATTTTGGATTTTAAGAGAATCACCTGCTTTATAATGATTCATAATTTGTTGTATAAATCCCTGGCATTGGAAGTAATCAGTGGAGTGTGTTGTTTGTTTGTTTGTTTGTTTGTTTGTTTGTTTATTATTACCAATCTTTTTTTTTCTTTTGAAGACTTAATAGTGAAATCCTGCATTTATATTATGCACTTTTGCTGATAGTGATTGATTTGTGCATTTACAGTAGTTTGTATATATATCCTGTAAAATGTTTGTTTATGCAAGGCCCCCATGGAGCCACCCTGTGAAAATAAGACAAATGATTAAGTGAATAAATAGATAAATAGATATATTGATAGATAGATGGATAGATGAATGGATAGATAGATAAATAAATAGAAGAAGATTCTGCAGGAGCCTTCCTGAATACTTCATTATCATTATCTCTTCATGTCTGAATAAGAAAATTAAAAAATCTCTGTGATTCAGGAATTATTTTTGCCCATTGAGATGAATGTACAGGTGTATTACACAAACTTTACTTCCTTTCTCTTGATTGGTGAATGTTGGCAGCCCAGAAATTGTGACCATCACCCTTTATAACTGCTTGTGTTTATTGTCCTGTCCCAACATACAGACGGTATGTCCACAACAAAGAGGTCTTTCGTCGTGCCGTGAAGCTAGCCCAGAGGCAGCCTGGCGCCATGTCGGCTGTCGGAGGCAATGCGGCGGTCATCGCTAACAGGCTGGCCATTGAGGGGTGTGATGTGCTGCTCGGCGGACGTGCCACACCCGACACCCTGACAAAGTTTCACCAGCATGTCAGAGGTACAGTACTATGAAAAGACCCATGTTATTTTTAAGGATGATGTTGCTGATGACAGTGTTTTTTTGTTTTTGTTTTTGTTTTTGTTTTTGTTTTTGTTTGTTTTTGTTTGTTTGTTTTTTGTTTTTTTTTAAATGAGCATGACAAGGATGAGGAGAGGAAGAGGAGGAGGTAGAGGAGGAGGATTTAGGGGAGGAAGAGGTTGATTTATTGAAGATGATGATGATGAAAAATGTAATGATCATTCTGCATCAATTTTCTTTCATCATTAGAATTTGTAATGAGAATCGCATGTCCTCTTCATGGTGCATTTTTATGTCAGAAGTGAAACCGGAACTCTAGCTTTTAGTTGGCATCGCATGCGTCAGCTTATTTGCTTGCATTTATTCTGTTGTGTTCTACTCTCTTCCAGAGCATACTCCCCCAAGGGATGTGTTTCAGGATTATCATCGGTGTCGTCTTGTTTTGTACGCTTTCCCTTTTCCATCAAATATATTAGCCAAATTGAAGAAAGAGAAAAGAGAGAAAGAGAATCCAAATTTTTCCAGCCTTTCCTTCCATTAATGTCATCCCCTGTTGACGAAAGAGTTGTTTGAAATATAGAAGAAGAAGCTGTTAAAAAATAAGAAAGATAACAAAAAGCTAGGCAACCCACATAAAGAATTTTCCAGGGACTGCCTTTTATTGCTCATGCATTTTTACTGAGATGTCATTATGGTTGTTGCTAAACCTAATGGAGCTTAGCCTGAGAAGCTGCAATTATGGTGGCGCCTCGGTACAATCCTTTCTCCCTCCCAAGAAAATCTTCGAAAGTCAGCTGGGTTTTGCCTTTATTCAATGCCTTTATTGTGGTAATTTGCTGAAGTTTTCCTCCAGAGTGTGTTGTGATGGACCCCTTTCACATTCTTAAATGAATTCAACTCTACAAAGGGCCTTTGTACACGTACCGAGTTTGCTTAGTTTGAAACACGATTACAAACATGATTGTAATTATGATTCAAATCATTTTCATTCACACCGCAGGAATTACTTTGCAGATTGTGTTATTTTTGAATTTCAGAGCGAGGAGGGAAGGTTTGGCTTCTTGCCAAGTTCCCATCAAACACTCTTTAGCCGTTTTTCTGCTGGAGTGATTGGAAGTTCACTGTAGTCTTCATCCGCGAAAACACGATTGGAGTTAAGTTATGTTCACACGCTAGTCTCGTTGCTCAATAGCGAAACGTGATTGAAAAACACCTCCGGATTGTCATTTGAAACATGATTGTAAATAAGTTTCAAATCACCCTCAGCGATTCCAGTTTCCATTCAGATGGCAAGTTTGCTTTTTGTGTTTCAAATTGAGCAATCTCAGTACGTGTGTATGCCTGGAAAGAGTAATCCAGAACTGTAGGATTATGTTTGTGGGTAAGTTTCATGTTTGGCTTAGCATGCAGATATTTCACGCCAATCACGGGAGCAATTGTCACAGGAGCAAATGTCTTGGAACCGTAGATACATGCAGCAGACACCAGAGCCAATTATGCATATTATGGTGGCATTTCTTTGAAGTCATATATATGTTTTGCTACAGAACTGTCTTCTGCTAAAGTTTGTTCATATTACACAGTAGTTCACGTTGTATCATTCTACTCATTCACCAAGCAGTCATGCCTTTGATGATCGCAAGGCAAAAAAAAAAACAAAAAAACTTTCATGATATGTAGGATTTGAATGTGGTCTGGCATTATTGGCTCTGCCACATACTTTCTCAGAATGGTGACTCCACTTTCAAACCAAATGTTGGATTTTACAGTAATAAAAAGTGCAGTATGTGCTGTGCATTTTGATAGGTCCTGCCATTCATTTTTTAGGTGTGAATGATAGTCATACTATTCCATCACATATGCCATGGTCTGCGCTGCAATAGAGAATATGTTGTACTAGTATTTTAGATCGTCATCATTTCCCAAGCAGTAGTTAGGTCAGTTACCTATGCTAAGCCTCTCTGTAGTATCTCACTGTAATAATTAAATGGTATAAAAGATAACCTGTAACTAATGTTGCCTTTAGAATCATTTTTCAGCTAGGACATCTTTCATTCCCAGCATTAAATCACTCTGATTAAGCACATTTGCTTGAAATGTAAAGCATGTTTTATTGCTTTCATCTTGCTTGACATCCAAATTGATCTCTGTAGTGCTAAGTTTTAGTTAAAATGCCTCTCTAGGTCACTTCTTGTAATGTTAGCATTATCTTTAAAAAACAGCATATGAATTCATATCAAATCTGCTGCTGGGCTTGAAATAAGACATACATTTTGAAGCAGTAAAAAAAATAAGAAGTTGATAGAAATCAAGCAATTACAGTTTCAAAAGAGTACATTCAGAGGCATGTGTATTTGATTCGTTCCTCTGTACCTACATATTTGGACATGCCCAACCATGAAATATCTTCTGAAGTTTGTAGTTTGCAGGCTACATTTCCATTCGTCATTTGGTTCTAAAGTCTTCTCATCAGATGCCTCTTTCATTTTGTGCTCCTGAATTCCAGCAGACTTTTCTTACTTTTTTGTGCTTCCGTAAAGTCATTTGATCCGCACCTCTCTGCAGCAGAATGCTCCCTTTCCAATCAGACTCTAATTTCAAATTGATGGGAGCTGAATTTGCCTCCTATTAGGAGGTAACAGCGGGCGATTAAGACAAGCGCTTCACTTATAAACTCTCTACCTGGCATTTTTACCCTTTGCCGGGCTCTTTCTGTCGCTGGCATTTTATCAAAGGCGGGAGAAGAAGAGAAAGTGCAGGGCAATAATATATCGGAAGATTGATGGGCCGGAAACACTCCACGGCTTCTGACGTGGCATAAAGGGCAGAGTGCGCAAATGTGGATTTGATGAGGTGGAAGAGCTCCGTAGAGAGAGAGAGAGAGAGAGGGAGAGAGAAATCCTTACCACAATTTCATTAGTTTTTGGATCCTTGATTGCACTGGGTTGACACTTTGTTTAGGTAGTCTGTCGCCTTAGTTTCTTTCTGAACAAGTCGGTGGCATGTTGGCCAATGGGAAATGCCCAAGATCTATATCCAGTTGTTGAGGTGGTCTTGTCAGGCATTTGATCTCTCAGTTTGAATGTTATTTATTTTTTTCATGGTGTGTGTGCTTGTCAGGGTGTCAAACATCTTTTACATGAAATGGTGAGGAAATGGGAGGTTGTGTAATGTTACAGTATATTTCTTCTCTGCCTGCTAGATGTGAGTGAGCTGGCAACGAAAAAGAAACAAAAAGATCTGAATTCAAGTCTTGGTTTTTCAAAGAGAGGCTCAAACATCTTTGATAAACAGTGGTATCAGTAATGTGCTTTGCCTTTCTAGTTTGCATGTCCATGCAAATTACTCATTAGGTCTGTCTGAGCAGATATTCATAATGAACTAGAAAAGCACTCTGAGAGCGCAGACCTCTGACAAGCAACTAATTTCCACCAATAATCCTGTTCTTCTATAAGAGATCAGTGATTTTCACCCATACACTGTATGTATGGTATGCTAAAAATCATCCAAATTCCCAAATATTGAAGGCTTTTGTTACATCATCAACCCTCAGCTGCGTGACGTGCCTCGCAGTAGAGCACGCACTTTAGTGTGCGTATGAAAACCTCAAAAATACACAGCTTGAACTCCCAAGGTAGGGTCAAGTTCATTGACCCTATCTGCCAATATATCGAATATCCTTCACAAAATCCATAAAAGTTTCCGGATTACTGCCAAAATTTTATCATCAGTTCTTGTGTCATTCTCAATCTTTCCTGCAAGTTTCATCCAAATCCGTTTGCAACTTTTTGAGTTATTTTGCACATGGACAATCAAACAAACAAACGGTCACGAAAGCATAACCTCCTCCCTTGGCGGAGGTAATAATCATCTGTCATCAGCTCCATCTGCTGTTGATACCAGTAACCTTTGTATGAAATTTCAGTGGGTTTTGTGGTCAGTAGCCTCTTGATGTGTGTAGCCCAGTAAGTGTCCCTTTATTCTAGAGTTTTGATTACAAGCCTGTGAATTTGAAGTGCAGTGCTATGTTTTCCAATGTCCGAAACCACAAACACACCTTGCTTGTTTAAACCTCTGATATTTATTTGTTTTTATTCATTATTCCATCGGTCATTGGTAGTTTGTTGTCCATGTCAACCCTCGCTCACCTCTTACTGACAGAATTCGGAGATGGGGTGTGTGTGTGGGGGGGGGGTCTTTTGGTCATGTGAGACTCCTGCTTGGGACATAAACAAGCAAGAGGTGTATGTGTATTCAGTGCTCTCATTAACCTCTTGCACCTTGTTTTCTTAACTTGCAAGATATGCAAGTTAAGATATGCAAGTCTTAGGTTGACAAGCATCTATGACAATGCAAAGTTAGTCAACTGCTAGAGCATTCACACTGTCCTTATTTTGAGCTTGCAGCCCTTATGTTCCTATAGGCTCCACTTTCATCAAAATACGCCAAGTTTCAAGCTAGCTTGAAGTTTAGCGGGCTCAGCATGAACCTATTACCAGTGTGACCAAAGAGGTGTTTTTATACCTCCATGGTGTGACCCAGCTATAGCTCTTCCCTTTAGATACCTGCCCTTCCCACCAGATTCCCCCTGGGACTGCCTCAGGTCTTCCAGAGAAAGATAAGTATCTTCTTAAGCTGCCAGTGTGTATTGACACTGACACCTCACATCAGATGCCCTCCTCTAGCTGAAATAGCAGACACCTACTGATAAACATCTCGGGTCAGAGATGCTCTCAACGTAAATCTCCCTCATCCCTCATCTTGTCATCCTCCTCCTCCTCCATCTCCTCCTCCTCTATCTCTCTGGGGTTTCAGACTGATAGAAAAGAACTCGTTTGTAGAGCCTAATTACATATTCTAATACATGCTTAACAATGTTTGAAAGTTACAGAGTGTTCAGACAAGGCAATGACTTGATTCAAATTTATACTGACAGCTAATGGCACAAACTCCATAGCCTGTATCGGATACAATGTACTCAAATATGCATAGACCTCTTGATACACTTACACTGTACATGCAATAGTATTTACACTGTGTGCACCCTTAACTCTGTTATCGACAACACTATTGAAAGCAAAGTTCCATGCAATCATGTTTAAGTAGTCGGACCCTCAGACTGTAATTGGGCCCAGAATTGAGCAAAACTTGATTAGAAAACACCTTCAGACCATGATCGACTAAGTATGGCACAAGATCTGTGTTTTGGAGAAAGGTGACTCAACTTGGTTTTCAAAGTGATGAAGTACTGAAATGATTTCTGAATGTGTGTAGTTTTTTTTTTACTACAAAGAAGTGTGAAACCCTTCTCTTTCTATCTCTTTCTCTCTCTGTCATGATCTATGGTAGCTTTTGTGAGATTCGATGCCTTGTTTCGCATGAGATATCGTCTTTTTTGACCTATCATAGTTTTTTCCCCCCATGGCATTGATTGCATGATATGGGCTAAGCCAGATCCTGTTGATGGCATTTTAAAGTGGATTTTGGTGTCACATGTCAGTGTAGTAGAAGCATAGCGAGAGTAGGGTTAGAATGTTTCCTGCATTGATGTAAAATATCTACAGAGAGCTTTTAGGAAGAGGCCTTTCTGCAAAAGTGTATACAACTGTAGATCTTAAGTGAGGGATATATTCAAGGGAGTGAGGGGGTGATAATCTTTCACTCGATAATTGTTAAATATAAGTGAGATACGCTCTGGTGGTGACAGGAGCCCTCAGGGTTGAGATCATGAACAGCTGCCTATAATTCATGGATAAAGAATGACAGATTATTAACTCCGGGAACAGAATTCCTGTTCAGGTCACAAAAAACCTAATGCAGACTGAGGCGTTACAGAATCAGACGCTGGCTGAAATCAAGAATACTGTAAACTTTAAGCCAACAATGTGATGATGTGCAAAATGAGATAGGATGGTATTTGCTATGCTCACTGTTTTCCTGATGCTGTGTCAAACATTTTCTGAGAAGCATATGAAATCCTTTTCTTCCCCAGATTACATGTATCTTTGCCTGGTAACCCAATGCTTGACATGAGAACATTTGAAGATAACACGTGTACCAGCGATGGAATATCAGCGGGACAGTTACCATGTGAATTAATGCTCTTTTTTTATACTCAATAGATACCCCAATTTTCTTTGTCCTTTTTTTTTTCCAATCTTGGTCAACTCACAGTTGTAGGTGACCCGGTGGAGGAGGATGATGTACATCTTATTTTGGAATACAAGACAGGAGAAAAATTTGGCAGATATACCTCACCAAGAGCGAACAGGTAACCAGCTTTGAAGAGATAGGAGTGTGATACATTCTATCTACTGCATCCCTAGGTTTTCTGAAAGTCCTTGACACACATGGTACGTCTAGGCAACTTTCGTTTTAAGGGAAATTCTGCACTTACATGTATCGCTTTGAAAATGGGAGTATATTAAGTCAAACAGAATAGTGAAAGTTTTGTTAAAATCAGATGAAGTTGCAGAATTCTAAAATTTAACATATTTTCACAAAACAATGCTATCAGTTATTACAATCACATGGCCTCACAGGCAGCACTCCAGGGCCCCGTTTCATAAAAGATGTTTGGATGTCAACTCTTGCTGGAATGACAACTTCCTATAGCAACAGCCAATCAGGAAGCTCCATTCATGACATTACCATGACAATTGACATTCCAGCAAGACTTGTTATCATATCAACTTTTTTATGAAATGGGGCCCAGTTCTGTTGTATACAAACCAGTATCTCTGGAAATAATTCGTTCAGTGTCATATAAGTCCTGTATTGTACAAATTCTTCATTGCTGAGTCATTCCACTTTTTTCTGGAACAATTTTGTAAGAAACATTTAAATGCTCCTTCTAGAATTCCTGTAAAAACATGAGATTTAATAAAGATGTTTGTGCTAGCCAATGTGAACATGGTTATGAGGAGGCCATGTCATCATAAATGCAATTAATTTGTAGGTATGAATACATTGCTTATTTTGTGGCCAACTGTAATGAATCACTCACTATTCTCTTATGTCTGATTTTCTCTAAATTTGTTAAAGTAGGCCAGAACTTGCAGTGGAATTTGCTAAAAGATGCTAATCACAAACTCACGATTTGATGTCACACCTAATCAACACATTGTCATGTTAGAAAACAGATGTGTGCAATACCTATGTTCCTTCGAGATTTGGGCTAATTTCTGCATTTTCAAGAAGAAATGTTGAGTATTCGGAAGACCACACTTTCTGTTTTTCTGCCATGGCACAACTGTGCTATCCTCATAACAGTTGACTCAGTTCACCCACCTTTGACGGATATCTTGTTGCTGTGCTTATTATAAATGTTCAACCCTGATTTATGCCTGTTGTGAATATAAACATGTACAGCATCATAAATTGTGACCCTGGATGTTCAGAGTACACAATTATGAATCTCATAAATCACTGATGCACTGATGAAGTTTGTTTCCTAGGGCAACTGCTGCCATGTTTCTTGCCCTTGTTTTCTTTTTATTATTCCCATTTCTCCCCCAAAACTGTCTTTTAGGTTCATCATACACAGTGATGTGTATAATCCTTTCTTGGAAGGACTTGAAGAATTCCAAGAAGAACTACTGAAATTTAACCCAAAAGCTGTGGTACTTGGTGGTCTGCAAATGATGGACAACTTTCCTTTCAAAAAAGGTACATATTTTTCTCTTCCAGGTTTCTGTTCTTGTCAATTCAGCATGAGCACCAAATCAGATCATAGTTATGTGCTACTATGAACTTTATAAAGAAGCAACTATAAAATTGTGACATATTTTTCTTTTTAGTTGTTAATTTTATGTCTGTCTGAAGCACAGGGGAAGTGCTGTAATCATTTTATTCATCTAGGTCAGGTAAACACGATTAAGACAATTCTATGGTGCTGTTGACCAAGAGAGCATAGTGTATGAATTTAGTGGGATTTAATGTTTAGTAGGGTTAGGCTGCGTTCACATAGAAGTATTCGGTATTCGCTATTCGCTATTCTGTATTCGGGCACCGAATACACCGCCGCCCGCACCGTCAACTCACCATCCCATGCAGTGAGGATTTCTTCCTCCTACATCCCAGCAAATCTTATTAACAATTTCTAAACTGCATCAGAATGTCAGTCTACATGCTTATTTTTGCTAAAGGGCAAATCCAGACCCAAAGTGTCATTATTTCATAAACGAGAGACGGTATACGCTGCAAGAAAATCGAACAAGCTCAATTCCCATTTTGCTATACTTTTCGCAGCTATTCGTACTTTCGAATAGTGCCCTCTTATGTGAACCGGTGTGAGAAAATCCTATCGTTCGATTCAAGCTATTCGCGTGCCCTCGAAAAACGAGCCCGAATACCCGAATAGTATACTTCTATGTGAACGCAGCCTTATGGGAATGAAACAAAGTGGTGAATGTACTGTTGACCTTGTGTGCACTGTAACTGTTCCATCACCTTAGCCCTTTACCCAGCATGCACCTCTTGTTTCAAACCTCCAGGTGAACGACCAGAGAGGCTTCAACTCCTGCAGGACATGCTGCGAAGCCTCCCAGCTACAACCCCAGTCCACCTGGAGCTAGCCTCCTTTGCTGAGGAGGAGATGATGCAGGAGCTGCTGGAATACATCTTCCTTTACTCCGACTCTCTTGGGATGAATGAGCAGGAGTTACCCAACCTTTTCAGCCTCCTGAATTATGGAAACATGAGCCTCGTCTCGGACCCCTACCCTCGTGTTGCCACCGTCCTGGACCAGATGCGCTCCGTCTATAGCACCCTCAAGGGGTTCCCTCGCACCCCTGGCCAGCGCCCCATCACCCGCATTCACGTTCACACGCTAGCCTTTCAGGCCATCCTCACTGTGGATGGGTCCATCTGGCGCAACACTATGTCGGCTGCTGCGAAGGCGTCATTGACCGCACACCGCCACGTCTGTGCCTCATCGGAAGTGGACATGGCCCGCTCGCGAATCATCATGGACGACTCCTTTTCCGTATCGAGGGAACAGGGCAGCCGCAAAATTCCGTTTCAAGAGGATCGGCCCGTTTCGTGTTGGAAGGAGGAAGACTATGAAATTTGTGTGGCCCCCGTCCTGGTGTGCACCAAGGTGTATCGAACTGCAGGGGGTGGGGACAATATTTCAGCAGCTGGCCTGTCTGTGCAGATTTAGGGGACTTGAGCAATAACATCTCAGCAGATGTGAACTCTCTATTCAGATTGAGGTATTTTTGTGAATAAGATATAATACTTGACATCTAATTTTCAACATTATTGTGCCATATTTTATGTTTGATCACTGATCTGTTGACTGTCATCTGCAATCATTGCACTCAAATTTCTATATAATTGTGATTCTTTACTCTGTGCAGAAATCAAGACATTGCAATATTGTGTGCTATGGCCGCTATACATACAGTGCCTGCCTTATTGCACTCGCTCAGCATTGCTTTCTTTCCGCTCTCAGTGCATTATAGTTACAAGTTTCAAAATGAGAATTTTGGAGTTCTCTGTTCAATTTCCTGTGAGAAAGAAATAGGAAATCCTACTAGGACTGTTTCCTAGTAAGTTGTTTGATATGTAATAACTGAGACTGGGAAGTGACAGTACGATGTTTCATGTAGTTTTCATCAAATTGTGTTAAAATTTGCGCCAGCTCCTTTCTATCGCTGCCTTACATTCTCTGACAGTTAGTAATATATGTCATGATAGATTAAGATCATGTTAAGATGATCAATAACAGTGCAGTAAATTCATTGCAAGTGAAATTTTTCCATTTTCATACAGACAACTCTTTGTAGAATTCATTCATCTTGAAAGTTGTTATTTTGTCGTACTATCATATTTCATTTGACTCTAATCACCATGTAAATTTGTAACTGCTTCACCCTTCAACCAACTGGACAGTCTCCTTGATAATTCAAGCAAATTCTGTGTAGTACACCTGAATGGATTTTCATATATTCGTTGACTAATATGTATTTTGATAATGACTTGTGGAGAAAAAAACAACGACAACAACATACTGTGTGCATCACCTTGTGTACTGCATCTCCTCTTTAAATGGAAAGAAAGTCTGTATTTTTACTTAAACATTTTTTCTCCCCATCACAATCTTACTTGTGAAATTGATGTGGAAAATAGTGGGTTTGATGGCTCTGCCTGTAGGGTGAGTGATATGTGAGTGACTGAAAGTGGAGATGTCTTCACTCATTTTTAGGAGAGTAATGAATTCAGGTTTGCGGAAGACAAATTTGTTGCTCATGTTTGTAGGTAAATGAAGACGAGAGGACAGAAAAAGAGCACCACAGAAACTCAGAGGGAAAGCAGACCCTTGCCGGAGTCCAGCGGGGGGAGCCTGGCCGAGAAGCCCCAGGAATTTGCGATAGACTCTGACAGGGATATGGCTGCCCCGTCAAGCGAGCAAAAGGGGATCACGGGACCAGAAGTGGCGCCACAACATGCTATCCAAGAAGCTATTGTGAACGCTCTTTGTTCCGAAGACACCAAGAACAAGCTTGTGAATGACATTGTGGATGCCATGGTTGAGCAGGTCACCCAGTCTGTGTATGAAGCTATCAAGCTTGACCTTGACGAACACAAAAAGCAAATGCGTGCACTCAAGGACAAAATAAACAATCTCCAACTGCAAGTGAAGACCATGGAACAAAAATGTGAGGAACAAGAGCAATACTCGAGGAGGAACTGCTTACGTTTTCACGGCATTCCCGAGACGACGAACGAGAACACCGATGATCTTGTACGGAAAGTGGTAGCTGACAAATTGAGCATTCAACTGACGCCATCCAACATTGACCGAAGTCACCGCATCTCTCCACGATCCGGATCAGCTGACCGGAAGAAACCGAGACCCATCATCATCAAATTCACCAGCTACAATGTGCGCCAGGAAATCTACGACAGTCGATCAAAACTGAAAGGTACAAACATCTACGTTCACGAGGACCTGACCAAATCACGACAAGAACTTCTCAACAAGACACGACGATCAGCCCAAGTTCTCAAAGTCTGGACAAACGACGGCCGCATCACGGCTTTCCTGAAATCAAAGAAGAAGGTACACATTAACAGTGAAAGAGACATTGAAAAATTTGACTAAGAACTAAATAGCAGTAGTTTGATATGTTATACTGGAAATGTATAATATCTGAACTACCATTTCACTCCGAAGAATGAGTAAATAATGATGAGTTTGATGACAATGTGTGCATAAGTTCACAAACTGAAATAGCCGAGGATAGATCAGCAACTGTTCACTTCCCTAAACAAAAGGGGTTAAAAATAGCCCATCTTAATGTACGTAGTATTCGTAACAAGTTTGACGAATTACGCATTTTCCTGAAAAACAATCCATATGATATATTCACGATGTCGGAGACATGGTTAAAAGTAGATTATCCCTCTGCTTCCCTTGTTGTTGACGGATACCATCTGGAAAGATATGACCGTGTAGAAAGAACAGGAGGCGGAGTTGGTGTTTTCATAAGTACCGCCATCACATATAAAAGAAGGACAGATTTGGAAAAAGATTCATTAGAACTAATGTGGTTGGAAATCAAAATACCAAACAGTAAGTCATATTTTGTGGGAATAGTATATCGCCCACCGAGCACGGATGTAACATTTTTTGAAAATCTTGAGGAAAATCTTGAAAATGTATGTAATTTCAGTGATAAGATCGTAGTGATTGGAGATATGAATTGTAATATGTTAACTGAAAATAATTTTTCACGTAAAATTGTGCAAATATGCAATACTCTCCATATGTCACAGATTGTATCCAAGCCAACGAGGATAACTCGATATAGTGAAACATTGATAGATTTGATTTTGGTATCTGAAACATTAGGTGATCTTTTTTCAGATGTATACTCCATGGCCATATCTGACCATTCTTTGATTTATGTGATATTGAAAGAGTGTACGCCTAAGTCAGTTCCGAAAATTTCATATATGAGGTCATTCCGTCTATATAAAGAGGAAGATTTCTTTACTGATATAGAAAGTGAACAATGGCACCTTTTGGAGTCTGAAACGGATATTGAAAGTTTATGGGGAAAGTTTAAAGAAATGTTTTTGTCTATTTGTGACAAACATGCACCTTATATAAGTGTAAGACAAAAATTAAACCCGGCTCCTTGGATAAATGATGAGTATTTATTGATTGCGCGTCAACGTGATTATGTTAAATCAAAATTTAATAAGATTAGATCAGAAATATTATGGAATGAATATAAACAGTTACGTAATAAAGTTAATAATTTGAATAAGAAATTAAAGAGAGAATATTATAGTAATGTTTTTCAAAAATTTGGAAGGAATGATTTTAAAGCCAAATGGAAAAAGGTGAAAGAGTTATTACCCCGTAAGAAAGAAAGTAATATACTGAAATTAGAAATTGATGGTGAAATGATAGAAGATAGATATGAAGTAAGCAATGTTTTTAACTCATATTTTAATTGTATTTGTGATAAACTGCGGGAAAAAGATAAGGTTGTGATGAATGATAGAATTGTGGTTCCGCTGGAAGTAACGAAACAGGTGTTTGAATTTAAAGAAATTGCTGAAAATTTTGTACAGAGGGAACTTGAATCACTGGAGCAAAATAAAAGCTATGGTATTGATGGAATGCACCCCAGACTACTCAAAGCAGCCGCTAAAGTGATTGCTAAACCTTTAGCTTTTATGTTTAACTACTCTTTGCAAATCGGAAAATTACCAGCTGATTTTAAAATAGCTAAGATTATCCCTGTACATAAAAACGGTACAAAAACAGATCCTGTTAATTATCGGCCCATTTCGGTCTTGTCTACTGTAAGCAAGGTATTTGAAAAAGGAATCCACAGCCAGCTTTATAATCATTTGAAAGAACACAATTTGCTAGCACAAAGTCAGTCAGGTTTTCGACCACTGCACTCTACGCACACAAGTCTTCTTGATGTTACCGAGTATTTACTGGCGAATATGAGTTCAGGTTACATGACAGGTGCCATATTTCTAGACCTTCGCAAGGCATTCGATGTTATTCCACATGATAAACTTTTGGAGAAACTTAAACGATTTGGCATAACCGGAAAAGAGTATTTGTGGTTTCACTCATATATAACAGAAAGAAAACAGTGTGTTTCAATAGACGGCAAAATTAGTGATTTCCTGACAATGAAGTCAGGTGTACCACAGGGATCTACCTTAGGACCTTTGTTGTTCACAATGTTCATCAATGATCTTTGTCATGTCCAATTTTCTTCATCCACCAAACTATCACTGTATGCTGATGACACGGTTATGTTCAACAGGGGAAAGTCATTACAAGAAATAGAATCTTCGTTACAAAGCCAATTTAATCGCATTGTTAACTGGATGTATGTTAATGATATGTTTATTAATGTTGGTAAAACAAAGGTTATGTTGTTTGGGGCGAGAAATAAAGTAAGAAATAAACAACTTAATATTATTTGTGAAAATGAGAGTCTGGAAAGAGTGGTAACGATGAAGTATTTAGGTGTAATTTTAGACCCTTATTTAAGTTGGTCTAGTCATGTGGATAACATTGTAAAAAAAGTATCTAAAACATATGCATGTCTCCTTAAAATTAAGCCCTATGTTAATCAGAAATTATTAATTGATTTGTATTTTTCTTTAGTTGTTCCTTATCTGGATTATTGCTGTACGGTCTGGGGCAACAAGACTAAAACATGTACGCAAAGATTGCAGAGATGCCAGAATAAGTTTGCTCGGCTGGCCTTAAATGCCGACAAATTTTCCTCTGCTTCTCCTCTGTTGAAAACGCTTCGGTGGCAATCAATCGAACAAAGACTTAAATACCAACAATGTATAATGGTTTACAAGATTTTAAATGACAGAGTGCCGGCTTATCTAAAACCACTCATTGCCATTAGACCAGTGTACTACCTCACAAGATACGCAGTCAACAGCCCCCTCTTTGTGCCTACACCACGGACAGAATACATGCGAACATCCTTTTCTTACCAGGGAAGTGCAATATTCAACACCTTACCAGTATTCTTACAAACTTGCCCCTTTTTTGAAAGATTTAGAAAATTATGTCGTCAATTGAGTTACACGTTTTAAATAAATATTGATTATGGTATAATGGTTATTTATTGAATGTTTTAACAATTTTGTATTTTTTTTTAAACTGTTTGTATTGGTTTTTTTTTAATGATTTTTCTTCTTTGGTTCCATTAACCCCTATTATGGTATTTTAAACTCAGTTCTATATTTTTGGTGTGTCATTACAGTAATTTCTATTACACAGGTTTTTCTTTGTTTGTTTTTTTTTTTAATAATACATTTTGTTTATGCCGAATTCAGAATACATTTTTAGTCAGTCTCCATGGTTTAAAGTATCTCTTAAAGCTTGTATTGTTTTGTGTATATGTGTTACTCTTGTATATGTTTTTTTTTTATGAAGTCTATTGTAATCCGATGTTTTTATCATGTATATGTACACAGGGCTCCCCTGGAAAGCAGTTGTGAAACTGAGGGGACTACCCTGTTTAAATATAACGGAATAAATAAATAAATAAATAAATAAATAAATATGAATTATACACCACGTATTATTTAAATGTCTTTTATTGAATTAATTTTTATTTTTAATGATGAAAACTTCATTTCATATTCCACCTACTAACAATATCTACACATATCAAAGTACAAAATAAGTACATAAATTGTGATGTCAAAATGTAAATACAAAAAGTGCGTTGAAATGTTCAAAATGGAAAAGAAGCTAAAAAGCTGAGCCTGAAATATCCTTTCTCGCCAAAAATATTCTATAGAGTACAGACAAACTTTTCCATGAACGTGCACTTAAACGTATCCAGATGAAAAGTAATTAATCCTAGCTCAAAACTTCGGAGGGGCATACATACGCTCACGGTTGGGTCATTTAAAGCAGAAATTTATAGAGAATCTAGAAATATGACAAGTTTGATATCTACGGAAAGCTAAGAAGCTAGTTAACAAAACTGGATATCTCTTAGACGATGTAACTCTACCCCCAAACTGTTTTTGAAATTGAAAAAACACTCAATTTCCATGACCACGTAGATCCGTTCGCTACAAGAAACATCGGATTCGAGCGACGTCACCTAATGTGTATGAGCTGATTTGCCGTACGGCTATATGAGACCCGCTCTGGCAAAACCCTAAACTTCTCGGCAAATGTGATTTCGCGCTACAGCCCGAAAAGGTCAAAAAATGACCTACCTCAGGGACCAAATTGACATTTTGGTATCACGTTGTAGGGGAAATTTTCTAGTTTCTGATTGATATCAACAACATTTCGAAATACAACCTACAAAATGTGGAATTTTGAAGAGAAAAGTGGGATGTCAATCTCAAATGGTGGCCAAAATCTTACGTCTAAAGACCAAATCGCCTTCGCTTACGGCGAAAATGACTGTACTTTTGGCGATCGTGTCTTAGATATTCTGCGTTGAACCCTGACACATTTGGTACCTACAGAAAGCTCTACCTCTGCTTATTCCAAATATGGTCATGGCATGATGTCATGCTACTCACTTGCATTCATAAATTCGTCTGAAACATGCGTAAGTTTATGCAAATCGTCTCCCAGACGCGTAAACAGCCTTGTTGCCTACCAAGACACGTGATCGAAATACGTGTTCACGATTGGTCAACTGCGCCGAGGATCCCCTTGTTTACAAGCAACCTACGTGTTATGCTATGGGGATCGCTGCAGCAGCGGTGCATGCTTGCATGCAACACGTGTATCGTGACTGCTGCTTAGCACGGAAATGTTGCAGTTTCCCTCTTTGTTAGACTGGGGTTTTTTTTTAGCAAGTTGAGGTAGAAATTAGAATTTAAACCAACACACAAGAGAAAAAAGAAGTTCACATTTATCTAACAAATCTTCATCATGCCATTTCGAAGAAGAATCAAGCTGAAATCACGGCATCAAGGAATACCTCTTCACTGCCGATTCTGCTGGTACTGTTGTGCGTACACCTGATCGCGAATCTTGAGCTGATTACGGTAGGTTTTGTGCTTTTCAAACGTCTTATTTCCGTAAATTTATGGGTGTAAAAATGATTTCCAATCAATTACAGCTCTTTGACTTAGTTATCATCCTTCATGAGTATGTAAGATTACCTCAGCTGTACTCAATTCCCCCACAATGATCGATTTGTTGTGTCAGTAATAACAGCAAATTGTGGCTGTACGAAGGAACGGCTGATCACGGCAATCGTGAATCTTGAGCTGACGATAGGTTTTGTGCTTTTAAAACTTTGTTTTTCCACAAATTTATGGGTGTAAAATATTCCAATGAACACAAACAAACAAACAATTTCACGACGTGAATATATAGTTTTGGCGGACAATTCATTCTAGATTGACAACAAATTACACACCAATTTCCTGAAAAGTGCACACCGTTTGCCTATAGATACGTAAATCCCATTGGGTTGCATACACACGTGGTGACGTCACAGATTTGGCACTTTTTCGTAGCCGCATCGAACTTTTTTCAGTGCTCAAATTTGGTAAAAATAAAGATTCTTATATTCAAAGCAGAGACAACTTTATTGCATGATTTATGTAAGAAATTAATCAAAACAACATTAAATGATGGAAAACAGTCAATTTATATGATATTATATCCTATAAATTCCTTCTTTAACCTGGGTCAGGTTTTGGGTCATGAGTTAAACAGTCGAGGTTAAAGTTCAAGCTAAACAATGTTGTATTCAAAATATTTCTTTAGTACATTGAAAATGATTTCATAGATTCACTAATCGAAATGTGACTGTAGGTGCATTGCCGCACTATAATTCTGTAAGTAAAGAAGTGGGCCATGGGGTGCAAGGCCAAGGGAAAACGCCAAAATTGCATGTTATTTCCCACATTTTGGAAATTGAAAAAAATTGGACATTTTTGAAAGCATTGCTGTAAAAATTGGTGTAATCTCTTTGCATTCTACCAGACAGTGATTATTTGCCAATCATACAATCATGAAACTGTTGTTTCGCACTGGTAATAATACTACAGATCTACCAGGAAAATAATGCGTAAACCGGAGTCATACGTGTCCCCATTGCAACACTTCCGTGGCATTTTTTTCTTGTACTTTTCAAACGTATGGAAACACGATTGAAATGCTGGAAGAACATCGTCACAAACGAAATGAAAGTATATAGGTCCTTCAAATCCATATCGAGTCTTAAACATAATTTCAATAAAGAACGTTTTATTTTTAGTTTAATGTGCAGTTGAACTCCATAGTCACGACTAGTCTAGACTTCATTTTTTAATGTATGTACAAATCAAACACACACACACACACACACACACACACACACACATACACTCATGACCAGACGAAAACAGAAAGAATATAACAGTGAATAAGATGTGTAAAAGGCATAACTGGTTTCCAGGCGGGGGTTACAGGGAGATTATCATTACTCACGAATGTCAATGTATTTCTGTATACTGAAAGAGCTATAGAGTTTTATACTTGAAACCTGTTGAAGCATTCCAATAAATCAATGTCTTACCACAGCCTACTTTACCTGGGATGCGACAAGTCCACTGTTCAGGCTCAGTGCACACCCTAGGGTTGCCATGGCAACTCTTCGGGGAGACAGTCTCCGGTAGATCGACTACCTTTGGGATGAGTTGGGTTTCGGCGCCGTTGAATGATATTGTCGTGCATTGTACGAATGGTGGTATTGTGTAGTTCACACTGAACTTAGTCCAGTGTTCACCACTGACTGAAAAAGCAACGACAAACTTGATCTGTTGGTATTAATTCCTTAATTTGCCTTAAGAATGTTAAACTCTCTTGTTATATTTCGTTTCTTTTACATTTTCCAAACAAATTCCATTACCACGTATAAACCGAATATGGCCTATTCGTTCGATAACAAAACAGTATAAAATATTATGCATACAGATGTTTCACTATATTGACGAACAACAAAAAAAAACTCTTTTTAACTGTATATTGATGTATCTTGTCTTAAACTCTTTCATTCATTTTTCAAAAAGCGCGCGAGTTGTAAACTCAAACCACTCATTTCTGTCTCAGTCTCTTCTCTCTCTCTCTCTCTCTCTCTCTCCCTTAACTTAGCGATGTTTGTCCGGTTAGGTTCGTGATTTTTGTAGTTCTTGCATGGCTGCAGTTTTTTTGTGTGTGTGTTTTTTTTTATTGCTGTCGTTTGTTTGTTTGTTTGTTTTTTGCTCTATGTCCACAAATGGATACAAAATGTGTGATACAATGCTGTAATAACACGGTTTCACTTGGGTAGCGACGAAAATGCAAATTATATAGGCCAAAAAGCATTGCCAGAAGCAATCCAATCTCAGAGCTTTATGCCCTTTATATATCGACTATATATGCACCGGGTCATAGTGGTATCCACCATAATATGTTCACGGGTGCAGCTCTCATTAGTTCCATGCCCACTAGTTACACAGCCAAGGAGTTTAATAACACAATATTATGGTTCAGGCGTATATGAAATAAGAATACATGTATGTAAGAATTACATTGCCTAGGCATCAGGTATTCGTTTTTACTAAAATTCAGAAATTGTTATAAGTGCACGCATAGCCATAATTACCAGTCTTGGTGGCCACGAACAACAGAACAAATGCATGCATGATCCCCTGGAAGAAAGGAAACAAATCACACAGGCAATGTCTACAAGCAACATGGACTGGTTTATGTTATCTAGGTAACTAAGGCTCGAGAAAATCTCCCCATCAGCACAAACTTTAGAGTCATAAATATGTGTCTGCCCTATTCACGGCATCATGTTCTCAGACAGATTTGAAAGTGAAAACGCGTGATTCCTTCAAAACAAACATGAAAAAAAAACTGACCGTTTATTTCCATTCACTTTCCATTAACCATGAAACGTGAAATTTGAAACTTTGAAATTTGCAACTTTATCTAGAAAAGGAATAGAATCTGTCAGACTGGTTTTTTTATTATTATTTTTTTTCTTCTGACGCACTCGGGATATGATTTTACACTGCAATCATTGACCATGGCTTTCGAAGTTGCACATGTTTAAGCAGGAGGATAAGTAAACAACTTTTACCGAAATATTATCATACCATCATAAAACAAAAGTCTACTCTGATAGCCGTCTCAAGGACGATAACATGAAGGCGATGACTTACCATTGTTGATATCTTGCGGCAAAAGTAATATACAGAAATGTGCACACGTCGCTTGATGTCTTACAAAAGGCAAAATGAAAGAAAAACGTTAAAACATATTTCTTGATATACCCAGTATCCAGTTCTCCGTCTCAAATGTTACTTCGTACGGTGAGTTGCCACTTTAAACAGATGTCTGATACCGGAGGAAGAGTAGATGAATATAGCGACTTCAGAATTCGTGGTCTTGTCCCATTCGCCTTGGTAAAGAGCTTGAATCTAATAAGCCATTCCGTAGTTCAACATTGCGCATGAGCAGAAAAAGATGATATACCACAACAGACATGTTTGTTGAGATTAATTGAGATGAAGCATCTGTGATGTAATGAATATTCATGTATTCCGTAATGAGTGTATGCGGTTAGGTATATTATAATTATAGACTGTACAGGTCCTAATACGACCTGTATGCCTAAAAAGACCTTTCTTGTTAGATTGAATGCCCATTACTGCAGTGAAACCAGGAACAAACTTTGCGACCTTGTTCACAGATTCATTTCCACTGTCAACTCATCACTTGATGACCTGTAATTTGTGTACATCTCTGTTGTCGCACGAAGCATATAATTTGCAAGGTATACCTAATCCAAATATTTGCCTTGTCAACCCATGCTAGAGTCCTCCTTTACACTTTTCAAGATTTTGTCACACCTAAACCATGAGCAAAATGTAAAATATGTTTCCATGTATATTTTTCTCCTTACTGACACTATTAATAAAAAAGAAGCTTACGTAATAGTTTCAAAGCAACACGTAAGAATAAACTGGTGTATACCTAAACACGTCGTGTTTAGGTATACACCAGTTTATTCTTACGTGTTGTCGTGTACCGTCACAATTTACATTATCTTTCACGAAGTCTTTCGCTCACTAACTTCACTAACTCAAAAGTTCCCCTTTTCCACCTCCACCACAATAATTAATTTCACTTTAGATCACAACCTTTTAACATAATGACAATTTTTTTTATCTGTCAGTGTTTCAATAACTATACTGTGATGAACCACGGTAATTTTGTCGAAGATATTTTGCCTTGATGTTTGCAGGTTTTCTACTCATCTTTTGATCGAATTGCCTTTGGTGGTAGTCATTAATCTACAATTCCTTGTCTCCAGAGGAAAAAAAAACAACAACATGTGAATAACGCTTTTACATCTTTCTACTCATAAATCACACACACGCTCACACACGTACACACACACACATGTACTTAAGCACATAACTAATATCTTCTTTCTGTACCGTTTCTCTTTTTCAGGTTTACTTATCTATAACATTCAAAAAGAGAAACTTACTTTCCTCTCTCCAAGATACGTAAGTCTCTTTCTCCTTTCTTGAATTGTCTCCAGGTGAACTTATCCTTCTCCATTATGCATTTATTTCAATGATTGCATACTTTTTTCTTGAGTCCTAGCTTTTATTGAGGGGATTTTTTGACATGAGTAGAATGTCTACACATCTCTTCAAGTAAACTTAAGATAACCATATCATGCAATAAACAACAGAACAGATAGTAATGCACAACTGAATTTCTCCTGAAAAGGTACTAGAAAGAAAATCAAAACTTCTGCTGATAGTCTTTTCGAAATTAGACGTCTTTCAATTAATCCACAAGTGTTGTTTACTTGATTTCAATTCCTTCCCCCCCCCCCCCAAAAAAAAAAGGTGTTAACATTTTTTCAATGAAGTCTGTTCTGAAGCATTCATTATGGCGATTTGAACGTCTACACATCTCTTCGAGTAAACTTAGAATATCCATAAACTGCATAAACAAAAGATAACAAATAGTGATGAAAAATTGAAAGCTTCCTCAAAGGATTATCAAAATTTATTAATTATCACAATTTTTGCTGATACTCTTTTTCAAATTAGATACCTTACTTATTCTTACAACGTTTGACGTGCAATGTTAGATATGTTTCCATTCATATTTCTCTCCTTAATGACATTTTTAAAAGGGCAGATATTGCAATACTTTCACAGCAGCACAAGAGTAAATCAAAAAGGTTTCTCTTCTTCTCTTTAATGTATACTTCATATTGAAACTGGTGGGACCAACAATCTACAAGCTTAGATATTTAGTGGTTCCCCATCTCCATCTTCCTGTTCATTTATTACAATAATGCCTACATCTGTTATCCCTTTCTAAAGTATAATGCACCAATTGATTATTTGTGTTATTTCTTTACTTTCATGTACATTGAGAGTACATGTTATTGATTAGCATAAGATGGAAAGAGAAAAGAAAAAACTATAAACTTGTATTTGAAGCTGATGTGTGCCTAAACACGTGAACCTTCACAATTTACATTATCATTCGCTTCCGCTCATGCATATAACATTAAATGAATATGGCTCCTATTCCACCTCCACAACACTAATTAATTTCCCTTTATATCACAAGCCTTTTAACTTAATAAGCATTTGTTTGTTTGGTTTGTTTGTTGTTTTTTTTTATTTGTTTGATTTTTATTGTGAGTGTTTCGTCAATTGTACTGTGTTAAACCACATTAATCTTCCTGAAGATATTCCGCCTTGATGTTGACTACTCATGTCTGCTCCATTAAATTGGCATTGTTGTTATTGGGGAGCGTTTGACATGATTTGAATGCCTACATCGATTGGAGTAAATGTAAAATGACGATATAGGCCTACTGCATAAATAACAAAGCAGATAGTGATGATCAAAACTTCTGCTGGTACTCTTTTCCAAATCAGATTACAATTCTTACGATACATTGAGAACGATGTTAGATGTGCAATGTTGGATGTGTTTTCATGTATAATATTTCTCTCCTTACTGATTTTTGTACAAAGGCAAGTTTCGTGATACTTTCGCAGCAACGCAAGAGCAATCCTGTTGGTCACTATCTGGCTACTTCTGTTATCCCCTTCAAAGGTGTAATGTAAATATTTTATAAATTTCATGTACATTGTGCGTATGTGTTGTTGATTAGGTTGAGATAGAGAAAAAAAAATAAAAATGACTTTTAACTTGGAAAACTCGAACTTGAAAATGATATACACCTAGACGCGTGTACCTTTACAATTTACATCATTTTTCTCTTTCGCTCATGCATATTACATTAACTCAAGAGGACCCCTATTCCACCTACACCACACTAATTAATTTCACTTTAGATCATGAGCCTTTAAACATAATGAGCTTTTTTTTTTATCCGTCAGTATTTCATTAATTGTGCTGTGTTGAACCACGGTAACCTTCCTGGAGATATACTGCCTTGTTGATGTTGGCTACTTATGTGTGCTGGATAAGTTCCTTTCGATTAAAATGCCATTGATGTTATTAAAGGGATCGTATAGTTTTGGTTGAGACCTAATTTCAGGTTTCTAACATTTTTTGATGAGATAATGAGAAACCCCTTACGAAATATGAAAGAGCAAGTAATTCTATGAGGAATTCAACGTTTATTTGATGAAAATTGGTTTTGAAATGGCTGAGATACCCAAAACAGAGCGATTAACAAGTGTGGGACCCACACTTTTTTACGATCGCTTTGTTTTACTTTGTTTTTGGATGTTTCAGTCATGACAAACCCGATTTTCATCAAATAAACTTTGAATTCCTCTTAAAATGGTATGCTTTGTACTATTTCATAAGTGTTTTCCAGGTATCTCACAAAAAAAAGTTAAAAACCCAATTCTCATCTCCACCAATACTGTACTATCCCTTTAAACTAAAAGGCTCACTACAGTCCCTTGTCAACAGAAAGAAAAGTAAATTTGAAAAATGATTTTACATCCTTCTATTTCCAACTCTCTCTCTCTCTCTCTCTCTCTCTCACACACACACACCCACACATACAGGCAACAAAGGAATAACTAAACTTGATGTTTCTTTCTGTACCGTTTCTCTATGTCAGGTTTACTTATCTATAACACTCATAAGAAAATTTTGAATGTCTCTTTCAAGCTACGCAAGTAAGTCTCTTTCTCCTTTCTTAATATTCTCCAGATGAACTTATCTCTCTCCAATACGCAGGTATTTCAAGCTTTGCATACTATTTTTCTAGAGTCGAAGGAATCATAATGGAGATTTTTTCGTCTGATTTGAATTTCTACACAAATGCGTAAAAACATTTCTATACACAAACGCATAAAACAACCACATCCTACATAAACGTCAAAGCAGATACTGATACAGAACTTAATTTCTCCTGGAAAACTACAAGAAAACAATCAAAACTTCTGCTTATATTCTTTTCCAAATTGAATATCTTACAATTAATCCACAGGTGTTGTTTCCTTGATTAAAAATCAACCCCACCCAAAAAGGAAGTGTTTACATTGCTTTCATGAAGTCTGTTCTGAAGCATCCATTATGGGGAGTTTTTGACATGATTTGTATGTCTAAACATCTCATCGAGTAAATTCAAAATAACTATATACTGCACAACCCTCAAAGCAAATCCATAAAAACATTTCTATACACAAACGCATAAAACAACCACATCCTATATAAACGTTAAAGCAGATACTGATATAGAACTTAATTTCTCCTGGAAAACTACAAGAAAACAATCAAAACTTCTACTCAAGAAAACAATCAAAACTTCCACTTATATTCTTTTCCAAATTGAATATCTCACAATTAATCCACAGGTGTTGTTTCCTTGATTAAAAATCAACCCCACCCAAAAAGGAAGTGTTTACATTGCTTTCATGAAGTCTGTTCTGAAGCATCCATTATGGGGAGTTTTTGATATGATTTTTATGTCTAAACATCTCATCGAGTAAATTCAAAATAACTATATACTGCACAACCCTCAAAGCAGAAAGTGATGTACAACTGAGGGTTTCCTCAAAAGATGCTTAGAAATAAATCAAATTTCTGAATTTCATGAAAATTGTGAGTATACGTTATTGTTCAGGTTGAGATGGAGAAAAAAAAACTAATCTTCAACTTCATAAACTTGAACTTATTACTGACAGACACCTGAGCACGTGTACCTTCACAATTTACATTGTCTTTTACTTTCGCTCATGCATTTAACATTAACTCAAGAGATCCCCTAATCGACCTACACCACACCAATTAATTTCCCTTTAGATCATAACCCTTTAAACATAATGATTGGTTTTTTTTCATTGAGTGTTTCATTAATTGCACTGTGTTGAACCACGGTAATTGTCCTGAAGATATTCTGCCATGTATAAATCCCTTTCGATAGAATTGCCGTTGCTGTTATTAAAGTACAGGGTCCACTATATTTCTTGTCACCAGAATAAAAAAAAAATCATTTGGAGAATGTTTTTGAAACCTTCTTTTCACAACTATCACATACAGGCACACCAACTAAAGCTCATAATTGTACACGGTGTTTTATTGTTTACCTTTTCTCTTTTCAGATTAAGTTATCTGTAACATGAAAAAGAGAAACTTATTTTCCTCTCCTAAAGCTAAGTAAGTCGATTTCTCCTTTGTTGAATTTTGTGCAGATGAACTAAACGTTCTCCATTATACATGTATTTCAAACTTTGCATACTTTTTTTCTTGAGTCCTAGCATTTTTGTGGAAATTGTTTGACATGAATGATTGGAATGTCTACAATCTCTTTGAGTAAACTTCAGATAAACATATCTTGCATATAAACATCCATGAGATAGGGATACCAACTCAAAGTTTTCTGAAAAGATACTTAGAAAACGATCAAAACTTCTACAGGTACTCTTTTCCAAATTAGATATCTTACAATTCTTACGATACATTGAACACAATATTAGATGTGCAATGTTAGTATCTTTCCATGCATATTTATCTCCGTACTGATATTTTTAAAATGGCAGCTATTTTTATTAGTATCCTCACAGACAGACAAGAGTAACGAATTTTTATACATATATGTATATATATATATATATATATATATATATATATATATATATGTGTGTGTGTGTGTGTGTGTGTGTGTGTGTGTGTGTGTGTGTGTGTGTACAGTGTATATTGTAACTTGTGGGACCAAGCTTCGATTTTCAGTGGTTCCCCCATCTCCATCTTCCTGTATATATAATGCCAACATATGTTATCCCCTTCTAAAGTATAATGCACCCCACTTTTTATTGGTCAGTAACTGTGTTTTTCTTTACTTTCGTGTACATTGAGAGTATGTATGTTATTGATTAGGATAAGATAGAAAAAGAAACTATAAACTTGAATTTGGAGCTGATGTATACCTAAACACGTGAACCTTCACAATTTACATTATCATTCGCTTCCGCTCATGCATAATACATGAATTTGAAAGGACCCATAATCTACCTACACCACACTAATTAATATCACTTTAGATCACACGCCTTTAAACATAATTAGCATTTGGCTTGTTTCAACAGGGAGGTGGAAGCCACCTCCCTGGTTTCAACTAGTATTTTATTGATTGTGCTGTGTTGAACCAGGGAGGTGGAAGAGAGACACCTCCCTGGTTGAACCACGGTAATCTTCCTGAAGATATTCTGCCTGAATGTTGACTCCTCATGTATGCTGGATAAGTTCCTTTCAATAGTTGTTATTAAACTACAAGGTTCAACACAGATCCAGATCCCTGTCACCGGACATTCTAGAGGAAAAAAAAAACTTCATTGTGAAGAATGCTTTTGCATTATTCGTTTTACAACTCACACACACACACACACACACACACACACACACACATACACACGCACTCGAACACACACACACACACACACACATGCACGAAAGCACATACTTGATGTATATCTTTGTGTACCGTTTCTCTTTTTCAGGTTTACTTATCTTGAACATTCTAAACAGAAACTCATTTTCCTGTCTTCAATCTACCCAAGTAAGTTTCTTCCTCCTTTCTAAATTTTTCTCCAAATGAACTCATCTTTACATACTTATTTTTTCCTAGCTAGCCTTCGTTGTGGAGAGCATTTGACATGATTTGAATGCGTACATATCTCTTCGAGTAAACTTCAAATAACCATATCCTGCATAAACATTACAGCTGATAGTGATGTACAACTGAAAGTTTCTTGAAAAGATACGTAGAAAATAATCGAAACTTCTGCTGGTACTCTTTTCCAAATTAAGTATCTTATATTCTCAAATGGATTGTATGGTTTTAGTTGGGACCTAATTTCGTGTTTCTAACATTTTTTGTGAGATAATGAGAAACCTCTCATGAAATACGAAAGAGCATGTAATTCAATAAGAAATTCAATGTTTATTTGATGAAAATTGGTTTTGAAATGGCTGAGATATCCAAAACAGAGCGATTCTAATAAAATGTGGGACCCACCTTTTATTAAGATCTCTTTGTTTTACTTCGTTTTTGGATGTTTCAGTCATTCCAAACCCAATTTTCATCAAATAAACTTTGAATTCCTCTGAAAATTGTAGGCTCAGAACTGTGTTTTCTTGGTATCTCGCAAAAAGTTAAAAGCCCAATTTTCATCTCCAGCAATACTGTAACATGCCTTTAAAATATATTATGCAAGGTATAGCTAAACCAAATATTTACCCAGTCAACGCTAACATCTTCCGTTACGCTTCTCGAGATTAGATCACACCTCAAATAAGAGCAAAATGTTAGCAGGGATGCCAAGTTAAAAAAAATGTTTATGAGTGAGATTTTCATGACTCGGCATCTCGGCAAGCGAATGTGCGCACAAGCCAGGGTGTGGGAGGGGTCCCCCCCCCCCTCCCGTGGCCTCCCACGGTATAGGGAACTTTTTCAATTTTTAGCTCTTAATGATGCGATCAGGTGCATACTTGAGTTTTCTCCAGGTGAACTTATCTGTCTCAATTTTACATGTATTTAGAGCAATGCATACTATTTCTTGAATCCTACCATTCCCTGTCGAGATTGATTGACACGATCGGAATGTCTACACATCTCCTCAAGTAAACTTGAAATAACCATATCCTGCATAAGCATCAAAGCAGATAGTGATGCACAACTGAGTGTTTCCTCAAAAGATACTTTATAAAATCATCAAAATGTCTACTTATACTCTTTTCCAGATTACATAATCTTATCTTACAATTCGTGCAATACTTCGAGCGCAGTGTTAGATGTAGAATGTTTCCATGTATATTTTTCGTCTTACTGATATTATCAAAAAAAGGAAGCTATCGTAATACTTTCACAGCCACACACGAGTAACCTAAGAAGGTGTAGTGTATATATATGATATATATATATATATATATATATATATATATATAGATACATTTATATATTATGTACAATTAATGTAACTGGTGGGGACACAAATCTACAAACTTCGCTTTTCATTGGATCCCCCATCTCCCATCGTTCAATTCGTTTAAACCTATATATGCTTACATCTGTTATTCCCTTCTAAAGTATAATGTACCACTCTTTTTTATTGATTTCATGTCTTGATATTTTCTTATTTTGATGTGTATTGTGCGCATATGTTACGTTGAGACGGAGAAAAAATAAAAATGATCTTCAATTTGAGAACTTAGATTTGAAATTGATGTACACCTAAACACGTGCACCTTCACAATTTACATTGTCTTTCACTTTCGTTCATGCATAAGCATTAGATCAAGAGAATCCATAATCTACCTACACCATGCCAATTAACTTACCTTTTTATCACAATCCTTTAAACATAATGAGAATTTCCTTTTTTATAGAGTGCTTCATTAATTGCACTGTGTTGAACCACGGTAATTGTCCTAACGAAATTCTGCCTTGTTGTTGGCTATACTCATGAGTGCTGGATAAGTACCTTTCGACATGAACTGCCGTTGCTGTTATTTAAAGGCATAATTTACCATTTGCAGATGAAACAAAAATCCAGCATTGGTGCTCTAAAATAGTTCTAATATGTGAGTTATATAAAAACAACCACTGTCAAAATTTGAATCCGTATAATCGATGTTAAGTGTTGTTAAATTCACAAAATGTGAACAATAGTTAGAATAAAAATGTTTCCACACTAAACTGTCTACAGTTATGGCGTATTGAGAAAAACACTGATATCTCCTTATATTTTAGGCTTTAATGCAAAAATTTTATATGGTAGGATGTTTTGTGATACAACAGACCTACACATATGCATCAAATGTGATATCTTGAACATTTTTGAAATCACTGCTCCCAAAGGTAAACTGGACCTTTAAGTACAGGGTTCACTGTATTCTTTTCACCAGAATGAAAAAAAAAAATCATTTGAAAAATGCTTTTAAAACCCTCTTTTCACAACTATCACCTACAGGCACAGCAACTAAAGCACATAATTGCACTCGATGCTTCATTGTTTACCTTTTCTCTTTATCAGGTTTACTTATCTCATTTTCCTCTCTTAAAGTTAAGTAAGTCGATTTCTCCTTTCTTAAATGTTCTGCAGGAAAACTTATCTTTCTCCGTTATACATGTATTTCAAGCTTTGTGTGCTTATTTTCTTGAGCCCTAATTTTTTTTTTTTTGAAATCGTTTGACATGATAGGAATGTCTACTTATATCTTTGAGTAAACTTGAGATAAACATATATTGCACAAACATTTGTCAGATAGGAATACCCAACTGAAAAGTTTCCCGAAAAGATGCTTCGAAAATAGTCAAAACTTCTAATGATACTCTTTTCCAAATTATATATCTTACAATTCTTATGATATATTGAACCCAATGTTAGAAATGTTTCCAAGTATATTTCTCTCCGTACTGTTATTTCTAAAAGGGCATCTATTTCAAAACTTTCACAGACACACACGAGTAATCCATTTTTTTTAATCTGTACAGTGTATATTGTAACTGGTGGGACCAGCAATCTACAAGATGAGCTTTTCATTGGGTCCCCCTCCCCCATCTCCATCCTCCTGTTCATTTGTCACTATAATGCCTACATATATGTTATATCTCCTTCTAAGGTGTAATGCACCCTCCTTTTTTACAGATTACTTTTGTTGATATTTCTTTACTTTCACCAACATTGTAAGTATATGTGTTAATGATTAGAATAAGATGGAGACGAAATAAAAATATACTTGAACTTGAAACTGATATACACCTAGACGCGTGCTCCTTCACAATAATTTACATCATCTTTCACTTTCGCTCATGCATTTAGCATTAATTTGATAGAACCCCTATCCACCTACACCACACTAATTGATTTCACTTTAGATCACAGCCTACAAACATAATAAGCATTTGGTTTGTTTCAGTCAGTATTCTATTGCACTGTGTTGAACCGCGGTAATCCTCCTGATGATATTCTGACTTGGTGTTGGCTACTCAATGTGTGCTGGATAAGTCTCTTTCGAATGTTGCTATTGAACTACAAGGTTCACTACAGTTCTTTGTCACCAGACATGCCGGAGGAACATGAAAAACTGCATTTTGAAGAATGCTTTTGCATCTTTTTTTTACAAGTCACACACACACACACACACACACACACACACACAGGCACTAAAGCACATACTTGATGAATACCTTTGTGTACCGTTTCTCTTCTTGAGGTTTACTTATTTTCAACAATCTAAACAGAAACTCATTTTCCTCTCTTCAAGCTACCCAAGCAAGTCTCTTTCTCCTTTCTAGATTTTTCTTTCCAGGTGAACTTATCTTCGCATACTTTTTTCTTGATCCCTAGCATTCATTTAGGAGAGTGTTTGACATGATTTCAATGCTTACAGATCTCTTCGAGTAAATTCAAAATAACCATATCCTGCATAAAAATAAAAGCAGATAGTGATGCACAACTGAAAGTTTCCTGAAAAGATACTAGAAAGAAAATAACCTAAACTTCTGCTGATACTCTTTTCCAAACTAGATATCTTATATTCTTACAATGTAAAAAAGGAATAGCTAAACCAAAAATTTACCCAGTCAACGCTAAAATCCTCCGTTACGCTTCTGAAGATTTGGTCACACCTCAACAATATTATAAAGCAAAATGTTAGATATGTTTAGATGTATATTTTTTCGCCTTACTGACATCTTAAAAAAGGAAGCTTTAGTAATACTTTCACAGCAACACAAGAGCAAAGTGATGTACACCTAAACACGTGTACCTTCACAATTTACATTATATTTCGCCCATGCATAAAACATTAACTTAAAAGGACCCCATATTCCGCCTACACCACACTAATTAATTTCACGTTAGATCACAAGCCTTTAGACATAATGAGCATTTGTGTTGTTGTTTTTTTCAGTCAGTATTCTATTGATTGTACTGTGTTGAACCACAGCAATCTTCCTGAAGATACTCTGCCTCGATGTTGGCTAATCATGTGTGATGGATAAGTTCTTTTCGATTAGATTGTCATTACTGTTATTGAACTACTAGGCCCACTACAGTTCTTTGTCATCGGAGGTAAAACAAACACTACATTTGAAAAAATAATTTTACATCCTTCTATTTAAAACTCTCTCACACACACTAACAGGCAAATAATCATACTTGATGTTTCTTTGTGTAACGTTTCTCTTTTTGAGGTTTACTTATCTATAACTTTATAAAACGAAACACATTTTTCTTTCTTCAAGCTTCGAAATAGAGTCTCTTTTTCCCTTCTTGAATTTTCTCCAAGTGAACTTATCTTTCTCCACTATACATATATTTAAAGTAATGCGTGACACGATTGAATGTCTACAAATCTCTTCAAATAATCGTAAAATAACCATATCCTGCATAAACATTAAAGCAGATAGTGATACCCAACTGAGTGTTTCCTCAAAAGAAACTTTAAAAATCATATATATATATATATATATATACATGTACATTGTATGCAACTGGTAGGACCAAAAATCTACAAACTTCCTTTTTCATTAGATCCCCCATTTTCCATCCTTTAATTCATTTATCTCTATGATGCCTACATATGTTTTCCCCCTCTAAGGTATAATCCACCCCCTTTTTTACTGATTACTGATGTGTTGATATTTCTTTACTTTCACGTGCAGTGTGAGGTATATATCTTACATTTGTAAATATTAAGATAAGATGGAGACAAAATAAAAATATACTTGAACTTGACGCTGATGTATCCCTAAACACGTGTACCTTCACAATTTACATTATATTTTACTTCCGCTCATACATAAGACACTAATTTCAAAGGACCCCTATTCCACCTACACCACACAAATTAATTTCACTTTATATCAAAAGCCCTTTCAAATAATGAGCCTTTATTGTTCTTGTTTTTAGTCAGTGTTTCATTAATTGTGATGTGTTAAACCACGGTAATCTTTCTGTTCAAAGATATTCCATACCGCGATGTTGGTTACTCGTGTGTGCTGGATAAACTGTGCTGATTAAACTACCAGGCCCACTACAGTTCTTTGTCACCAAAGCAAATAAAACAACACCTGAAGAATGCTTTTAAATCCTTCTATTTACAACTGTTTCACACATACAAGCACTAAAGCACGTAATCATACTCGGTGTTTGTTTGTGTACCATTTCTCTTTGTCAGGTTTACTTCTCTATAACATTCAAAAGAGAAACTCATTTTCATCTCTTCAAGCTATGCCAGTAAGTATCTTTCTCCTTTCTTGATTTTTCTCCAGGTGAACTTATTTTTCTCTATCGTACATTTATTCAAGCTTTGCATACTCTTTTTTTTTTCTTTACTCCTAGCATTTTTTCTGGAGAGTGTTTGATATGATTTGAATGTCTACACATCTCTTTGAGTATACTTTTTTAATAACCATGATATCACATTAACCATGTTAACCGTATCCGGGCAATCTCAATACCCTTAGAGGGCAATTACCCCCCCCCCCCCCCCCCCCCCCTCCCCCGGCTAAACACTCGTTAGTGGTAAGATTAGATTAAAGATTAGGGTTAGGGTAAGGTTTAGGGCTGAAATTTTGGGCTAGGGTAAGGATTTGGTTAAGGTTTAGGATTAGGATTAGGGCCAGGGGAACGGTCCTGGGTAATTGCCCTGGGGGTAAGGGTAATTACCCTGTAGACCCGCATTACGTCAAAGCAGAAAGTTGTGCTAACCTGGTGGTTCCTCAAAATTTATTCAAAATGATAAAAACTTCTACTGAAGCTCTTTCCCAAATTAGATGTCTTACAATATATTCCTTAAATACATTGAGCACAATGTTAGATGCGCAGTGTTAAATGTGGTTCCATGTATATTTCTATCCCTACTGACAATTTTAAAAGGGCATGCAGCTATTGTAATAGCTAATAACTTTCACAGCAACACAAGTGTAACCCAAGTGGGGTTGCTTCTTTCTTCTTTCTTTTGTATGCCACATTGTATATTGTAACTTGTGGGTTCAGCTGCAATCTACAAGCTTCGCTTTTAGTGGATCTTCATCCTCCAATTCATTAATCGTCATGATACCTACTTTTGTATTCCCCTTCTTAAGTATTATCTACCCCCTTTTTTATCACTTGATATTTCGTTATCTTTCAGTACATTATGTGTATATGTTATTGATGAGGTTGAGATGGAGAAAAACTAAGAATGAACCTGAACTTAAAACTGATGTACACCTTATCACGTGAACCTTCACAATTTACACTCTTCGTAAAATGTAATGTTGATTGTCTCAAAATTGTTCACATAACACGCGTGATCCTTACTTTTCGTGTTGTAGGTGCATGGAAAAACAAATAGCGTTATTGGATAGTCCAGGGAATTTGATTGAGCAGCAATGATAGCCAATCATAAAGTTGATGTTCTGTGAAAAGCAATAGGGAGCTTTAGATTTGCGGCGCGAACGTTTGAGACGAGTGCGTTAGACGTTCTCCTTTCCCTTTGCGTCATGCTGAAAGTAGCTTTCGATTACGCTGGGACACAACGTATAAAAGATAAAATGGCGCCCCCATTATTATGATCGGGGCATGAAGTAGCTCTCTACCTACGTCGTGAATTGAGCGGACGTAAAAGATACCACAGAAGCGTTAACTCAGTCGCACAAGCTATAAATAGATCGACTTTGATACGCGATTCTGTGCATGCTCAGAATAGGTTTTTTTTTCCACTCTGAACGTCCCCGTCGCGAAAATCTAAAGCCCCCTAATAACACATGTAATCTAAGACGAACTCCACGCTCCCTGTTTTACCCAGCTTCTCTGTCCATTCCATATTCTTCCAAATATATTTGAAACAATGTTTCGAAGAAATCAATAAATTCACACAATTATCCAACAAGGTGATCGAATGATTTCCATTTGTCATTTTTGAGAAAATGGAACTCACTTCATAACAATAATATCTACAGCTCAAACTTTAAACTAATTGAAGAACAAATAAAAATTGCTTCCATTGAAATCTTATAACATACAACCGAATTAGGTTCGTTTTATCATCTCAGTCAAGTCATCATTTCTTGGAACATCAAAAAATTATATGCATTTTGTTTTTTTTTATTAGAAAAAATAATATGTTAAACACAAGTCCTCCTCAGATGTTCTTCTTATTGTTCCGTATATACAATTGTGTCTATTCTCCACATCTTCTGCATTCTTACCGGTATAATTACGTATTGATATATATATATATATATATATATATATTTTTTTTTTTGCAATATATTCAATCCAGGTTGTATTCTATCATTACTCTTATATCATGGAATCCAGTTTGCTTGCCTTCACGATGGCACGTGATGTGGTTTCTTTTCTTTTTCTTCCTTCTCTTTTTTCCACCCCAATTTGATTTTATGTCAGCTGATATTGGTGCGTTTTATCTTTTTTTATATCGGTTTGTAGCTTAATTCATCATCTGAGGGTCCCATACAGTACGAGCTTTGCTTCCTAGTGGGACCGTCCATTTTCATCCCCATCTTTGATTAACTTGTATTATATGCATATGTATTTTATTTTTTAAAAAAATTCACATGTACTTTGTTAAATCACGTTTTTTGCAATTATATTAAATATCTTCTGCTTATACATTGTGTATAATTTCTCTGTTTATTTGATGGAAAAGAAAATAAATTTGAATCGTGAATCTTGAATTCTTCTAACATCTCTTAGCAGTTGGCGTCCTCAAAATCTACTTTTTCTGAAACCATCTGAGTTATAGATACATACACACACACACACACAAACATGTATATATATATATATATATATATATATATATATATATACCTTCAAATGTGTTCAACTAGCTGACAACATCCTCAGCTCTGTTTCTTGTCTCAATCGACTAAGAAATACTACAGGTAAGACTAATAGTGGGGTAATATCCAGGTTTCTTCTTGTTTCCGATCTTCACAGGAGATAAATTTGTTAGTTAATTCTTTCACACAAATTTGTCTTTTTCGGATGTTTAAGACGGAAATTATATAAAGTGCATACAGATTTGTTGAACATCATTGTGCGCTATAGAAAAGTTAATTTATTATTATTATCATTATTATCATTATTATTATTGTTATTATCACTATTATTATTATTATTGTTATTATTTCTATTATTACTATTATTCACAAATGTCTCGTCTCACGTGTGAACAGTTCTATCCTCAATAACCACAAAGACAAAAGTACGATTTTTCTTATCGTATTTCGTCATACCTTCGTAGTTTCCTTTTCAAAAAAAAAAGGCGGACGTTTAATTGAAGTCACGAGGTGAACATTTCCTGTCATGATCAAACTATTTCAAGTCCTGTTCCAAGCGGTCACTTTTGCAAACTAGGGAGAGGCTGTTGCTACACAGTCTATCACATCCTCTTGGTTGGTGATAGTGAGATCTAAACTATTTGATTTAGAGTGCCCCTCCCGCATGCTACAGACTCCTCAACAATTTACGATTAGAAAATGTTCTGGAACATACGAGAGAAGTCATTGGCAATACTGCTACTCCCCCTAGCAATACACGGAATTCTCCAATTAATATACACCAATTGTATTAAAGTCCACGATTATTTTAATAAGATTAAATCACATAGGAATAATGCATAACCGCAAGGAAGAGAAATTATTTTCCCAATACGATTTACTCACTTCCATTTGAACAATTTAAAGAAGCAATTTATTCGATATTGCTGTAGATCGTAACAATAAGAGAGAAAAAAAAAATCTATAGTGTGTAGCATTTTCGCGCTTGGGAATAGAAGATTAACAGGGTAATGAAAAACCAACAACAACAAACATTCCATTTTATGCCAACAAATGAAATGAAAATAGCACAGCACAACATGAAAATGAAAGTATATTGTATATAAAACTAGCAACCAATGCATCACACAAACAATTCCACCTAACTACCTTTAGTTAGAATTTCTACCATTTCACAACTATCCTACATCGAAAATCCTCCAGACTTACATCTCCCATTCCCCTTTCAATCTAGACCCTGCAAGACAGTCGTCTGCCATTCCTCCCCTCCCCCAATTCCCAATTCCCAAGTCCAAAGTCCCCATCCCCTCCCCCTTGAATGCAAATTGCTATATACGATTCAACACATACACACACAAACGAACACACAAAATGTATCAACGAAGGGTTAGAAAAATGAAAACATAATCCAATATATTAGACACAGTCAACTATTCATAATTCTTATATGCAGCAAATATAACTGAGAACATTTTGTCCATGTTATCCCAATATGACATTTGGCGATTACACAAATTCGATTTTTGTCTCCCTCAACCAAAAAAAAAAAGAAAAAAAAAGAAAGAAATGAAACACAGAACAATCGACAAGCTATGTTAAAGGGATCGTATAGTTTTGGTTGAGACTTAACTTCAGGTTTTTATCATTTTTTGGTGAGATAGTGAGAAACCTCTCATGAAATATGTTAGAGCATTTAATTCCAAGAGGGATTCTATGTTTATTTGATGAAAATCGGTTTTGAAATGGCCGAGATATCCAAAACAGAGCGATCCTAATAAAGTGTGGGACCTACATTTTATTACGATCGTTTTGATTTACTTTGTTTTTTGGATGTTTCAGCTATTCCAAACCCGATTTTTATCAAATAAACTTTGAATTCCTCTTAAAATGGTATGCCCTGTATTATTTCATAAGTGTTTTCTTGGTACCTCGCAAAAAAAGTAAAAGCCCAATTTTCATCTCCACCAATACTGTATTATCCCTTTAACATCGTACCCAAAGCACTATTTTCCATAATAGTCATTGGAAACAAGTAAATCTGCTTGAGGGCCGACTTTACAGTAAACATTAAGTTAACATTCTGTTTGTTTCTCTCATCATGAAGTAGGTATGTAACTTTGTCATGTAAGATCGGACTACAGGAGTTATTCAAGAATTATTATGTAGTATATGCTATACAGCATTGCCAAAGATAAACCTCACAAAATAAAGAGTAAATGACTTGCTAGGTTACGGGGAAGGGGATATGTATGTGTCATAAAAACTGGAACAGGGATAAAGGATTGTTTACAAGTGCATGTCATACGATAGAACATAATGTAACTGTCGTCTGGCTAGATTGTATCTGTCTGCATGGGTAGCAGTCTGTATACCACGCTAAGGTGCCCATATATCAGGGCTCGACAATAACTTGTTGTCTGGTTGCCCGGTCGCGCCACTAAAGTCTTTAAATCTGAAGTTTTGATGGCCCGAAAAGATATATATTTGCCCAAAATAAAAGCAAAAGTAAAAATCCATATTGAATCGAAGTTGCCCGATCGGGCCACCAAAAGATATATTAAGGAGGCAGACACCGATGAATAGTGGACCCAGGCCATCGAGCCACCGGGCCACTGGGCCACCGATAATGTCGAGCCCTACACACACACACACACACACACACACACACATATATATATATATATATATATATATATATATATATATATATGTGAGTATACATATAATGCATATATATATGTATGAATGTAATTATATCAAATTCATGAAGTGAACTTGTATTCGACTATGAATTATAAAGTGTGCTTTATAATGTTAAGATTTAATGTGACTCAATGGCGTCAAATTGTATACACTGTTGCGATTTGCAGAGTACATAATGGTGCATATCTCAGTGTATCAACAAAATATTATCTTCCGCTAAATTGGGTGTGATGTGTATCTCAAGGATCATGAAATCTGTACAAATACCGACAAAAATATGGCTACGTTCAAGCTGGCAACGGGAAATACGGCAAGTGACACTAAGTCAGAGCTATCAACATTTTTTATCGTCATCTTCTCTTGATTCGCTGTCGACGAGCGAGAGCGACGAGTTCTTATCGCCGCTTGCGCCTGGCTCCGCCATCGTTAAGACCACAAGTGACTTCAACATTTTCGACTGTGCACTCTACGTCAGGTGTGCAGGTCTCCGAGTAGATAAATGAAGCCTGGAAAAGCTGTAAGAATGCCTCGGCAATCATTTCATTGGTCTCATTCGATCCACAGAAATTGCTGAAATATTGTAATGTACTTGGAAGATTTGCTCGATTTCCTCGCCTCGTTTCTACGGATTGATGCGGAGAAGAATTAGAACGAACAATTACATTCAGCAGTTATTCCTTGTTTATACTCTCTGAAGTTCGTTGCACTGGTGTGTGATTGGCTTGTGTCAGCTATTTCTTACCCTTATTACTTTTACTTCATGTTTCTTCTAAACACTTTTCGCCAAGCTAAGTACAAGTAAATATGAATAAGAACAACGAAATGCATCAACATGTAAATACTCCAAATAGCTCAAGGGAAGTAGGAATAAGAAAGAAAGGGGTATTTTCCATATTCAGAATGCACCAAAAATAATTATCTAACTGTGAGGAGTAGAAAGTATGATGTGCTGCAAATATGTATATTAATTAACTTCACTGCTCATGGTTTGGAGTGATATGATACGTTCTTTCACGTTTATCATAACAAAAACGAACCCCCATTTTAATACACTCAGATACACGACTAGAATAATCGTTGGTTATAATAAACCCAATGAAATTTGCCAATTTCCCTGCTATGGACTTATTGTGTGATTTGATTTGATTTGATTTGATTTGATTTGATTTGATTTGATTTGATTTGATTTGATTGTTGAACTGCACCGGTCTTATTAGAGGTCGACACACAGGGGCAGCTCCCGCACATGTCATTTTATATCTAATCGGCATAGTGGTAATACATATGATTAAAGACATTATGCATAGGATTATGACTAGAAAGTGTGTTTACATAAAAGACAATTCTCAATAAGATGTGAAACATAAAGGAACTGCAAAAACAGAGTTTTTGATCATACGGGTTGCAGGGTTGCAAATACTAACGTTAATACTTATTGCGATGGAGATGGGACACTAGGTTTAGGAGGTGAGAGTGTGGGTGACAACTCTTTGCATTTTAATGTTGCTTAATGGTGAAATAAGTGCATGCTTTGGCAAGTTTTATCGACATGATAAAAGAGTCCCCCTGGGTTAAGTGACGCAGCAGTATTTTGATGTATACATTTTAGCAAAATGCCTACAAGGACATCAGTTAAATTATTTCGTAATCTTTATTTTTACAATGAATATCCCGAACATCGTCTGCTGTACATTAATGATATGAACACGAGTGCCAAGTAGTAACGCTTGTATAGGGGAGGGTAACACACAAGACAAAATGATTAAACCCTAAAAAGGAATTGATCACATGAAGAGGCATGTATTCGAGTATTGTGACCGCTAAAGGGGGAGGAGTGGGAAAAAAACAAACACATACAAACACACACAAATATGTTTGGGTTACAAACTAAACTTGAAGTAACTCTGAACATTGTATTGAAATGCCTTATTATCAACTTTTTTAATGCAAATTTTAATGCAAATTTGACAAGTATGAAGGACAGAAAAAAAGGAAAAGGTTCATGTGTATATTAATAAAATGATATGCACATTTGCCGGATACCTTTGTACATTTCCCAGCAAAACGGTTTGCTTATTTTCCGGCTCTACATGAGGACCGTGTTTAGCTATGTGAGCTGTAAAGTGTGACAGGTAGGTGTTAAAGATGGTGAAAAAAAAAAAATTATGAGGTCATCGCATCACAGCATCGCCGAGAAATTAAACACAGGCAGCATTTTACTGTTAAAACTCACACACACACACACACACACACACACACTAAAACACACTGTTGATAGAAAAATTATAAAGAGCACAGTAGCACACGCTTAGTGTAGTGCTTTATTTGAAAGACCAAATATGGCAGATTGAAAGATAGAAGACTGAAATTCACAAGCATGTGCGTGTATTGAGAAAAATTATTTTGTCAAAAAGACATAATTTTCATTCAATTTGTGTGTTAGGAGAAGGACAGAAATATCAATAAGTCTGAATTCGTTCCTGGACTTTTCTATGTGAAAAATATTATTTCATTTAAAATTGCGTTAAACCACAGCTTGTAATTTATTCAGTAAAATAATGTGAAACCTTAGTGAAATAATGTGAAACTTTAGTGAGATAATGTGAAACTTTTTCTTCGGCTCTTAATTCGTCTAGTAACAAGAGCCGCGCCGAATTGACTTCTAAGCGTATCGGAACGTTAGGCATCCTATTGTAACGCTTTTGAATGCGAAACCTGTGTTTGCATGGATTGGGAAGAGTTAACGCCTCCATTTATAACATCCCCTGGGGTGTGACAGGGCGTTTCTGCGCATTCCCAGCGTTATGATACTATGTGTGCCAGGCTTTCAACCTGCAAATACAGCTGTAATCATGGATTTCGCTCACCTGTACAGTCAAGAACAAAAGAATGAGGCTGCCATACGCCTGAACTTTCACATACAGATCAGGGACTGACGGCAACTTGCGGGGACATCGTACCTCTCTTGGCACAGCATGGAACAGTAAGTACCGTGTGCCCATCCGTCACAAACCAGTGCACCATTAATTGGTGGGTCAAGGGACTGACAAGGGGCGGCTGAAAACAATAGATACAAAACAAAAGATGAACTAGAGATTGTAATTTGTCATCACTGACAAATAAGGTGATCCGATTTTTTTTAATCAATAATTCGAGTCCTGATCGCAATAGGCATGACAATACAAGTTTCATCTGTGTTTAGAGACATTGGCCGTGTGATGTTTGGATTCTCATTTAGAAAAGGGAGTCATATCTGCCAGCTTTGGTACCTAATTCTGTATACACTAGATAACGAAGATACAGCAACGAATACATATGACCTTTAACCCACCTTTACACTCCCAAGATGGCATCTGAGGAAAAAGTGGTTATTTTGTGAAATGATTCTTGCGACATCGTCTATATACGTGTGCAAAATATGGCGAAGATAGGACAGGTATTCACCAGATACAAAATGCAACATTATGACCTTTGACCCTTATTACATACCCAAGATATTGTCCAATCAAGTAGTTGTTATTTCATGAAATAATGTAAGTGACATGAACTAAACATGTGCAAAATATGGGGGTGATAGGGCGTGTTTTTCTTGAGTTATTGCAAAGAAAGTTGCAAAAGAAAGAAATATCTGAATACATCGAAGATAAGCTTTAATGTCAACCAAGATTTCTAACGTGATTCCAACATAACGATAGCGCAAAGTTTCAGCTACAACATATTAAAATCTGGGAGAAATTCACCAAAGGGTAAGTGAGCTAGTCGTCGATAAAGGACAATCATGTCAATTTTCACATCTAGAAAAATTCCCTCCCATAGAGATAACACGTCATAACGAAGATACAGGAAGAAGTACATATGACGTTTGACCCCACTTTCCACAGACAAGATGGCCTCTGAGCCAAAAATAATTATTTTGTGAAATAATCCTTGTATTATGGTCTTTACGTGTGCAAAATATGGGAAAGATAGGACATGTATTCACGAAGATACAGGATGAAACATGTATGACCTTTGACCCTAATTTACATGATCAAGTAGTTGTTATTTTGTGAAATAATGTACGTAACATGAACTAAACATGTGCAAAATATGATGGTGATAGGATATGTTTTTCTTGAGTTATTGCAAAGAAAGTTACAGAAAGAAAGAAATATTTCAATACATCGAAGATAGCTTGAATTTCAACCAAGTTTTGGACGTGATGCCGACTCCGTATGAAAACACAAAGGGCACATTACGATAGCCCAAAGTCTCAGCTACTACATACTAAAATATGGGAGAAATTCACCGAAGCATAAGTGAGCTAGTGCTCGATAAAGATAGTCATGTCAGTTTTCATTTCCAGAAAAAACTGCACTCCCATAGAGATAACACGTAAACTGGTCAAATTTGACAAGATTACTCTCAATCCATTTTTATAAGGTGATGCCATCATCCAATTAAAATATTGTTTTTTACAACTTTGAAAGTACATTTAATAAAGCTACAACATACTGAAATCTGGGGGTTAATCGGCAAAGGATAAGGGAGATACGCTCGAGTGAACTTGAAATTTGATGACGTCATTTTCAAATTCTAGTTTTTTTATTTCATTGTGAAATTTGATACCTTTTAATCATTTTGCCAGCGTCGGCAACCCATGAGATGACATGTACAACTCATGAGCTTTCAGAATACGTAAAGAAAATGGGGGGGGGGGGGTCATCGTCCATCCTAGCGAGTAAAATCAGATTTAAAATTGGCGGTTTTTTTGGCATAGTTGAACTGTATACAGGCATGACGCGCCCTTCAACTTTGACGGGCCCCTTATGACGTCATATTGAGTCGGATTGACTTGAAACTTGTTATGATTTTCCTTGACATTTCGGACATCCGATCCGATTGAAAAAACGGGAAATTTGTATGACATATGCGCTGTGCGTGCACATATGTGCGCGCGCGTACGCGTCCGTCCAAATTTGTAATTTTTCAAAAAATGCTCCAAATGGTCTGAAACGTGTGCAAAAAAGTTTTGAGCTCGATTGGAGTATGCAAATATTTCAACGCGCGCGTACGCGCACGTTTTAAGGGTAGAGATGAATTTGGAGAATATGAGTAGAATGCACATAACTTGAAATATATGTGACGTAAATTTCATTGAAAAATTGCATTCCATTAATGAGATATGATTGAGAATGTGTTTTCATATAATGACGTCATAGTGACGTCACAGTCAACTGATCACAATGATGCATTAGATTTGTTGTCTTTAGGACATGATGCATACAAGGTATAATTTTGAAATTGATAGGCAGAGAACTTTCTGAGCTAACCTCTGCACAAGTTTTGGGGAGAAATAAAGAAATAAACAAAGAAGAAGAAAAAAGAATCAGTACAGATACAGAAGGTGATCCGAGAGGATACTCGGATCACCTAAATATCAGGATCAAACCACAGATTAAACGATTTATTCTTCAGTTATCATTTCTAGAGCTAATCTTATTGAAGGGCTCATGCCCAACATCATGCATATGTACAGCTCTACACCCAGAGTTTTTAAGCAGGGGCCGCAGGAGGAAGAAAGGCTGTACCCCCCCCCCCCCCCCCCCCCTTCAAAAAAAATCAGGAAAAAAAAATAACAGCCAACGCCATAAATATTTAAAAAAAATGAATACAAACGAACGCACGAAAATTGCCCAATGCAGTTGTCCGCCCGATATAATGACTTCAGATGCATAAAAAGTAGGCGTTAGTAGTCATTAATTATAGGAAGAGCGTTTCATATTCTTTAATAGAAAACAGTTCTCATAACAACTTCAGAGCCCAACAAGGTGTGTGTGCGTGTGTTTGTGTGTGTGTGTGTGTGTGAACAATTTACTAACTCTAATGTGTTGGTAGTGAGCTGAGAAAGTGAAATACAAACTTATATATATATATATATATATTATATATATATGTCACCGACGGGACAAATAGGCGTCCACTCGGTATTAAGTAAATACAAAAGAAATATAAACATCAAAGTGGGAGAGCAATTTTCTAAATCTGTTGTTCAAATAAGAAGACTGGGGGAGAAAGAACGACGCATTATCAGCAATTCTTTTTAAATTGAATAGTAAATTTATTTGTTTATGTATTTTGTTAGATCTGAATAACAATTACAAAACAATATATTTTGGAATACAAGAATACAAAGAATGAAATTAAAATTTAAACCTAAAACAACGCAACACTGTGTTCAAGGTAGAGAGCTAAACCATCTCCATCGTGATCCAGGCTGTGCACATCAGAAGAAACAAAATGATACAACAATAGTTAGCCGAATACCTCACCACATTAAAAGAGACAGATCCACGTGATAATAACAACGAAAGTAACAACATCTATTCTGTTAACAATAATGATAACAATTGTAATAAGAAGAATACACGATAAGATAATAATGATAATGAGAGAGGAAATAAGAAGATGAAGTAAAAAAGAAGAAGAAGAAGTAGAAGAAGACGAAGAAGAAAAAGAGGGAGGAGAAGATATCGAAGTAAAATAATACTTTCACTTATTTTAACAAAAGAAATCAATAATGATATGGATAACATTAATTATTACAATGAAACACATTATGGTACAACTGGTATTACTTCTACGAATACATTCATACGAAAATCATTATTGACCTGCATGAAATACGTTTTCATTTGAACTCTAGAAATCAAGCTTTAAATATTATCTTCACTATTTAAAACCTAACGTAATAGTGTGTCGATGATAAGATACAACAAGAAATGAGGATATACACCAATGAAAGCAAAGACCTGCAAAACCTCTCACATCAGGTGACAAACTATTGGCGACCTATGCAAAACAAGGGTACAAATATTCATAAAAACATATTGGATATAAGCCTCGCCAACGTAGTATTGTATTAAAGATATTTACAATTTACAAAGGTTATAATTACCGTTAAAACAGGAGACAGACAACAAAGTCCTGACAAACTCCGTGATATGGCGAGAGTATGCCTCAGCCACCTGCAAAACATATCCATTTCATCATTACTCACTGTCAAGTAGATGACATGTAAATAATTATTATTAAACAGAAGGAATTTCATACACAACATATGCTAATTAGATAATTGTTAACATAATAATAACAGTATTGTTGACGTCATAATAACACCATTATTTCGTCATATTCCCATCCAGGGTAGCAAGCAGGGGTACGCGCGTGCACCTACAAGGATGCGCGCATCGAGAAAGCGCTACCCCGCGCGTGCCCCAAAAGTAAGCCACATAGCGCATTTGGACACCGGCACACCGCACACGAAAATGGCAAAATCCACAAATTTCTTATTCTTTACGTTAGATAAATCTACATTTACAACAATTCAGTCCTTCGCATTGACAATGCAACATCAAATAAATCATATCATCAGAGAGGCAGGAAAGATCTGAACAAGATGCACTTACTCAAAGAATGTCAACGAAATTCTTTATCTTAAATTAGATGGCACACATTCAGCCTTGTAAATGAATTCATTACGGCTAGAATTCGACAAAGTGTAATCTATCAATATTCAATGACTCTCCTTTACTTCAGCATCCGAGTGCCTACTAAATTTCAATAGAATTACTTCAAATAACTCTGTAAATAATCAATATTTGCACACATTGTCACACAATGAATAAAATGATATTTACTTAACATTTGTTCAAACTTACCGATATTAACTGGTGTTAAATGTGGATTAATTATCCACAAAACAAGCGAGAGTGCGGGGTGTCCGGTAACGTTGGACTCGGATCAGCTCAGTGGATGAAAGCGTTCTTTTGTTATGATTTCTTCTATGACAACAACAAACAATTGCGCATGCGCATTAACAAAAATATACAGAAATAAGCAGTAGTAAAGGGGGCATACGTGTTGAAATATTTTGTATGCATAACATATATATATACATACATATATATATATATATATATATATATATAGTCATTTACATATACTATCCATATATATGGGTGGGGTGGTGGTTGGGGATGGAAAGTGTTAATAATTCTAACCTGCTGGGACACGAGATGTCAGTTCAGCTTCAACTGTACCAGTGCTGCCTATGCCAGAGCTATTTGTAAGCTGAGTGAGTGTCTTAACCGTCGTCGACCCAGAGTGATCACTTGGCTTGTTGTCGTCGGGAGTGGTCCCAGACATCACCCTACTTGTGGACGATACTTGAGGAGCGTTTGTCTGTCCTGCAGAAGTCTGTACCGGAGCAGAGGCACTACTCTCTTCAGTGACCCCAGATGGCCTAGCGCTCGTAGACTCTTGTATGGCGTTACTAGGTGTACCTTGGGCAGAAATATTTAAAGAGCTTTTTATAACTGTAGCTGCTGGTTTCGTCTTTTTTTTCTTTTTTTTCGAACAAATTTATCAACACTGACTTCTTAAATTTTCTCGTTCACAAAATCAATATTGGAAAGTAACAAACTGGGAAAGAGCTAATAAGCTATCGCTGAATGCTCAAAAAAAAAACCCGAAATATAATGACTTTTTAGCAATACGGTTGGTAGTTTCAGATGATTCTAGTTTTAGATAGTTTTAGATGATTCTTCTCTACAAAGAGTATCACATTTATAATAATTCTTGGGTTTCATTGTAGATGACGAACTTTCCTGGAAATCACATGTTGATAATATTTGTAATGATTAAAATCTCGGGTAATATAGATGTGATAAATAGACAGAAATTTTTTACCCCACAAAAATCATTACTTTTGTTATATTCGCCGTTAATATCGTCTCATCTTAATGATGGAGTTTTAGTTTGGGGCAACACGCATCAGAATTTACTTGAAAAAGTGTCCCTTTTGCAAAAGAAAGCTCTCCGCGTTATCTTTTATTTCCCTGTACGTTCTCATACAAATATGTTGTTTGCCTCTAACAAGCTTTTTGAAAATGAAGATTTGTTTTTATTTAATTTAGGGCAATTTATGTGCAAGTATAAAGATAATTAATTTGCTTCCGTCTATTTTTGATCCTATGTTCCTTAAAAATCAATCATTTCATGAATATCCCCTAGGCGCTCCAATGAATATCATTTACCCCTCTTACGAACGATCTTTGCTAAAAACACACTTATTCATGTAGGCCTAAATTATTGGAATCATGATACAGAGAATGCCTCATCTATATATTATTTTAAGAGGAGACTGAAGTTCTTTTTATTACAATCGTATGACTCTATATCACTATCATCTGTTTCTCTTGACATGTTTCTGCAGAAGATCGTTGTCTCCATTGTCCGCTTTTGTTTGCTATTTTGTCTTCTGTTTGTTAGTCTTGTCCATTCCGCTTTGTCTCGTTCCTCCTTTCTTCCAGTAGTTGAATTGTTGTCTTGTCTCGTTTCATGTTTGTATGTCCATGTACGTGTATTCATCTGTCAATCTATTTTCCAGTGGGCTTCCAGACTTCTACCTCTTCTTTTTTTTATTACGATGCTTCAATTCATCTTTCCATTGATGTTTTCTTCCAGAGGGATCCACATTCTACAAGCTCTGTCTTTTTAGTGGGTCCCTCCATTTTTCGCACTTTACCCAAGGTTATTCATGTACTTAATTTCAACCACTTCTGTCTCTTACACTTAACTGTAAGGTTCCTCAATTATTGTATAGTCTTTTCATTCTTTAATGTTCCTTTTATCTTATTCTCTGTTATCAAAGGAAGTGAATTATATGTTTTGTGGAAAAATGAAATAAACTTTGAATTGAATTGAATTAAATTGAATTGAAATTTCAATTTCAATTTCAATTTCAGTTTGTAGGATAGTTATCAAGAGTCTTCCAATTTCGTAAAAGCCATCAAAATAAGTTCATGTTAACAATCGAGATACATTGTTTTTATACGCGTAAATACCTTTAATCTTAAAAAAAAAAGTTCTACTAGAGCCTGACATTATTTTTTTAGCAAATGAGAAAAGAGTATTAACACGAGTTAGCCACTCAACATGGAATCTACCATATTTCCTTCGTTGAGTGGAACTCCAATCCTTCTGTCTCCATAGGGTAAGTGCCTAAGACCATTGTCGAGAGGAGGGTGAGAAGTTCTGCCCTACTGAGGTGAGGTTTACAGCTTAATTGCCTGTCTGAGATAAGATGGCACTTCAATATTCTAAAGTAGGTTTGGAGCTGGGATGGTACAATCATGGAGGTGTGTACCTCCATGCTACATATAAGTTTACGTAACCTTCCTGATATTACTCAGAAGGGGTAGATGAGGTCACACACACACACACACACACACACACGCACATACACACACACACACACACACACACACACACATATATATATATATATATATATATATATGTATATATATATAATATCATAGTGTCTTACCCGTCAATATCCTCTCCATCGTCGACCCGGAGTGATCACTTGGCTTTTTGCCGTCGGGAGTGGTCTCAGATAACCCTCTACCTGTTGGGGTAATTTGAGGAGCGTTTGTCTGTCTTGCAGAAGTCTGTGTTGAAGAAGAGGTGGTCCTCTCCTCAATGAACCCAGATGACCTAGCGCTTGTCGACTCTTGCAAGGCGTAGCTAGGTGTACCTTAGTCAGAAATATTCGAAGAGTAGCTGTTGGTTTCGTCTTTTATTTTTGAACAATTCATCAATATTTAGCTCTCAAATTTCAACTTGCAGGGTAGTCATTGAAAATCGTTCTATTTCGTGAACGCCTTTAAAACAAATGTGTGTTAACAATCAGGATACAATGTAATTGTCCTTATACGCCTGGCAATGACCTGATTTAATATTCAGCGAATATGAAAGGAGCACTAACTTGAGTAAGCTTCTCAGCACGCAATCTGTCATATTTAATGCGATAAGTCGAATCTTATAGCCTCTGTCTATAGTGTGTGACTTTTGTGCAGAGAGGAGTGTTAGAAGATCAGCGCTATTGTGGTGGGGTCTAACATGTCTAAAGTTTTAAATAGCTGCAGGTCAGATAAGATTGCACTTGAATATTCTAAAGTAGATGTGGAGTTAAAACTATATAATCATGGGGTTTGTACCTACATGATACAAAGGATTACGTATAACGTAATGATATTACTCAGAAGTGGGAGATGAGGGGATACACACACACACACACACACATGCACACATAATATATATACTATATATATATATATATATATATATATATATATATATATACCTTATTGTATATGGGGATGTTCTGTGTGTTCATTCTTATATACCGATATGTTTGGGTTTCGTTCTCCTTTGAGAAAGAAAGTCCTGACAGTGTCTCATTTCCTAGGACACGAGATGCCACTTCAGCTTCACCTGTACTATTGCTGCCTATAACACTGCATAACAAGACTTATCTGAGTTAATGCCATACCCGTCGATATCCACTTCATCGTCGACCCGGAGTGAGTAGGCCTACTTAGATTGATCCCACCGGGAGTGGTTTCAGACACCTCTCTCGTAGTGGACGACACATAAGGACCCTCTGTCTGTGCTGCTGAAGTCTGTGTAGGAGAAGACGTGCTCTTCTCTTCAATAACCCCAGATGATCCAGTGCTCGCAGACTCTTGCATGGCGTTACTGGGTGTACCTTAGAAATATTCGAAGAGCCATTTATCACTAGCTGCTGGATTCGTCTTTTATTTTTGAATAAATTCCCCAATATTTTCCCCTCAAATTTCAATTTGTAGGCTAGTCAGCTGAAGTAAGTCTACTTTGTGGAGGCCTTTAGAATAAATTTGTGTTACCAATCACGATACATTGTCTTTATACGCATGAATGTTTTTAATCTTTAAAAAAAGTTCTACTTGAGCCTGTCAATTACCTTTTCTTTCAATATTCAGCAAGCATTCACACCACTTTAATAGCTTCTCAACATGCAATCTATCATTATTTCCTCACTCCTGACTAAATATCCAGCGAGTATTACACGATAGACTTGCATGTTTGAGATGAGATGGTACTTGAATATACCACAGTAGGTTTGGAGTTGGGATTGTACAATGGAATCCATAATGAAGCTGATATTAGTCAGAAGGAAGGTATTAAAGATATTTACCTTTTTCTTGAGTCGTAGATAGCAGAGTTGTCGTCTGATCCGTTGCTGTAGATGACTGTGTTCTTTCCTGTGTTGATATCTGAAGGGGCTCTGAAGGACAAAGAAAGTGATTGAACGAGGTAATAAACACACGTGTACCTCCAGCACAAGAAGTATTATTATTAAATCCGTATCAAATGTTGCACGCAGAGGGTTCAGACTTATGTTGTCGTGTTGTCTGGTCTGGAAAGAAATGTCGACTCTCTTCTAATTGTAAATCGAACTTTTTTTGTACGCACCTACCTTGGACGTTCAATGAAGAGAGAACATTTATTTCCATTTCTTATATAAAAGATATGAAGAAGCCACGAAATCACTGAAAAAATACCTTAATAGGTCATAATACATGGTATGACTAAGAATGTATGTTACAAACCATTTTGAAAGAGAAGGATAGGTAATCTTACACCGCATCTATGATTACTATCGCCATATTCAGCTGTGTCCAGAGTTCCAGCTTTTCATCCATACAGTCATGAACACACAACACGAGATCCCCTCTTACTACCTTCTCACGGGATTTTCCTACAGCAAAGTTCCGCACTCCAAAACAAGGTTGACCGGCACTGATTTTGTAGTCCAAACCTCCATGAGTTAATGGTTAGTATCTATAGCATGTCCAGAATGCCCAAGGTAACTTCTTACCAGCATTGGTCTCTGTTACGTTGACAGCGATTATTGGCAAGCGCAAAGAGTTGTCCATGATCAAGACTCGCAAAACTTTAACGACCTCTGATTCCACTTCGGCTTCAACGTAGGCGACCTCTAGGGCGGGGTTGCTAATGGGTGTGGCATTGGGAAGCTCCTCTACCTCAATGGTGATGAATATGTCAAAGTAGACCATGATACCTACTGGTCTGTGATGATGTGAGAGAGGAGACAAGTAATCGGATACACAAAAAGGTAAACATTTGGAAAACAAATGATATTCATGATTCGTTCAGGTAAATTGCCTTCCTTCATGCCATTTGGCTATATATGGTCACGTACGTGCCTATAGGGGGTATAGTTGGTGGATGTTTATGTATTAAAACGTCAAACCCAATACTTGTCTTATTCACAGCAAGTGAAATGAAAAAAAAATATATATATATATGACTGTGTCAAAATCCTAACGATGACAGCGAGTACATTCGCAATTTAACACTGGCAGGCCTACATGAACACACTACTTAAATTAAGTTTTTTTTAGTTTTTTTTTAGGCACGAGGGAATAAAGTTTTCACACGATTGGGAATTAATTTGCTCAGTCGATATAGCGCGTCTGCCTCCAGATCTAAAGGACCCTGGTTCAATTCCCGAGTCTAACTGAGCAATGTTGTGTGTAATCATCCTATCCCCTCTAATAAGAGGCAAAACACATATGTCCCTTAGATAGGACATAAGCTAGTGCAGCTGAATATGGGCTATCCAGCCATTTTCTCAGATGGAAAATAAAAACAGACAAACAACAATATGGAAATAAGGACATAATTTCTTTATGAGCGAAGAAGAAAGAACAAAAGCTTAATTCAACCCTTTAGCAGCTGCGAAATTCCTTACATAATGTCTTACTGTTCCCTGGAAGTTACAGCAATATTACTTTCATTTCGACAACTTTCGAAATTATGCAAAATAGATCACTGCATGTTTATTTGTGTCTTTTATAAGTTATGTTTATTTGAAAGCCTGTAAAGACTTTAGCAAGAGACTTGTGCGTCACAGAAATAATGCTGACATACTCTTGTTAACCTTTGACCTCTATCAAATTAATAATCATGTATTCTATATGAAAACAATAAAAAAGTAAAGCATAAAACTATTTTTAAAAAGCGGACGGGCGGTTTCGGGTGGTTTAGGGAGTAATCCGAGGGCGGTTCAGTTATTCATAGGTTAAAAAAGACTAACAAAAATAATTAATGATTTCCATTTCAATGAGCATTACTATGGGAACTTGAGAACATACCCTTGACAGATGTTTCTGCTCTAAAAAAAAAAAACAAGAGTAATTGATAGTCTTATGAAAATCGTACTTACGAAAAGCCATGTACTCTTACTCCTTCATAAGTTCCGCTTATATCTGCATTTGTGAAGGCTTCGTTTATCTGCGAAAATATTTTTAAAAAATGCTATACGATGTCGTTATTCTTCTTTGTGTACACACAGAGTCGTATTTTTTTAAATTCTTTTCGACATCCTATACATTCAGCGCTATCACTGGGAACTATGTTTTAAATGCGATTGAACTAGTTAACAGAGAATAACATTTAAACATACTCACAAGAAATATCATGATTGCCTTCACGTATTTATCAACAAACATCAACAAATACCACACATTTGAAACATTTTAAAGCTTGGTGTTTTACGTTTTTAAAATCATAGATGAGGCTATATCCGGGGAAAGATGTTAACCATCTTTGATATGTTATCTTGCTCACATGGGATAAACGAGTGTTCAAGACGAAAAAGAGGAAGTTTGTCAGTCCTTCATTATTATTTGATTTGATTAAGAGATGATTTCGACAGATCAGAACGGAGGCTTGACGTAAACCTTTAATTAAAAAAAAATAAAAGACAGAAAATAAATTGACAAGTGACATGCTATTTCGTAAAATAAAGGTTAATCACCTGGCTACATCACACCAAAACAAATTCGTACACATATCGCATGTCTGCTAGTAAGGTGCAAGTGTGAAAAAGTTACTGAGAGTACACCACAATACTTTATGCAAAATGCTTATCAGGCAAAGTTCAATGACCACTTTGACCTTGAAACTTGTTAGACTGGACTTCACCCATATTCAAGCTTTATAGTATCTTTAGTTTATGTACTTGTGGTGTGAGTTTGGTGGTCATAGCTCAAATCTGTGGAAAGTGATAGTGAGAGTGCACCACAATATTGTGATTAAAGTGACTATCGGGACACATTCACTGACCTTTCAAACTTTGACCTTCACCCATATTTGAATTTGCCCGACATATCTAAGTCATGTAATTTCCTAGTCGATGAGTTTGGTGGTCATAGCTCAAAATTGTAGGAAGTTGGCTATCAAGATCTTCCCATCTTAAGGGTGCAGCTTTTGCAAATTGTAATGCACACAAGGACAGGGTATTTTCCAAAGACAGTTCACGCGTGCGTACAATCTGGTAGCTCTACCAAAATGTTAGAAGGCAAAGAACTCACAAGATCGTTGAAACTGCTTTCCAATGCTTTGTACTCTGGGCTCGAACTGTTATCAAGAGATGAATCGTATGGCATATCTATCGTTGCAACTGCCGAGGAAATCACGTTATCTGACGAATGAAAATCCAAATGCGATTGTTAGTTATTCTTCTGCCCAGACATGTTCACGGAGGCAAAATGGTTTAATTTGCTTATGATTATGTTTAGACTGTTTCACTTTCTCTCCCCGTCCCCTCCTCTCTCCCTCACTCCCCCCCCCCCTCTCTCTCTCTCTCTCTCTCTCTCTCTCTAGAGATCTCTTTATACATACATACATAAGTGAAATTGGCTTTAGGACTTTAGGGCTGCTAGCGGACTTTTCAGTAGTTCACCTATTGCTTTTCATTGCTGCCAAAATTTCGACTCTTTCACAGGTCTTCGTCAGGACTTGAGACATGAACACACAAAAAAACAACCAATTTGCTAACACTTGAATAGAATAAGGCTAAAACAAGTTTTTCGCGTCATCAACGCTCAAAACGCTGCAATTCACACTCTCACACTTCACTATTCCCGTGGCGGATCAAGGCGCCCCCCCCCCCCCTTATTTTTTTTTAATCAAAACAAAGAAATAAAAACGAAAAGAAAAATGGGGGCAGTGCGCCCTTAACGAAATTCCTGGTTCCGCCCCTATTTCCCCACATTACGCTTGCGAACCCGTTCATTCTCTCCACATACCTAAGCCGCACACTTCCCAACGCCTTAAACAAGGTAATCAGTTTGCTTTGTTATAAATTGTTCTAACAATTTAATTTAGTTTTATACATTTTTCATTATTTCATTGCAATTACAACGGTTGCTATTGTGCATTTATGACATAATACCGCTAACATACTATTTCTTTCACCACCGTGAATGCAATGTATGTAATATTGCTGTTCTGGTGGAGTGAAAGTCACCTTAAGTTATGCTGCTGTTTACTTTTTTTTTTTTGGCTTTCTTTACTTTTTGTCTTGTTAGACCAAGATCATCGCTTAATAGCAGCTGCTTGGCGGAGGTCTCCGCTCTCAGAGTGCTTTTCTAGTTCTGTACAAGTGTATGAAAAAATGGTTGCTTTTGTGTTCACGTCCCACACACACAACCTAAATTGGTAGGCAGGACTAATAAGAAGCTAGTCCAGATGGTGTCACCCTGGACTAGTGTTATTCTAGTAATGCTAGCTTGACTTGCTTATTGGACTACCGTGAAGTTAGTAATGACTACTGGACTTGGTAAGCCAAGGCAAGTAATGACTTCTGGACTTGCATAATGCTAGTCATGATGTTAGTTAACACTGCTGGACTAGGGAAATCAAGCTAGTAATGAGCATAAAACTACTCATCATGTTAGTAGTGATTGCTGGACTAGTTAGGCAAAAGATAGTCAAAGAGTGCTGGACTAGCACAAAGCTAGTCATGTCTGCTGAACTAAGTTACTAGCTTTGGATTTCCATGCTAGTCATGACTGCTGGACTAGCATGAGACTTGTAATGGATGCTGGACTATGCTGAGTAAGGCTAGTCATTGCTGCTTGACTAGAAAACGACTAGCTTTAAACTAGTGTAGATGGTGTCAAGTTACACTAACATAGAGCTAGTACAAACAGCTAGACTAGCTTATTGCTGGTCTGGCCCTTTTGACTAGCTTTCACCAAACCTAGTGCAGCATGCGTGACAAGCGAAAGCTAGTCAAGGTCTCGGAGATGAATCTGAAATGAAATTACATGTATGCAGATAATGTAACTGTGACGAAAATACATTAAAACAAAAGCAATAATATCAGGTTAAAAATCTCAAATTTTATTCATCCAACGAATGCAGCAAATTAATGTAGGCATCATGAATATCACAAATGAATCTTACATAATTGAAAAGAAATTGAATTGCAGCATTGAATAAACATATGAATATACAGGGTTACATAAAAACACTCAATGCACAATGGGAAGCATGATATAAATCAAGAGTCGAGCTCTACAACTGCATATCTCCTTATATACAACATTTATATAAAATTGAACCCGTAAATGGCCATGTGTTGTGAACTTGCAACCCAAAAGGGTGGACAAAAAAAAAAAAAAAAAATATGATTCATTGTTATATGAGCTCATTAAGCACATGAAATTGTGACACGGCAAGTGATAGAATAAAAAAAAACGATGAAGGTGCGGGGGAGGTGAGGGGGAGAGGGGAGAGAAACGGTACACATAAAGTCTATGGGAGCGATTTTTTTAATTATGTGAATAACTTTGCTATACTAGGAACTAGGCAGTTGATTTTGGTTTTTTCTTACAGCTAGGACAGGTATAATAATCCAACTCCAAATGCATTATAAATTTCTCAATGATAATTATCTCCAATCAAGTCACAAAAGCTTTAATCATATGACCAAGTCAACTTAACACTATGAGAGCAAATTTATTATAATTCATAATTTTGTTATAATATGGGCTACAAACTTGATTTGAGTCTTTCTCATCCTTCTCATTATTTCAGCTTCATAACGCATGTTTTATTGTACAGTGTATTAAGAACTATAAATTATATGTGGCTATACAACTCAAAATCTGTGTCAAGGAGTAGCCGCAAGGCAAAGTCTGAAACTAAAGCAGAAATTCATTCCCAAGGATTGTGTACTAAATGTACAGTACATGTATTTTGGAATTTAATTAGAGAAATCTGACTCTGGTTGCTTTCTTACAAATGATTATAACATAGGCATATAGTAATAACTCATTGAGATAATGTGTGTGGTTCCTATACAATTTCGTTATTACAGAGTATATTTCATAAACTTTCACACACAAACACATTACTGTCCATAAGAATAAGATGTAATGAGGCTTGCAGTGATGTAACATCCAATACAAATGTAGGTACATGTAATGTATTAATCTGATCTAAAAATACAACAAACGGAACAAATTCTCTAAAAATTTCAGATTTTGACTTTCTTTTTATATCATGCCATTTTGTACAGAAAGGATGCATTTCTGAAGGTGGTATCAAGGTATGAAATCAGACTAGTACAAGACCGATGTTAGTACACAAAACAGTCTGTCCAAAGGGGTTTTCCGAGGTATTGTCATGAACAACATTTCATGAATATTCTTTATCTTTAAGGTATCTACTTAAAACGTATCTTGACTGTAATGCTTTCGGGTCTGGAGAGCAAGATTTTTTTTTCCTCTCTTGGGGGCCCTATCCTCTGCCCCCCCCCCCCCCCCCCCCCGAGCTCCAAGGAGGTTATCATAGGTATTGAGGCATTGTCATGAACGTATATTCTTCACCTATAAAGATATCCACATACACCATATCTTGCCTATAATGCTTTTGGATCTGGAGCACAAAAGTTTCTCCCATCTTCCCTTGCCCCCCCCCCCCCCCCCCCCCCCTCGACCACATGCTCAACATGAACAACCTTGGGACCCTACCCACTAAGGATGATCCCAACCAAGTTTGACTGAAATCTGGACTCCGGTTTGAAGAAGATGGACATGTGTTTTTTCCCCTTGGCCCCCACCACCGAAACTTGGGTCTTTCCATGAACAAACTATATTCTTTATAGGTAAATGTATAGATCTACAAATAACATATTAACTGCATTGTTTTGGGGTCTGGAGAAGAAGATTTTTAAAGATTACCCCCTTTTTCCCCTTGGGGCTGTCCCCCTGAGCCACATGCTCCACATGAACAACTTTTGGTCCCTACCCCCTAAGAATGATCCCCACCAAGTTTGGTTGATATCCGCCCACCAGTTCTTGAGAAGAAGATGAAAATGTAAAAGTCTATGCACGACGCATGACGAACAAAAAGCGATCAATCGCAATAGCTCACTCAAGCCTTTGGCTCAGTTGAGTTTAAAATAGACACAATGAACATTACCCACTTCACTAGCAGTTGTTAAGACCACATTTTGAAAACAGTACATGGATCGACCAGTCTCTGTCCTAAAAATAGATCAATTTTTTTTTTCACCAGAAAGCCAGTTTCTGACTAAAGGCAGTTTATTGTGTTACTGATATTTGATCATCTAATATTCAAATTAAATATCAACTAGCACTAATTGACAAAATTTGAAACAGTTAACCAAAATAAACTAACAATTATACCTCAAATGACCTTGTTTTTTGACTTTTGAGGCTTTGACCCTGTCATGTGACTTCAAAGTGTGTCATAAGGGGAAAGTTACCATAGTGCACCTATTATCCAAGTTTGGTTACGATTGAAGTTCAAAAAAGTTACTGAAACTGTAACAGATGGACACATGGAAGGAAGCATGGATGAACATACAGAATTTGGATCGTTTTGTGTCATCACAATATTTGGTGAATACTGCCAGTTGTTTGGGAAAATAAAATCTTCCCTATAATAAGGTTGTTTTCAGGGCAGCTTGAAGTTTCAAAACAAACTCTTTTCATCGACGAGCCCTGTTCTACTTTTAGTGTTGAAGTGCTGCAGTACGTCCTGGTAACAGCTTCATGTTCAACTACAGATGAGCCTGATGAGGCTGACTCTTCAACAAGAATGTAAGTTCCAACTTCAGAGGAGCATTTAATGTATCTCAAAAGAGGAAAAAGCAAGGATATGTACGTAGGCCTATACACCGATGGTATCTAACGTTGGAATTGTGTTCAGTCAGGGGCTTGGTGGGAGCTGCAACTACTCTCTCTCTGCCTGAGTTGATGAGTGGTGTCATAGCTCCTCAAGGTCTCCAAACGATACTCAATGAATCCCGAGATCCTTGTCATACAGGTACTCCTGAAATATAAGAATGCATTGTAGGTCAAAGCTTTTTCTCGAGTCTCAACAAATTTCACTTTGGCACAGAGTTGACTATAACTGATGAAGATCTGATAGCAGTAGAAATACATGTAGTGGCATTCTTATGGAAGAAAACGAGAATAGGTTTATAATAAATGAGCGGCGCAACTGGCATGTTGGAGCTTACGTTACATTACGTTACGTTGGAGTTTACGTACATCCAACCTAAGTCATGGAATCAGACCAATCTGCACACAAAATTTATTAGACATCTATGAACATGTACATCAAAGATTATCAAAAGCCCCCACATTGCCTGTATATTTGCCCAATGATTTAATTAAGACATAGATGCAATTAATTTCCCTGTAAAGGCCATTTTTTTCTTGGGGGGGGGGGGGGGGGGGGGGCTCATGACCATATCCTGAACAACTTTGGGTCCTTGCCCCCTAACTAAACAAGGATGATCAACTCCTAGTATGGTTGAATTCTGTCCACTATCTCTGGAGAAAAGTTGAAAATGTTCAAGTTTTTGCAAGCTAGATGAATAAGATACCATGTATGTCACTTAAGCTTTCTGCTAAAGAGGGCTAAAAAGTTGTAGATCACATAAACTTATGAGTATAAACTTACATATCCTTGTGCACCTTGTGTGGTGTCTCACAAAGTGGGGTACTGCATCGCAACTGCCTTGGCTTCAACGCGTCTTTTGCTCACTACTTGGGTATCTGAATTTAAAAAGGAAGCAAGAAGAATGTTAATCATATTCTACGAAGCAAATATATAACATCAAAAAATTGACCCTCATTTCAATCTTTTAAGGGGCTGAACTATTTTCATGTTTTTTTTTCTTGGCATTAATTTCTATTGCTATTCAGTACCGCTGTTTCAAGTACATTTATTCATGTGCTTCTTACACCAAATATCAGTTAATACAAATGAAAATTTCATGCAGATGGGTTAAGTGTGGATGTGCACAGTTAGTAGAAAAATACAAGATGTGATTATCCATCGAACTTTATGGCAAATCAATTTCCATTTTTTTTATTCATCATTATTATAATTATATCATAAGTATTAGGACTATTATCATTTACATGTGGCCCAATGGGGCTACCAAGAAAATAAGTCAGCGCGGAGTCTTGTAGGTACACTCTGTTTACATGTTTCATACAAGTATATCAGTCTTTATTTTTAAATCTATAACCATCACTTCATTTACAACGTTATACTTACCGGTCCCTTCATTTTTTTTTTTTTTTTTTTTTTTTTTTGGGGGGGGAGCACATTTTAGACTGTTATTCTCTATATTTGAGAAGACAAAAACAAAAGTGAACAGGCAAATTAGATGGTGCTATATTGCATGGAAATGTATAGTACAAGACATGACAATGGGAAACTGGTTTTCCAGACCAGTATTCAAACAATTGAACTTACGCTGTACAGTTTTCTGCTTCCATTATCAACAAGAAATATGCTACGATGATCTGGATAAGCAGGTGTCTCCTTGGAGCAGTCAGAGCTCCTTCCATCAGCTATTGAAGTATCTCCTCCCCCTTGGAGTGATGTGTGTGTTGAATTCCTGGGCAAATAAGTAAAATTTAAAGGTTTTACAAATCATACAAATTATGGCATGAGGATAATAGGTCCCTCCAGTTTACATTATAAACTTGAAGTGCAAAATCATTTAATATACATATTTGCCATAAGCAACGTTCAGCTCTACTTACACAACTCAAGACTGACCATAACATGGTTTTCACTTCTGTCGATACAGCAAGTACACATTTTTCTTAAATACGAGTACTAAGCTCTCAAGGCTTTCATTTTCAGAGAGAAGGACAGCTCCAAAACTGCTCCATGAAGAATAATTAATACTTGAAAATCATTTCTTCAAACAAAACAAAACCAACAAAGCTTTCAGTCTCTTAATGTAGCCTCTTATGTAATTACTGAGACTCTAGAATGTAAAATAAATGTGAATCAATTTCAAACTAGTCTCCCTTCATTAATCATCGTGGAAAACAACAGAATAGCTTACAGCAGGGTTAGTGCAATGGAAGTCCATATCTCAGAGGCTCCTTCGCTGATGTTGGCCCGGTGTTTCCAGCATTCGTCAACCATGCATTCAATGGCTAGTCGTTGGCCACATCTGTTACATGTACTTCTTCAATCTGGTGATCTGCACCCTCGTGGTGTGACAGAGACTGTACAGCTATCAATCTGTCTTCGTTCTCCAAATGATGACCCCTATACCGAGTTCCTTTAAATCACCATCACTCCCGAAGAACTGTCATGTTACGTCTTTTTATCTGGAGGAAAGCATGAAAACACAATGTTCAGAAATGGATTTAGAACTCATCTCCACAAGACAATATGCAGTTCCGTTTTGTCCACACAAATACTAAGCGTGCATCAATAGAAAAGCTAGAAATTACTTTTTAGCTACATCGATCAGCATATTTAGAAAGACCCAAAGATGATCTCTGCCAAATTTCAATGCCTAAGGTCACCTGTAACTTTCATAAAAAACTATGTTCAAATATAGTACCCGTTGTCGTCTGCTAAAAGGGGGATCGATCTCCATGATGTGTGAGCACGTTGATCTTCAGCTAGAAGTGTGATGTCACAGTGGACTAACACTTAACAGTGCATGCATCGTATTTCTTACTTTGATTGCCACACATGACGTGGGAGTGCAATAGCACTATGGTATTCTCCCAGCTGTGTGGATGCTCGAATGTGGTGGCAAATAAAAGTCCTTTTTACTACATAGGTCATCACAATTATATAAATCACCAAATTTCACCATTTTTTTTTTTATTACCGTATCGAGATCACCTTCTGGCAACACAGTGTCAATGATTCGGCTGTCGACTCAATAGCAATGTAGAGTTTCTAGACGCTTCTAGTCTATTGCATTAACCCTATTTCAACTGGGCTATTGGAGACCAAGTTTTTACGGGGGGGGGGGGGGGGTCAATTTGACCCCCCTTCAGATCTCGGCCGCCGATCACGCGATCGCCGCAAAATTTTGCCTGAAAATAGAGCCGGATGTCAACTACAAGATTACACGGTCATACAATAGAAAAAATGTTGATTTTATATTTTTGAATAAATTAATTATGCAAATTTATGCATGAAATTATATTTTTACATACAACTCCAACAAAAAGACTGAAGGATTGCTAAATTTTTGTGTCAGAGTTCCTCAAGACACATCAAACAATTTTCTTTTAAAAAAATAGCGCAGTCAAAATCAGTTTCTTTTGTTTTTTTATTGTTTTGTTAATTTTTCATGTACTTTACTGTTTTTTCGATCTTTTGTTTTCCATTGTTTGTTTGGTTTTTTTCCAAAATTTGTTGCAGGCACTTTTTCAAGCTTATCTACATTAGAATTGATTAATTTCAATGGTTAAAAGTTGAAATAATCTAATTTATATCAATTAAACAAAAAAAAAACCAAACAAACCACAATTTGCATAGGATTTGCACAGAAATCATGAATTTGAGCTGTTTTCAGGTTGACATGCATATGCAAAACATTGCGTAACGTCAAAACGGTGTACCCGGACATCGCAAATTTGGTCTCAAAATATGCGGGAGACTTCAATGAAAAAAAGTCATGAAATGACGCGGCAAAATCTTTGCGCGTTGCGGAATCGTGGCGTGAAATGTCGAGAAGGGGGTCAATTTGACCCCCCTCCCAGTTAAAATAGGATTAATTATAGCACAGCTTTATATACGTCGATCTCTAACCGTGGTCTAAACTCGACCAGACGTCTCCCTATACATACTTTACAGTGATCATCTCTGTGTGCATGATGCTATGCTTGTAGTCCATGTAGAGTTCATACCACTGCACTGTAGGCCTAACGTTAGGTCTATAATACCGCAATGAGAACCGGACCTGGCCCTAGGATATAGCTTATCCTGGAAAACCGTTCAATGTAGGCCCTAGATGTGGTCTAGGTTCTGCTTCTACTACGTTCTAGGGCTAAATCGTGATATCGGTCCCCTCTCTTCTGCGTGTGTGTCTCCACTAATGCGCAAAGTCTATGGAGGTTGAAAGAAGTCCCCAGCTATAGCGGTGAAGGGTGAGTGGGGACCTAACCGGAGTTCTAGACTACCTACTAATACTAGTTGGGCCTAACCCGTTAGTAATAGTAGGCCTATTTCGCGTTAATGCTGTTCTAGTTGGAATAGAATAAATGAGTAGGGCCTACAATTAACGCCAACGGTTGTGAGACTTGTTTAGACTAACGCCAACGGTTAGACTTTTACAGTTAAAGAGTAAGCCCTACCTCGGTAGAACCCCAACTTAAGTACATGTAGACTAGACCGTGTCTAGTTCTATTAGTTTCTCTAAGATCTAACATTACACTGTTAGTAGTTAACGTTAGGCCTACGACTAACGTTCTGGAGAATTTAGACTCAGAGTTTAGTGTGTCCCAACATTTTCTGAAACACATAATGTTAACGTTAGAACTTTTAGAACTCTATTAGAAGATAGCTCCTGATGATCGATGTATCATGAGAGGCATTTTTTCAACTTCGCTCTATAGGTGCCTACAAAAGTACAAGTAGCCCCCTCACACAGTTACAATGTCAGATGTACAATGTCAATGACGGTTACATTCGTCACTCATTTTTGTTAATTTTGAAAATCATAACCTGGTCTAGACTCTATTTTGTTTGAAAAATGCGTTTCTAACGTTAAAAAGTTAAAGACTTTTTATAGTCCGCGAATAGGCCGAGCCCCATCCCAACATGCACAAAGACTCAAAGTATTACTGTAGTATTAGATTCCAACACCTAACAGTTGAGTTTCGGCCTCGGATTCTAGCTGTTAGGTGTTTATGGTAAGGTAACTGCGACCAGCCCCATAGCTAACTGTGTACACTAACGTTACAAGGAGCGTCCCTGGCCCGGGGTTATTCGTAAGGTAACTTAGATGGTCGTTTACGGAGAGGTAGTAGCCCATAATACTGGAAAAACTCAACAAGTTATAATTAGATCGATCTATGGTTTGCTTACCTTCAAAAATGTGAATAATATCTCCGCCCCACTCCATTTGAAGACAGAAATTTTCTCACGTCCATTACATCCAGGCTCTGATTCTCACGATTGCACAAGCACGTAAATCCTATGCATATAATACACGCACAGCACATCGTATACACATGCACACAGTACGTCCACGCACAGGCGACAGACGCGTCGCTCAGGTAAACCTTCCCGCTCCCAAACCAGGGGAAATTGCGGCTGGTGATTGGCTTAAAGTAAACACATGACAGGGGAATTCTCAATTTCTATTGGCCTAACCAAATGCATTCAAATATGTATTCACTGGAATTCACCCTAGTTCTGCCAGCTTGACTTACTAGTTCACGGTAGTTCCTTCAGTTTTACTAACATGCGCTGTTTTCGTAAGATCAACGAGTTTATGATAGTTTCTCCACTTCGACTAGCTTTACACTAGTTCCTCCACTTTGACTAATTCTTGGCGTATACACTGCAAACTAGTACAGCATACAAGTTTATGCTAGTCAGACTTGATTGACTAGCTTTGGGTTAGTAAACCATGGCCTGATTTAATCCAGCAGAGCATTACTAGCTGCATTGCCGCATTTTACTATCATCATGTTCGTAAAGCAATTTTTACTAACCGTGCTCGACTAGTTTAATGCTAGTCAGGCCAGGAATTGACCCATTTAGGTTGTGTGTGCAAGCCCTGACGAATACCTGTAAAAGGGTCAAAAGCTTGGTAGCAATAAAAGGCAATAAGTGAACTACAGCAACGATCGCTAGCAGCCCTCTTCCTTCGTCACGACTATTATGTACATATACTAAATAATATGGTATGTGGGCATAAATTTAGATACTAGGCCACCATTAGATTGACTGAGTTTAAAAATGGCTGCCATACATGCCATTTTGTTTCTGGAAAGACAAATGTAATTTCTTACACAGGGAGTGACAATTATATACATTAAAGATTGATTTATATATTGTTCTATCGTAGATTTTTAAGAAAAAAAAAGTTCAGTCTTCAATGGAAATGGCAGCCATTTTTCAAAATGGCCACCAAAGATGCATTTTTTTTCTTGAAAATTTGCTAAGACTAGGAAAACAGACGAAAAAAAAAATGTGCATGCAAGTTGACAATTGCATTCAAATGAATCAAGATATTGAGCCCATTTGTCTTCAACGGCTATGGCAGCTACTGTAAAATAGCTGTCGTACACTCTTTTTTTCTTGAAAATTTGCAAGTTCCAGAAGGAGAAGGCAATAGAATATTCGGACACAGGCAACATATCATCTGCAATGTGGTGTTCAAGTAATTCATTTCAGCAAAATGAAAATAGAGCATGTGTCTTCACGGCACCAAATGACAGTATGCTGCATATCGATGTTTATACATAAAAAAATAGCTTTCACTAATTTTGATTTCATTCAAGGGTAAAGCATCAGAAATGGAGTGAACTGGCGCTGAATCATAACCAAGATGTTAATCTGAACATGTTTATACTCTTTTCTTTTACCAACCCCGGAATTTCCGTTTGTAAAAGCAAAATCAATACGAAAAAAAAAAACTTACACGTTGGTTCTGGAACTGCAACTTCATCTGTTGTAATCACTGAAGTGTATAGAAAGGGTGGAAAGAAGTGTAATTGTTTTCAACGTAATTAGTTTTTAATAATGTGGGAAATCATGACATCTACATGAACAGTAAGCAGGAGAATGGACTGTGTTGAAAGTAATAACATTGGTATTGTATTAGCATTACAATTAACTACAGATCTTTTTTTTTTCATTTCCGCTTTTTCAAACTGTGTTAGTATGTCTAATATGTACTTGTTTTATGTACCTGCTAAGTTGGTTATCATCTTGCTGAAAATCCTGTTAGGGAATTCTGTCTAGCGTTTAGGTGAGATGATTGATTTGAGCCAATAAACTCTAAACTTGACATTAGTCTCCAATGCGATGTGACTTGTTTACTTAGCTTGCACGCAGATATAGTTTATGACTCAGTTCTGCATGCTTTCAAATAAAGAAACAACAAGCAAACAAACAAATAAAAAGAGTCATATAACCCACGAGTCATACAGTCCACGAGTCATACGGCCTACGAGTCATACAACCCACAAGTCATACAGCCCACGAGTCATACAACCCACGAGTCATACAGCCCACGAGTCATACAACCCACGAGTCATACAGTACACGAGTCATACTACCCACGGGTCATACAACCCATGAGTTAGATACTAAGTGGACAAAGTCCATGAGTTCGACATCAAGTAAAATAGGCCCACGAGCTATACGGGCCACCAGCTCGACATCAAGTAAAATAGGCCCACGAGCTATACGGGCCACCAGTTCGACATCAAGTAAAATAGGCCCACGAGCTATACGGGCCACCAGCTCGACATCAAGTAAAATAGGCCCACGAGCTATACGGGCCACCAGCTCGACATCAAGTAAAATAGGCCCACGAGCTATACGGGCCACCAGCTCGACATCAAGTAAAATAGGCCCACGAGCTATACGGGCCACCAGCTCGACATCAAGTAAAATAGGCCCACGAGCTATACGGGCCACCAGCTCGACATCAAGTAAAATAGGCCCACGAGCTATACGGGCCACCAGCTCGACATCAAGTAAAATAGGCCCACGAGCTATACGGGCCACCAGCTCGACATCAAGTAAAATAGGCCCACGAGCTATACGGGCCACCAGCTCGACATCAAGTAAAATAGGCCCACGAGCTATACGGGCCACCAGCTCGACATCAAGTAAAAGATCTATGATTAAACATACATCATTCTTCTCTTATTTTTTTTTTCTTGGGGGGGGGGGTCCCATGAAGAAAACGATCGAAAAAAAAATCGGTAACAATGTCGCTCCCCGTCGTGAAAAGCTGCCCCCTAAAAGCCACCCGTGTAGAATTACATAATTGATGTCGTTGATATTTAGATGGTGCTGTTCATTATTAGTTACAATCTCTCGCTCGATAGCGTGCAGACGAAATTTCACCCGCCAGTATGTCATTTTCCCCTTCGTGGAATACCCTGTACAGGTACATACTTGTAATTAACTTGTAGATGGGGCTGTTCGTCCTGTCGGTCTCGTGAACATTCTTTGCGTGGTGTCAGTCTCCAGAGCTTTCTTTGCCGAGTGTCACTCTCGTGAGCCTTTTCTGCGTAGTATCGAACTCATGGGCTGTATGACTCGTGAGTCGTATAACTCGTGGGCTGTATGACTCATGGACCTATTTTAGATGTCGGTCTCGTGGACAGTATGACTCGTGGTTGTCGGTCTCGTGGGATGACCCCCTTTTGTACTACTCCTTGCAATTTTATTATGTTTTGGTTTTGTTTATTTTTTTCACACACTAAAAAAAATGTAATTCTATTTTGTTTTGATTTGAGAAACAAAATATGCGAACCAGCGAACCAATGAACATTTCTAACTTACAAACGAATTTGAAGGGGAGAAACACTACAAGGCCGATTAGGCCTGCCATGAGGATGACAAACACAATCATGATGATGCAAATTCCTCTCGAGCACTTTTGTCCCTTCATTGTCTCATTTTCTTCATGCTCAGTGTTTTCCTTGAAACCGGCGTCAAGCTCATTCTGTTCTGCTCCATGTCGCTGCAACTCCAGCTCCTCGTATTGGTTCAATTCGCGTCCCAGGTCGATCTCGTAATACTTCTGATCGTCCTCGAAGGCGTTCTTTTCGCTCAGTCGGTGGCTCGAGGAATCATTAAACATCAGTCCCTGGTATTTTTGGCGGGAGCTTTCGTCCAGATCAAGATAAACATGAGATTTGTCACTCTGTATACCTTGTATTCCAGGACTTGGCTCCAAGTAGTCATCGGAATCGAGAGAAGCGTTATCGTGGCCGCCATCTCGCATTGAAGGCTTCTATACAACATGAGGGAAAGAGAAGTACGGGGGAAGACAGATGGAATGATACAATTGACAAATTCACGATAATTCTATACGGTATAGATTTTTTTAACAAAAATCAAATTTATCAGCTATTTCTCTTTTCAATTGTATTCGTTTTTATTTGATTTCACTTCTTTTCTTAAGTTAATACAATGAAAAAATTCAATAAGTGGAGCACGTAATACAATCTCTACGAATTGTTTCTTTTTGACGGACCTGCTCACGAACAAATGAATTACAAAAAGGGAAGAATAATGCAGGAGACCGCAAACGTAAGCAGAAGCTTAAAATGTTGACGGCCTCTAAGAAAAATACATGTAAAAGAGAAATTCGAAAGTAATGGCGTGAATTGGGTGGGTGGAAGTGAGTGTACAGGTGCAATGTTGTTATCTATCTATCCGTCTTGTATACATTGGCCCGACTTCACGTAAGTGGTACAATCTTTGTCCATAGTTTAAACCATGAACAAAGATTGTACTACCTATTTCCGCCTGTTATTACCGCCTATTTCTGCCTATTGCGTTACGAAATCAGTCATTTCTTCAACGAAATGATTTCGTAACGAAATAGGCCATGCGACACTTCTGCGCCGGTTTGGCGCCCCAATTTGATACAAGACTATGGTCTTTGTCCATGGTTTAACCATGGACAAAGATTGTACTACCTTCGTGGAGTCAGGCCATTATGTATGAATAGTCATATGAAGTCAAACACAAATTACAAATTATAAGTTATGGAGTGCCCAGGGGATCCATTTTGGGACTTTTGTTATATTCATAATTTATACGAATGACATCTGCAATGTATCCACCACTTTTAGTTCATTGAATTAGGTAACTACACAATTAGAGTTTTTATGTCTGGCAACGATCCTCTAAACTTGTGTTATCGATTTAATACTTAAGTAGACAAACTCACCCACTGGAAATCTGTTGATTAGTTAGTTGTTTTTTTTGTATTAATGAAACAAATTAAATGATATTTACCAAAAGACATCAATTTTGATATCGATGTTAAAATTTTCCTACACAAATTCATAATTTCTTCCACTCCTTGTTGTGCGGTGTAGTGGCAGGGGCTCAGTTGTTTTAATTGTTTTTAAGGATTTGCAATTTGTATTGTTCGGCAAAGAATCAAATCAAAATTCACGGTTGTACAGTATTTCCATAGGTATCCAGTATTGTAATGACACGTATAAATTTGCTTGCCTTAAGCATACTTGTACGCAGAATATTATATGCACAAATCGTGTTTTACATTTAGTCATGATTTTTGCGCTTACCAGTGGTTGTTTTTGGTATGTCTGTGTCTCTTTCTTTTGGATGTTCTTTTCCTTGTCCTTATTCATTGCAAATCCGTTTTTTTTTTTATGTGATTCGCGATCTACGACATAATGACTTACAGCTTCAGCATTGTTAATTCGTTAATGGGATCAGCCTCGAAAGACCAATGGCCTATTGCTATTTTCAGCCAAATTGTTAGGTCAATTTCCATCACACACTTTTTAATTGTCTCTATATACCTACCTAAGATAATTTTGTTTTGTTTATATGTTTTGACTGATTGTCTTTCTGTATGCTTTTTAACTGTGGAAATAAACTTGTTATGTAATGCTATAATACTTCCACACTTGAATTACTATGACATTGCGAAGAGTAATTCAATGGAATATTGCATGAACAGGTTGTTATCATTTACAAAAGAGCTTTTAGAAAACTTTCCAATTCACCTTTTGTAGCTCAAACTGAAGCCTCTCATTGCCATAATATAAAAAATGAATATACTTGATTTGAATTATTACAATGTTGTAAATATATGAGTCTGTGTCGTCAAAATGAAATACCTTATCACATATCTCTGAAAGTCCATGTCGATAGTAATGTGCATAACCATAATAATAAATTGTCCTGTAAGTTCCATTGCATATCCCTTAAATAAGAACTGATGTTTCAAAATATCTTATTTTTGCTGAATTGCGGGATTACCTGTGATCTTCCGTCCACATGATCTTACATAGCAGGGTCGACGTGGTTGATGTCTACTTCGTATATGGTATTCTTATGACCACTGCTTTCATACTGTGAAGATAACAGAAAAGATCGTTATCAAAGTAAATAGCGGGCTGACCGCGCTGAATTATCACAGCAAATTTGGTTTCCCATAAATGGGCATATGAAATAGCGCACCAAACGTAGGGAAGATTGTGTGTTTAATACAGATGCGCGCAATGGTGGGATTTTATGCCGTCCATAAAAATGGGCTAAAACTCGCACCAAACAAAGAATTGATCGTTTGTGCTTGTTGCAACTTCATGCAAGTATGTAAGATCATCTCACGATAATCACAAGGTCCAGGATGGAAGTCCAAGGTCCAGGATGGAGGTCCTTCGCCCAGTGGATCTGTCATGGGACAAGAGCTACAATCTGAAAGCGTCAGAAGGGTGTATCTTCAAGGCTTGGAAGAGCACAAGTCGTTTTACCACATACTTGGGCACAAACACAACAAGGTGATAAATTGAATGAACACTAGAGTGCACATTTTCACTCTACTGTCATAAATTTTATTCCTGTTGAATGGTTCGCTGACTGGATATGGTCGTGTGTTGCCTATAGAGCAACCTGAGGCCAGCATAAATAGAACAAATAACTCCGCACGGTTGCAGGTTCGAAAAAACATGGTACAGTCTGATGCGCTGTTTGTTTAAAACAATAATAACTTCAAATCGTTCTCAATGCCATCCAATCAAAACAGTGACGTAAATTGCAATTTATATGAAAGACAATAGTGAATCAAAACATACCAATTTATCTCAAGCTTTGATATCAACTGCACCTCAACAGCTAACTACGAATTTCCAAACCATTATCATTTGATTATAAGGCTTATAATTATGTCAAAATGTAGCCAAAGACTGCCTGTTTTGAATAAGGGCAATAATTCCGTCTTTATGAGTATAGTATTGTAGGTTTTTTTTCCTCTTGTCAAGCGACAGGCTGCAATGAAGCAGACAAAAATTATCCTCGAAAAAAAAATATATTTAATTGCTAATTAGGCAGGTTTTAACGTCTAAGCAAGAGAACAAGAAGGAGTTTAAATGCTGGGAACATATTTTCAACCCATATTGGAATGACATACACCACCCTAACTGTCGATTAATTAATCTTTCTTTCTCAAATTGTTTTTTTTTTTCTTAGTATCATAAAAGGAGACGTGCTGATGAGGACTTTACATTAATTTGTCTTTGTGTAACTTGCCCTCATCTCCTCCGGTTTGATTCCTCCCTCATTAAAGTATATTTCATAAGGAGTGAACTATCTCTATACCACAAGTATGTTTTTCTACGCATGAAAGAACTGATTGGCAAAGTGAGTACTGTGTATAAAGGAGCAAAGTCCATGCAGCAAGAACTCATGAAACTGGAAACGGGTAACATGCAGACAAACGCTGTGGCATGATTTTGAATGAGACTTGTAGTATAAATGGGAGCATTCAATGCAAAGGCCTGTATGGCCCCCTCTGAGAACCAGCCTATTGCTGACGATTGTCTTAAAACCCATGAGTGGAAAATAAACACTGCATAGAATTGAAAGGGAATGTTAGACATTGTTCCCAGTCTTTTATGGCTTTATACACGCACGGATATAGTGTTTGCATGTGGCAGGCTTAACTTAAACCGTTTATCCCATACTTTCTGTTCCAGAACTATCAAGAACTAAATAGATATTTTTAGATAACACAGTTCTTTCGCAAACATAGTAAAGGCCACATTTCTGTTCTCAGCTTGAGAACATTAGTAGCAAAGTAGCGCTCTTTTGTAAAACGTTATTGTATGGCCGATGTGACTTCAAAAATTAACCTTTTCCTATATGTTTTAACTTATTTCTTTAGATGCTTTTTAACATGATTGTTTGGACCTGGATCAACTCTGTTTTTTTTCTAAAGTAAAGACACGTACGTACTCTTCATTGATCTCATTTATAGGATTAGAAAATACTAAATTCAAAGAGCATTTGACTGCATACAGAATAGCAACGTTGGCAATGTTTTCCAAGGACGTGGAATCTAGGTTTGAAGCGGGTTTTTTAACATTTATTGTCTCGCAAACAATTTTTTGGTACATCGAATGAAATGCAGCACAGTGGGGAATAATGGAAGAGCACTTGAGTTCCCTTTTTTTTTAGAAAGCATTGGGATTGATATTACTCTATGTCAGTAGTAAGTCGATAGAATAGCATAATAGAGTGTAGTGCCATAGAAACTTTTTTGTTGCTTTTTGCTGTTTCAATCAATGTTTTTCATTGATCTTTTTGTTTTGAGAGAGAGAGAGAGAGAGAGACAGGATCCCACACCCTACAATCATTGTCATTTCAGTGTGTCCCTCCGTTTTTTTTTACACAGTGCATACTGATATTTCAGTTTGATTACTTCAGCACCCATTACAATGATATCGTTATGTTAAGGTTTCAATTATTGTCGTTTAACAATTCACATGTATTATCTCTGTCACTACAGTAAGTGAGATGTATACTATGTTACTGTGGAAAAAGGAGATGAAATGGAACTTGACTGACTATAGTGAGCTAGACTATTATGTAGACCTAAAATTCATGCAAATTTAAATTCTGCGGATTTCTTCTGTCTGGAGGTATAGATCTCAAGATAAAGATATGTATGTCCAGGATGTCCAGAATGACGTCGTAAATTGTAGTTGTTTTCTTATCCACCGATGACAGTACCGAAAATCTAAAAATTCGTTTAAAAAAAATCTCTTGCATCAATCAATTGTCCGATTTTACTCGAACTTCATTGATATATATATATATATATATATATATATATATATATATATTATATATATATGATATATATACATATAACATATATATATATTATATATAATGTACATATATAATACATATATATTGCTGCTTTCATTACCGAGCACATATTTATATTTTTGTTTTAATTTTCTTGAAAGAGGGCTGACTTTTTGTTGGTACAACTAGATCAAAGATAATGATATTTCCATCTTTTCAGCGTTTCGTTGCTTTTCAGCTCGGAGAGAGAGAGCAGCTATTTGCATGGTGTGAAGATATGAGGTAAAGGGTTATAACAATGCAAGAATAATTGATGGATTGTTGGAGCCTCTTAGGTTTAAAGGGTGTGTACAGTTCTGGTCGAGGTGAGGAGTTAGCTTTTAACATTTTGCAAGACATTCTGAAACCGCTTTATGAGCATGCAATTCTAAGGGTTATCAAAAGTTTGTTTGATGAAAATCGGTTTTGAAGTGGCTGAGGTATGCAAAAACAAGGTGAAACAAAGAGATCCTAATAAAAGGCGTAGCCTGTTGTCTTTTATTATCATCACTTTTTTGGATATCTCAGCCATTTGAAAACCAATTTTCATCAAATAAACATTGAATCCTTCTTAAAATTACATGCTCTTTCATATTTCATAAGAGGTTTCTCATTATCTCACTTAGGAATGTTCAAAACTCAAATTCAAAAGGCCTGTTTATTCAAATATTCAAAACGTTCAATGATCTGTATTGCCATAAGCCAACATAAGGGTAAAATTGTGCACTTGAATGGCCGTCAAAACTGATGAGGTAGAAGAAAAATGATGATTTGAATAATTAAGGTGGTATCACAAACATAGGTATTTCCACCATTTTAATGTATATATTTTTAATCCCTGGCAATTACATAGGAAAAGACCTATTCTAAATTGGTGACCATCTTGAAATTCAAGATGGCCGCCACATCTGATGAGATTTTTAAAAAAGCGATGTTGGGAATAAAATCTGTTGTATAACAAATATGAATATTGCCACCATCTCATATGATTTTCATCGCTCAGAAGTCGAAACATAGGACAAAACGTAAGAATAATATGGCGGTCATTTTGAAATTCATAATTTCAGCTGAACATGTACTCGGAAAAAAAAAATGGAATCAGCATCCCAAAATTGACGAAGTTGGCAAACAAAGTCCATTTTGGCATGAAGTCCAGCCTGGGCCAAATATCTAACCTTACGGCCTGAAATAAAGTATTATTGAAACTGAAAAACAAAGTGCACTGTTATGTGTCGCTTTCAAATGCAGATAATTTGCTGGATGTTATAGCACATAGATGTTTACCATAATACTGTATATTGTGTCAAAAGCTTCAGGAATACACTATTCACTGCAAGAGTGCACATGCTGAACTTCTGACTTTTCTGGAGGCGATGTTCGTAATCATCAGATCTCGCTGATTTCAGACGGACAATGAGGAGAAATAATGGACCTTTTATCAAAGTGAGGCTGCCTTTATGGTATCCCAACCAACCGTTTACCAGCTGTATACATGGGAACTGTATTTTATGCGACATATAATATGGGTGAAACACAACAGCATTCCCACGGCGGTGCACAGAATGATGAACAGCCGGTGAACTAGAGGCTTGTAAAATGCATGCATGATTTTTTTTTTTTTTTTGTATCATAGGAGAAAATGAAAGAGAGCAAAACGTAGTCGCAAGCTGGATTTTTACCAGTGTTCGCTTTTAAGAACATATCCATGGTATTATGAACTGCAATGTTTCGAAAATGATGGTTTTCAGAAACATTACTACCGTCGTGGTTATGCTGAGGAAAACGACATAGCGTACAGTATACAATATTATGTTAAGAAATATCATACGTAACCTGTTAACATACAGTATATATGCGTATACATCTATATTATACAGACCTTCAAGATATAATCCCGATAGCAACTTGTCCGTATTAAAGCTAAAACTTGGATGGAAATACATATCGTAAATCATATAAATACGGAATTACAGTACGTAAGACATAGTTGTACAAAATTGTAATAAAATGCCTACATTACTGGGGTGGTGAATTTCAATCAAAGAAATAAAGTAGAAACTTGCAGTACATTATAATACCATGATCACTTCATTGTATAATATTATGATGTTATACTATTGTCTTGTGATCTGCACTAACAGCACGCTGGAAAAATATACAGCCTAAATTTTCTGCACCACCTGCACAGAGTTGCAGTAATACAATATCTCATGAACGGCAATTTGTAAACTATAGTTAATCCAAATATATATATAAAACAAAATAAAGAGTTGTCAGAAGTGTGTCTACTTGTACATGTAATGTACGTACACGAAGACTTGCTGAATGCTCAGCTTGGCACTGACGTGTTTGGGACAAAACATTCGTTGTATATAGGCGTAGCCTGTTTATAGACAAACTGAACCTTCATTTTCGCAATCAATAACTGGAGCACATTGTAATGCTAAGAAGTATAGAGTAATAGGCAATTTTCAGATACGCGTATAGAGGCCCCTTGGCGTACTGAAAAGATTATGTTCTCGATAGCTTACCGGTGGTCGCACTGCTGATCGGTTCATTTTCAAGTCAAATGTCTGTGCTTGATTGTTGCCAGAAAACAGCTGATCTCAAACAGTCTCCCCTGAATGTACTCTTTTGTTTGGACCGTAGAATCCCTCCCTCTCCGCCCACTGCTGAAAGTTGAACAGTAACTCTTTGATCCAATTTACCCCTAAATCCGTTTTCTAAAAACTGCCGAGACCTGACGTAGAACATAATACATTCAGCGCGGGACCAGTTCCAGACAGCATTTGCGAAGTCGACACTTGCTTTTTTGATCACTTCTTTTGACGTCACGAATAATGTTTTCTATCTGGATCTTGATGAATAAAAGTACGCTTTTTGAGAGTAATTCCACATCATGTTCAAACTTATTATCGTGTGGTAAACGGAATGTTCAAGTCACACACACACACACACACACACACACACACACACACACACAAAATGATGATTTTCATCACAATCAGATTATATTTAAGTGACATAATCTACGTTTCACCCGATTGTGATATGAGTAGAAAGCACATAATAGGTGGTATGATAAAGTGTGATGTTGCACATGGCTTCGTAAGGTTGCTATTACTTGTTGTCAATTGTCATAAAACATTACTTTCCTGATAATTTTCATGATATCAAAATGAATTATTGTGCATTTCTCGTCGGGATTTCCTTTTGTGTTTTACCTTTGGAATAATGCCTTGAGGGGGTAGGGGTTGTAGTCTTTTGCTCAGACTTGGTTGAGACTTATCATTTCAACTAATTTGCATTTTGGGGCTTTTTCACTATTTTGTAAAATAAAGAACTTTAAAATCATTGTTATCATTATAACTACTGTTCCCTAACATTTAACAGCATGTCAATCTAAATATACAACGAATTTATGAAGTTGAAAGACAAGTCACTGTAAGTCAATGAAGAAGATGAAACAGATTATTTTGATTCCTGAATTTTAATCAAAATGTCGTCATGTTTACAGACTTTCAACGTTCCAGTAATTTATCAAAAATATTTATACATCGTAATATCGCATCAAGCTAAACACACGCAAGATGCGTTAAGAATACCGCGAAATAATTGTTATTCTTCCGTAGCAATTTCAACGAAAAGTGCTTATCAGACGTTATCTGAAGTGTGTTATGCATATGTGTGTTATTGAAATGATTATTTTATGTGTTCTTTGAATGATCATCATTTTAATATTTGTGTATAACGCTGGTGGCAAGCATATTTCGACAGTCTTTAGAGTGAATTAATGTTTCACCACAAGTATTCAATGGGCTTGTTTCGGTGTGCACAAAGATGATTATGTTCAGGTAATTTGAGTCAACGTAGGGTGGTAATGATTTTGTATGTCATAAAAGACACAACATCTATTGCATTTTAATTCGTAGAATTTTCTTTGATTAAAATTTTGTTTTGATTGTTTTCTTTTGTACTTATGCGTATTCAAATGTTTATTTGCAATTTCATTCATGTTGGAAATAGAATAAATGAAAATGAATGATATCAATGAATGAGGAGAAGATCTAATTGTTTGCGATTACAGGCTTGACAACTGTAAAGCGCCCTGATAGTTTTTTTTTCATCTTATATTAGGAAAATTCATGTCAACAAAATTCAAACAGCAACTAGATATCTGTTCTTGATCTTTCGCAATTTGTCTGTAAAATTATCTGAGCGTGTGTGTATATGCATGTGTGTTTGTATGCGTGTGTGTTTATGCGTATTTGTACACTTTCTTTTCTTTCTGAGGGACTCCAGTAGAGCCATTTGCGTGGGCCCCTCCATTTTCCTCTGAAAATGTGTGCGTTTGTATGTGTGTGTGTGTGTGTGTGTGTGTGAGTGAGAATTAATATACATTGCAATAATTGAAGTAAATTAGTTTCTGTTTGATGGACTAACAAAATGAATTAAGTTCTACGAATCAATATCACAAAGCCATTATCATTTTGATTTCTTTTAAAATCTTTTATTTGTTCCTAGGTTGTTGGGTTTTTTTTTCATTTGCTTGGGTGTTCCGTTTGTTTTTCTTCATTTGGAGATTGAAAAAAAAAAGTGTTTAAACAGTGCTATTTAGCACTCAATATAACAGAAAGCAATCTGAATATTCAAATGCCCCCCCCCCCCCAAAAAAAAAAAGGAAAAAGAAATGAACGGATAAACCTGAAATGTGGTAAGTAAAAGTAATAGCTATAATGATAGTATCAAAGACGGGTCAATATCCCAACGTCAATGGAGATATCTGATTTATCATGCAGTACGTTTCATTATTTTACAAGAAGTTAAAAACGTGACAACATCCTCCCCCACCCCGTATTAGTGTTACAAAATATTGAAACAGATTTCCATAGACCTCAAGTCTTTGCTTGACAGTAGACCACGGACAAAAGATGCCAAGAAGAACGTCACATGAGTAATTATAGTTAGGGATTATTAAAACAATAGTATAACAAAAACACCAAAAGTGTCGTGTGCTAGCATTCTTTCGAAATTAGCGTTGCAGGAAAGAGCGCGGTGAGCTTACTTTCTTTGGAAATAAGTTTTTGAGATGATGCATGTTTTACAAAGAAGCTTTCGAGATTATTCACACGTATCTTATTTGTTTGTCGCTTCCTCCTTCTCTCTCCTCTCTCTCTCTCTCTCTCTCTCTCTCTCTCGGTATCTTATCACCATCTATCGTTATCATGATTAGATTTTTAACTATTATTTATTGCAGACATTTTGATATCACAATTGTGTTCAAGTGGTTAATTATGACAATATGGTACATGTATTCGTAATCTCATAAATAATACAATGTATGTAAGTAATTGATATATTGATCGTATATTTCTAATTCGGAACATTCTTAAACTGATATCTATTTTGAAATGTGGATGTAAATCATTACCAATGTCATAATGCTCATTATGTAATTACAAACTTTCACTATTACACCCAAACGCATAGGTTGTCATGTTACGCGAGTTGCAAGAATCGGCCAAATTGAGAGTTGTGAGAAAGAATAGTTTGCAATGTCGTCAGATTGTATACTAACATGATGTTCACTCATTTGCAGGGAGGTGGGCACCTCCCTGCTCATAAGGCAGTCACTTTTTTTTCAATTGTAACCCAAAAGAGACTTCATGTATAGGCTCTAGATTTGTAATCGGAAGGTATGGAGTTCGAATCCTGTCCGGTACGTTCGTCGTTAGACAAGATTTTTTTTCCCTTTTTTTTTTCTTTTTTTTTTTGCCAGCCATGTCCCTGTTGACTTGGGTGTATTAACAAATCGGAGAGTTGATGAACTACTGAAGGGAATATTCTGAGTACTAAAAGAAAGACCATAATATAAGAACCAGAACTTTTCTTTTATTATACCAGCCTCAGGTAAAGTGACGACCGGGACTCAAACCCCAATCTTTTAAACGGAAAAATCTCCTGCCTGGATACCCTTGATCACACTGGAGACTTTCATGAACATGCTTTCATTACCTGTAAGCGCGATGTCCCTTCCAGCGATTTGGTCGAGGGCCCACTGAAGAATTTGGGACGTTCTTTGGTTATGAATACTGGTGGTACAATATCTTACCATTATCACTTTTTCTTATACATATGACAAAGCTAAAATTGGACTGGAAAGGGCTAAAACTTTACAGGGGAAATATCTGAAGAGGGAGACACACATTTTGAGGGCGGGAGTTTTTGAGAATTGATTTTCTCAAAGTGGGAGATTTGGATTCTCTGTAAAAATGTGTTGAATAGATACCGGCATTGAATATTTGTATCCCAAGTCATAATTGAGGTTAGTGCAGTGAAACAAAACTAAAGGATCTCAACATTTCATTAGCCGCTTTCTCGCATTGCACTGACACACTTATACAACCGTTGAAGAGAGAGAGAGAGAGAGGGGGGGGGGGGAGAGAAGGAGAAAGGAAGAGAGGGGACTTCAGGGGAAGGAATTGTGAATACAATGTAGATAAGGAAAATGAGGAGTAATTTGATTCTGTTATTTTGTCATCAAATATTAATTTTATTCGATAGTCACGTGATGAAACATTTGGATTTGTTGAAACATAGTTATATTCAGCCTTCCTTCTGATGTACATCATATAAGAAAATTCTTACTAAATCTTTAAGTCACACACCTTTCTTCACTGGAATAAGATTTTAAATGGTATCATTCATTTTATATCGCAATTATCCGTTTCTAGCGTTAATCTCGTATAATCTGTCTGAGGTGAAAGTTTTTAACTTTATGCGGCTTTACATGTACATGATTGTATACCCTGTACACGGAGACGCATAAAGAGACATGCACGCACATTCAGGCATGCAAAACCCAGCACACACACATCAGACACACACACACATACACACACATCCATACACTCATGAACAACAACATCAGCAACAATAACGATAACGACAAACAAACATACATAGGTAATATCATTGCTATTATGTATCCACACAACATCACTTAACCCAGTCACTCCACGAATCATTATGCAAGGTCGGGTTCGCTCGCCTATCCGGAGGGGGAAAATAAACCGGAACCGATTGTCTGAGGTAGCGGCCCAGTCGCCTAAGCAGAGCGGTCGAAACGTCCCATCGTTCCAACGACAAATCGTGCTTTTCGTTCGGATCATCGGCAAGATTAAAGAGCCAAACTCTCTTCTGTGGACTCTCCCGAGGATGGACTGTCTTCTCACTTGACTCAGGGGGCGCTACCCAGCTCCCGTTCTCTGAATAACAGATGAAAGAAAAATATTGACTGCACCTTGCACAATGCATAATGCATAATGAAAATTGGATCAGAAAAGGATTTTGAACCATAAATAAAAAAAAAAAAACAATCTTACACACATATAGCATGATTCCGTTTTTTTTTTCTTTTTTTTGAAACCCCTTTTTTCCCCTTCTTTTACTGTTAGCCCTAAAGATCGCAGACCGGATGAACCGAAACACTGAGAGAATTCGAAAAATGAATATTAAAAAAAGATGAAAGGTACCCAAGTGGATATCACTCAGTATACTCCGTAATATACGTATTTCTATAGTCCACTATATACAGATATAGCTCTATCAGGGCCACTTCTACGAATATTACCATTGGCATTGCAAACAAGAGTATAGGCGCATTGTTACTGAAGGCAACGGCAAAATGAAATTCGTTGCTTTCATACGGACAAAAGAATAAAACGCCCTTTAAGTCGAGTTAAAGTTCTAAACGTTAACCCTTCATGCCCACCTGATTGTGAGGTGAGAAGCTTCCAGTTGTCGTAGCGAATGGCGGCCGGGAAGGTTGTGAAGAAGCGCTGGGGTAGTGCTGAGGACAGGGCCGAGTACGGATCTATGTTGTGAACAATCTCTTTCCTTGGCCAGTCCGCAGAGCCTGTATTTCTTTTAAAACAAACGACCGAGTTTGGTGTTACTTGTTATACTCAGGGGTACTGAAGTTCATTTAGGCCAAATCATATTCTTACCTAAGCAAAAGAGATTAAATGTTATTTGCCATCTATAAGTTTAATTGTCTGTCTGTTTGTCTGCAAGTTTGCAAAATAAATCAAAAAGTTAGGAATGGCTTTGGATGACATTTTAAGAAAGAAGATAATGACGCAATGAACATTTTTTTTTCTTTTTTGGTAGCGATCCAGATCTACGTCTGAATTCAGGTTTACTTTAAGATAATAATAATATATAAGTTCTGAAGGATTCTGTATCATTGGTTGCATTCATCATTAACACTAGGTGGCGCGCTTGCTTTTGCAACCCTCACAGCTACAGTGTTGTTTGCCACAAAGTACAGGGATGACCCGACGTCTATGAAGTCGGCAATGCAGGTCACTGTTATTCTAATGAACAAGGAATCTATCAATGCAGATGACATGAATATAAGACTATTAAAAATGAAGGTTGCAAACCAAAATATGGGTGGAAATAAACTGCTTGGCGGAGGTCTGCACTCTCTGAGTGCTTTGTAGTTGCAATATCAATCCAGTGGTTATGTCTTATGACATGAATTTCTTACAGGTACTCTGATATTATTGAGTAAATTCTCTTATGTATGCAAATACCTTTCTCTTGAGTGAAGAACTTACTCTCCTCCTTTGTATGTTATTCTCGATTCATATCCTAAACATGATCTGCTAATATCGGTTGACGTACATTGTACATAATATTACAGTCGCTGACACTTTGTTTATATTATGTATACCGTTATATGTTTCTTTTATTTTTACCTCAACTGTGCAATAATTCCTGCGCCCGAGATGAGTACATTCCATAGCTTTCTGTTTCGTATACAATAACGACCACAACTGTAAGAATCCCTTGCTCTATTGCAGCGTTTCTTTTTTGTTTGTTTGTTTGTTTGTGCTGGACTTTTTTTTTCTGCTGGCCCCTTCCGGCCACAAAAATCTTTGAATCTGTAATTTCGGTGGCCCGAATAAGATATGCATAGTTGCCCGAAATTAAAGCAAAAGTAACAATCCATTTTGAATTTTGGTTGCCCGATCGGGCCATCAAAAGATAAATTTGGTGGCCCGACACTAATTTTAGTGGCCACTGGCCACCGGGCCATGCACAGCTATGTCGAGCCTTATTATCCCTGTTGACAGATGATCGTGAGCTGCAATGAACTATGGGTTCCGGGATTACATTCCGGCGAAAAAATACATGTCGAATAAGAGTGCCTCATCACAATCCACATCACCGTATCAAATATTGTATATTAGTGCGCTCCTGTTATAAGGAACATGACTGTGACAAATTCAGGTCCTAAAATAAGTTGTTATCATCTTATTTTATCGATATAAAGCGCCTACTTTATTTGTGCGGCTATATCAAAATAACTTATTGCAATGTAAGGAAAGAAAACTTCCAGTCCCCAAACTCCGTCATTATTACTGGGAGTTGTCTGTTTGTCTTGTTAGTGGTAAGAAAGTAAACTGTGTCTCTCATCACTAACCTTCCTGACCGTTTTAAGAGTTTCCACACATCATATCCATCGACATTGGTTCCCCTGAGACTTCCTTTGGCCACGCCCTTGACTAGTGTCGGAAACCAGTCGGTTACGTGAAAGAGGTTCTTATGCACCGTCCCCCGTGCCGACTTCGGAAGCAAGGGACTGGACACGAAGCCTACAGCCCTTATTCCGCCTTCCCATAACGACCGCTTCCCCCCTCTGAGTGGCCAGTTATTACCCCCGTATTTCAGGTTACCACCGTTGTCTGCGAGCCAATTGACAGGAAGGAGAAGACAGATGTCAACAACAATAATAACAACAACAACAAGGAACAGTAATCAATTGACAACTTAAAGGGAAAGTTTACCCAAATAAACACGTGCATTGAGTAAATGCAGCAATAGCACTTGAACGCATCAGTGATCAGTGAAAACTTGAGGAAAATCGGTTAATCCGCTCTAAGGTTATGAATTTTTAAAGTTTCATTACCTTTACGGCTGGATGAAAAGGCTACAACAGCTTGTGACATCACAACAGAAAAACGATATAAAGAAGATAATATGATTATAGAAAATTTCACAAAATTTGTTTTTCTCTAATGAAAAGTAAACACATTCCTTTGACAATGTTTGACTTGTTGACATGTAAAAAAAAATTGATTGACCATTTCAAAACAAAGAGATCTAGACGTTTATGGGTCAAACTCAGTAACCATGGTTACCAGTGGAGAAGATGAGGAGCGTGTTGTTCCACATCCCGCTTTCCTTGAGAGTCGCGGTGATGTTCCCCACCGCCTCGTCCATACACTTCACCATGCCGGCGTAGACCCGTCTCTTCTCGTCAGCGATGTGCCCAAACTCGGCGTAGTAGTGGGCGGGTACTTGCAGCGGGAAGTGGACGGTCTGGAACGCGTGGTAGAGGAATAGGGGCTGTATGTCGGGGGACGAACAGATAAATGAATTGATGGACAGATTAATGGATGGATGGATGGACGAATTGATAGACTGATTGATGGGAGAACTGTTTAAACGTTAAGTGTATTAAACAAAGAGCATTACAACCTCATGGACATTATAAGTTTATTACCAAAATGTCTCTTATTTTACAATGACGTATTTGTATCCAAAATCAAAATTAGGAACATCTAGGCCCAAGTCATCATCTTTTTCCGGAGGTAGTGGAGGGGGATATTAGTCCCACTCCCTAATATTCATATGCCCTGAATATGATAAAAACATGACATTTCTTCACCTGTTATAGTAGGCCCTATATGTTTTCATCATTTGATAAAACATTTTTCGCTGGATTTCTGTTTTACTTTTTAAGGTATAAAAGAATAAATCGCTCATGAAAACAAGAAATAACCTCTGAAGGGACCACGTATTAAGACACTGTCCTGCAGATACCGTTTTGTTGATCGAATCGCTAACCTTTGACTGGTCGTGCTCGCGAATGATCGCCTGCGACTTCTGCGTGAAGAGGTGCGTGGAGTACACGCCCTGGTAGTCCTGGCCCACCTGTTCCAGATCGTCTCGCAGGTCGTAACCGGACCAGTTTCCCGACCCGGGCAGGTTCCACTGTCCACCCATGTGTCTGTGCGTGTAGAAATTCGCGCTTCCCGTGAGCATACCTTGTAGTAAAAAAGAGAGGAAACGATTTGCTTTTTAACTTGGTGCAGGGCATCCATGTTCTCTACGAAGACTTTCAACAACCTGCCTTTTCATATTATGTATTCATTCATTTTATTTCTTTTTACCGGCTGCTCTAAAGCTTGCAAATTCAACTTGTCTGTTTGTCTGTCAGAATGAAAATACGTTCACACATTATGTGAACAGATTTGTATAAAATTTTTAGGAAAGATTGATGATGACACAAGGAACAGATGATTGAATTTTGGTAGTGATCCGGATTGCCGTCTGGATCCAGGATTTTTTTTGTTTTGTCTTGTCTTGTTTTCCGTTTTCTTTTTCTTTTCTTTTTCTTCTTCTTCTTCTTCTTCTTCTTCTTCTTCTTCTCCTTCTTCTTCTTCTTCTTCTTCGAAGGATTATTTGTCATTGGTAGGGTCAATCGTGAACGCAAGATGGCGCGCTTGATTTTGCAACCCTCACAGCCATTGCGCTGTTGGCCAGAAAGTACGACGGAAGGCTGAGCAGCAGCGACGGCTGGTTGGCAGTGAGGGTATGTGTTTTGATGGTCAAAAAAAAAAATCGAAAGTATTTAATGCAGATGATAGGAATGTAGGACTATAATATAGGATGGAAATGAGCTGCTTTACGGATGTTTGCGCGTTCCGAGTGCTTTTCTAGTTTTAATACTCATGTATTTGAATTCATGAATAATTGATATTCTGCAAGGAAGTAATTCTATAAGATATTCCCTTTTATTTGATTTGATTCAATTAACAAATATGTTTATTCATTCTGAAAACGGATTAATCCCGGCTGTTGCTATGGTGACGTGCAACTGGAACAGGCGTTTTGTTCAACAGGTCAGGGAGAGCTGCTCACCAAAGAAGGAGTCGAAACCGCGACGCGTCGGCCAGCAGGCTTTCCTATAGAATCCCAGGTGCCATTTGCCGACAGCGTGCGTCGAGTAGCCGGCCTCCGCCAACTTCTGGGCGATAGTCGGGTCCGTGACAGGGTGGCAGCTTGGTTGGGCCACCCAAATGATGCTGTGCTGGAGGCCAGTATGAATCTATGGAGGCAATAAAAAGGAGGTATCTCACTGAGCTGCGAATGACTGCAAACGTAGCGAAATCTAACGAATTTTAGCTTTCGTCAGGGTTGATAAACAGTTGCAAATCAATTCGCCAACGGTTTTCATTGTCGCAAAGAAATTTTGACCAGATATGTTCAAAATTTCTTGGACACGTTCAAAATTTCTTTGTAACAAGAAAAACCACAGAAAACCATTAACAAATTCAAGTGCAATTATTTACGATATCGCTTTGTCGGGGTTCGTAAACTGCTGTAATCTATTTCGAAAGCAGTCCAATGCTTTGGTTTTTTTAACAAGAAAAACTGATTCCGTAGGCTCCTACTTATTTGTAATTGTCCACGAACTTTTACAAAATCTAAAATTCGCTACGTTCGCAAATATTCGCCGCTCAAATACCACGAAAGCTACACACATGGGGGTCTGAATGCATACGGGAGAGGGAACGTTGTGAAGTCATATGCCAACCTGTGAATTTTTACAATATATTCGTTGGAGAATTGTGATGTTGTATCTTTCTTTTTTTTAAAGGGGGGGGGGGGGAGGTGAAGTGATTGTGGTCGGTTGTGTGAAGGGACAATGCTCCCTTACCGCCCCCCCCCCCCCCCCCCCCACCCCCCTCCTACTTTGATGGGAGTAACCTCTGGAAGTCATGGGTTTTCTCTAAAGATCTTCTTTTTTTTTTTTTTTTTTTTGCTTTTAATACTGTAACAGGGGACGCGGAAGGGGGACGCAGCAGCCCCCCCCCCCCCCCGCTCATCAGCCCACATGGCTCCATGGCCCCTGTAAATGATGTACATAATATGCATGTTTAGGATGAGGGAAAAATGAACAATCATGTAATGATACCAGTCTCTAGACAAAATGAACACGGCAAACCCCGGGATTTCACTTTGGCCCCTACTTTATTTTTGACGCAATTAGGCTTGGGGAAGTTTGGCACAGGTTGAAGTATTGTTCTGCTAGGATTTTGTCGTTGACGTGTACAGCAGGTGTGAGGGGCGTGACAGGAGGAAGACAACTTTTTCTGTTTTGGCCAAAAATAAACTCGTTCTTGATAAGCAATGGGTCTACAAAAGCATTTCATTTGAGTTTGTCAAACACGCATGGTTCGCTTATCAATCCCTTGAAAGTTCATTTACTATAGTTTTTTTTTTTTTGTTTAAATCATGTGTTCGTTATCATGTGTTTGAAATGATTCAACAGCCGTGATTTGGCAAAATGTCTGTCCTTCACTTCTTTACTCAAACCAGTGGGAACACCGTTTCCTAATTATATTCAAATGTACACCATCTCAATCAAAGCCATAATCACCATTGATATTTAAGATATATATATTTATGCGCACAAGTAGTAAAGGCTTCGGAACGTGTGTGTGTGTGCGTGTGTAGGAAATAGTGGTTGGTTTGGTCAACGGTCAAAGAAGAATATCGGGGTGGAATTCTCAAGAATAATGGATCTTCTTGGTTGTATTTTTTTTTTTGGTTGTTGTTGTTGTTGTTGTTGTTGTTTCCTTTTGACTGAAAGTGCGATAACCCCCCCCCCCCCCCCCCCATCTTCCGTTACCGCGGTCCCTGCTTGGCATGACGGAAGAGTGGTACGCTGGGAATTGATTGACCTGTTGCATTGCAGAGTGATATTATCAAATTACCCGTAAAATTCATAGCTGAACGCACTGCATAGTCTGCGGAAGATTTCAAGCCGCATTCACAGTATGTGACAGAATACTTGATAATCACGACGAATAGAAATAAATTATCCGGGGAAAATTGATTTGAACAGGTGACGCAGCAACAGAACGGCGGGAAAGGTCGATATCACTCACAAAACATGAATGCTGATGAATCTCTCTCGGCGAAGGAGCATTACTCGTGGAATGTGATTTTGAGTCAGTTCACATGAAAAAGCAAATCCATGAAAAGTTCACATTTTTTTGCGAATTATCCTTAATAAATAGAGTGGAACGAGGCAAACAGCATCGTATATTTAGCGGTTGAAAAAAAGAAAATCGGATTTTACTTACAGTGTACAGAGATATTTGATATGAAATATAATGTTTACCGGCTTTCAATTGAGAAGCAGTGATTTTAGTCGTAGAGGAGCAATCGATGCATGTATAGGCAGACGTTTTGATGTCACCACCTCCCACTCCCACAATCCTCCCACTAACCTGTACACCAGTTTCTGCTAAAATTCCCCTTTTTAGGACAGTTTGTGTATCTATAGCATGCTCTGTCGTATACAGGCTCTCATGGGCGTATACACTGTAAAAACATCGGTGTTAGATTTAACACCATGGGTGTTAAATCTAACGCCGATCAAACTTCAATAGAGACCACACCCACAGGTGTAGAAAATGCACTGTGATGGTGTTGAAAAGTGTTCACCTGACACTTCGTGGTGTTAATTTGACACTGTACCTGGTGTTATTTTGACACTGTACTGGTGTTAATTCAAAAATGACACCACATGGTGTTGATTTGATATTTGTTGGTGTTAATATCAATGGTTTAACACCCGTCCAGCTTCAATAAAAGACCACACCAGCTGGTGTTACTGTGGTGTAAATTTATTTTCACATTTTTTTAAAAATCTAGTATTTTAATGTAAAATTCTTGATCGTCTTGTTTAAATTAAAAATCAACAAGAAGTGCAGTTACTAAGAAACTCTTCAAAAAACAGTTTTATATTTGGAAATGACACCCGGAGGTGTTAATTTAACACCATAAATGAGCACCGAAAATTTAACACCAGCTCGGTGTTCACTATTTAACACCGGACTTTTTGCAGTGTATCGTTGACGGTATCACATGATGGCGTGTTATATACTCAGTACATGTACAAGCAAAGTTGAATCACATTATCAGTCTTGTAACAATCTTGCGATAATCACTAATGTGAGGTATTGGGTTGTCGATGATAAATTGTCAAAAATATATTCATGTTGCTTGGGTGCTCTTTTTTCTTTTTTGCTTTTTCTTTCTTTTTTATCGTTGTATGTGTGAGAGAGAATAAAGCAATTAAAAAAACTCTGATGTGGTGTCAATATCCTCCCTTCAAGTTTGCATAATTTTGATGCTCCTAATGATTTTAAACATTTTATGAGTACATGTCAAAACATTAAAGATATTCTTGACTCTCATATCTTAGTCTCAGCTTTGATGAGTTGATGAAACATCTACCTGTGTAGGAAATATTTACGTAAGTACAAGCTTGTTGGATGTGTTTAAATGTTCGCGTGGGTGTTAATTCTTCTTTATAGTCAAGAGAAAATGAACAAAGCAATATTGCTCTCAGATCCTGCAGAGTGGCAATCAATCCTTGAAATTCAACAATGTTCAGAGGAGAGGAATACTAACAATAATTTGTCGAGTTTTTGTTAGTGTACAACGACAAAAATACAATCATATTGGGAGCTTTGTTCCAAGCTTGAACTTTATAACTGTACATGGTGATCATGTTACTTTGCGAAACGAAAGTATTCACCAATATTAATTTTTACTTAATATAATTTTGTCATCATATCACATGTCAATTTTAGTCATTCACCTCCGAGCCTCGGCATTTTGAGTTTATTTGAAAGAGAACACACATTGCGCAAAAAAAAAGATGGCCTTTATTATCATAACTACATTATTATCATTATCATTGATATTGTTATTACAGGTATTACTACTATGATTATTATGGGAATGACAATCAATATTGATATACTCGCCTGATATCGACCACTAATTAGTTGGCTCCTGGTTGGAGAGCAGACGGGCTGTACGTAATAGTTCTCGAGCTTTATTCCTTTGGCCGCCAGCCGATCAAGATTCGGCGTCTTCATCGCTGGGTTGTGATAACCGATGTCGTTGAAGCCGAGGTCGTCGGCCAGGAAGAAGACGATATTTGGCCGTTCACCTCCGCGACCGCCGCGACGCCTTCCTTCTCCGCGAGACCGCGCCGTCGTGGTCGAAAGCGTCCACATCGTGAGAGACGTGACGATGAGGAGGGTGATCACCGTGCTCGCCATGCCGACAACGGACGAGAGAGCGGATGATGTCGACCGAGATGCGCCCGCATGTCGACCCTTCATGGGCGAGCTCCACCACTGCGACTATGGAACGAGTCAGTGAATAAACGTGCTTCACTTTCCAACCCTGTTGCTGCCCATGACGTGGCCGGGCGTAGCGGACCGCCGATTCATTGAGCCTTCACTCTCTCTTGAGTCTACCGGAAGTTTGAACAGGACACAAGGAAATAGTCTAATAGTGCGAGGCTTCGTTTGGTCAAGTCGTTGGTCATACCTTCCAGTACATGCAGCGTTAAAGGGATGATACAGTATTGGTGGAAATGAGGATTGGGCCAATAACTTTTTGCGAGATACCAAGACACCACTTATAAAATGATACAGAGCATACCATTGTAAGAGGAATTCAAAGTTTAGTAGATGAAAATCGGTTTTGGAATGGCTGAGACATCCAAAAACAAAGTAAAACAAAGCGATCCTAATAAAAGGTGGGTCCCACAATTTATCAAAATTGCTCTGTGTTGGATATCTAAGTCATTTCAAAACCAATTTTCATTAAAAAATCGTCAAATCCCGCATGGAATTGCATGCTCTTTCATATTTCATGTTGTAAGAGGTTTCTCATTATCTCACCAGAAAATGTTAGAAACCTGAAGTTAGGTCTCAACCAAAACTATACGATTCCTTTAACCTCACCAGCAGAAATGCGCAGTTCAGGCCTCGTAACTGTCCCTGCTATAAGCCTCTATGGAGGAAATAGTCCGGATGAACACTAGTAGGATGATTAACAAAAGGAGAGATGAGATCAGTTTAGCAAGCCATAGGAGCATGCAGATGTGAAATTCAAGACTCGGTCACCGGCAATCCCACATTGATTCAGCTTCAGATTCAATTCGGTTTTTATTTTCACTCATCAAGATATTCCGAAGACGAACAGTGTGACATTACGTAAGATTGACATAGAAATAAAATCAAACAGTGAAGTTAACAACAGCATTGTAAAATTGTAAAGCATACCTTCTGAAAGACGAATATACACGCCGTTGGGAGGTGACATTGACGATTGTTTCAATAGGCAAAGCCCAATGAATATTAGAATTTAAAAAAGAAATGTGATTACGTCGTGGTCTCTCATCATGCAAATGTCATGTCTTGTCTGCATGTTTGATTGACAACAAATAATGAATGCTATGACTTTAACATGATATAAGGAAGAAACGACATTATTCACATCAAATTACTGTCAACTTACATTGTTTGTTTTTGAAAGAAAGTGTTCATATTTTGTTGAGCGCTCGCCAGATAGAGGGCCCTAATGATTCTATGCCATTTTTGGTACGAATCAAATTTAGAGGACAGTTTAACACAGGGGCATATCATCAACTTATTCGAATTTTATTGGATTAAACAATCCTGACCGAAGACATTATTTTGCCACGTCACGTCAAACTTCAGGGCTCGGTTATTTTCTTATTTTTGCTTGATTTCTCAGAAAAACAAAATATGTACAGATTTTTTTACTTTACTCCTCTCATTTCTATTTTTTCAACACATTGCGGCTAGTAACCGATCAGTGGGAATCAGTGGGAATGCTGAGGGTTGATTGTTCCAATCCTTGTGGGATTCATTTAAGAGTACATTATATACCTACTGTTGTGTGAAAATTATTTGCTTCAGAACGGTCTCATATTCAAGTAATGTGCAGATTAATGCCCCGTCACTGACCAGGCACGCTAACCTGGAAACATTAAACTGCACATTACTTGAATATGAGACCATTCTGAAGCAAATAATTTTCACACAACAAGAGATATATAAAGTACTCTTAAATGAATCCCACAAGGATTGGAACAATCATCCTCCAGCATTCCCACTGATTCCCACTGATCAGTTACTAGCCATCCCCTTTAAAGCTCCAAACCAAATTGAATATGGCTGACAGTGGAAAAGGAAATTGTTCGCCTATATTCGGAAGAAATGCGAAAGGTCAAGCACAGTTCATGCCATCTTGGGACTATTGTAGGAACGACAACACTACTGTGAACTCTTAGTCAGCTTTTTGAACTTCCGATTGACAATAAGGCATGTAAATAGATTCCTTTCTCGTTTTTCACGCGATGTTAAAGAGAAAGCGACAGAGTTCTTTACAATCTCGATCGTGTGTGATCGTAATGATAGTAGTATGACATACTGTGCTCATTATATGATAGCTCTGCTATTGAATAATAATCGAGAGTTTCTCCCGGTGTCCATCCGTAGAGACGCCATTGATCTGCCTATATAGGACGGACGTTATGCGCAAAATTGGTATATTTAGGTAGGACTGAATACCTATATTAATTGATATATCAATCCGTGAATACCGGTAATGGTTATAGCCATTTATAAAAACATGAAACATAATAAGCCCTCATGCATGCAGACAAACATTGAATAATATATATACATTATACAGTATATTTTATCAATAATCATTATGAATGATATTGACTGAATGAGGAAATATCTAGATCATTAAAAGAAAAAAATCTCATCAAACAATGTATACTTATATGAAACGATTCCACCTCTCTACTGATAGTTATGCTAAGCGCAGAGTCTTGTTGATCAAATACGTTAGTGCTGCATATAAGCGATTTCACAATAAGCATGAAAAAGGAAAAGAATGATTTCACATCACTTCAGGTTCAGGTAATTTGATGATTCTATTCATGCGATTCATGCTATAACATCGATATTCGTAATCTCGCAAAGTGGCGCAAGCACACGGCGAATTGGCATATATTTTTTTAGATTATTATAGTATACAAGAAGTTGGTCGTTGACGAGTTTGTCTTTACGTGATATACAAGTTTAAAATACTCACAGATAACTCACCAAATAATAACAGATGCGTATAAATTTAGCATAGAACATCTGCTCCTATCTATTACCTGCCTTGCCAGAAAAGAAAAGAAAATAATAATATTCATGAACAGATTGGTGGAAAAGAGCACGAATTTATCATCAGCAGAATTATGCACTCGCTCTTCACTCCCAGTTAGAATAATACCCACTCAGCAATTCTATGTGTCAATGATGGTAGATTACTGCGGGAAGGGGAAATAGCTTGTTTTGATGAATCCGGCCTGTAATCATACTGGGAGCGCTTCCTTGCTGCGAATATCGGTAAGATTACTTCGTGGAAGTGGAGACGCAGAAAGATTGACTGTAATTACGAAAGATTAAGGTTCGTCGAGCATATCTGCTGGAGCACTACTAAAGCACAAAGCCATCAGCCTTCCCTTGCCCTATATCTATCTATATATATATATATATATATATATATATATATATATACATATATATATATATATATATATATATATATATATATATATATATATGTATAGACAGAGTCTGTATCTGAAGACAGACGAATAATGTAAAGAAGACATTATACAGAAACAGCGACGGAAGGGATCAACCATGGAGCATGGCTAGCTTTACTCTGAACGAATATTCATGTCATGAGTAAATACGAATTGTAGATGACGATCTTCAAGCTCCCCACACCTCAATTACAGAAACACTCACAAAAAAAACCAACAAACGAAAAAACAACGAAAAAGGTAAACGTGTAACCATAGAGTTCAAACGTGCAACCATTGAGTTTATGTGATAATTTTGTAAGATATCTTAAATTATGGTTTCAGCGTATATCCTATCAACCTAAGAACACTTGAAGAAGATTTTGGAGAATGCTCACTATGACTACGCCACGAATATTTTTCAGAAATCCAAAATACATAAAAATAGTTTCATTTTAATATCATTTTAGCCAGCTTGTGGCTTACTTGAAATGGGCTTAATTTGATTTCTAAATTTTGTGTTAGCACTAAAAGTCTTCGTAAGGAGACTACATCGTGGAAATCATTCAGACATCTTCAATGAGTTCTCTTCGTGACCAGTTGGCCATCATAAATCTCGTATGACTTTGTATTGAGAGATTAATGTGTTTCCAACTTACGGAGTGTATAGTTACAATTCGTTGTTCTGTCTTTCATTGCGGTGTACAGTTTCCTTCCTGTGGACTTAAGAAGAATCGTCTCATTTTTGTTCTAAGTTTGCTTATTATTAGATTTTTATCTTTTTATTATCGATTCGTAATATGAATACCGTATACATACTACAAAATAATAACTACCCTTTCTCGATGACTTTTATTATATATTTTATTTACATGTTAACAATTGGCTCTGATTGAAAGAATGAAATGATATCATTACATGATGCTATCATTACCTCTAGCCGATGACTCGCGTAATATACAAAATATTCATACACACTCGCACAAACACCCACCCCCCCACACACACACCCACAACACATATGCTTGTACGTACGATACGTGCACGTGCATGCGTGTATATGTGTGCGCTGATGGGTAGATATATATATATATATATATATATATATATGCATATATATATAGACAATGAAGACAAACAAGTTGACATAATGCATTAGAATCCAACTTCATTTATTTGTAAACCAAATTTTCGACCCTTGCACGGATCTTCCTCAGGGTAACAGTGATATTTGTATTTGAAGCTCAGCACAGAAAAATAATAATAATAACAAAGAAACGCGCCTGGTTGTCGGCTTAGAGTTAACAACCGTGCGTGTTGGTTGCTAGCTCAAACTCTAAGCTAACCAAAAGAAGTTGGATTCTAATGCATTATGTCAACTTGTTTGTCTTCATCGTCTTCATGCTCTTATTCCAACACGCGGATAATAATACCATTATATATATATATATATATATATATATATATATATATATAATATAACATCATATTATGTAATATATATAAATTATATATATATATATATATATATATATATATATATAAAGTATAACATCATATAATGTAATATGATATTATATATATACACTCCGCAAAAAAAGTAAGTTCCCCCCTATAGCATTTGTGGATATATCTCAAAAAGTATTCAACCGATTTTCATAATTCAAACGGAAATTGATAAAGAATTTTATTACTCATAACATGGGTGGCAAATCATTGCCACCAGATCTCATTATTGGTGTGAAAAAATGCATTTTATGTCAAAATGCATGGAAACAAAAGTTGCACTTTAGTAATTTGCAATGACTTTTACACAAATAATCAAACAATCACTCATGATTCTGAACATTTAAGCATGGGTTATTGCATATTTCTCTATCTCTTTCTTTTCATGAGCATATAGTGAAGTATTTGATAATTGATATGTCCACCACCCGCAATGACCAGCCGCCATCTCCTCCTCATACTGTTAACTAAAGTTTGTACTTGGCGCTGCTCAATGTTGGTCCATGCTCTCTGCAAGATGCGCTGAAATTCTTGCAGTGAAGTGTCATCTTTCAACTTCTTGCTCGCTTTCCACTTAATGATATCCCAAAGATTCTCTACTGGATTACAGTCAGGGGATCTTGCAGGCCATTCCATACGTTCGATGCCATTTCCCTCAGCAAACTGATCTACAACTTGAGGGCATGATGCAAAATGCCCACAGGCACATTAATGTGATCAACCTGAATTGGAATTACAAATCGCATGGCTTCTACCAATATTTTCATATTGAGAAGGCCTATTGTTCAAAAAGTATGCATAACATTATGTTTGATAGGGAAGCACATTGTACCTGAAGAAATTCCTGAGAATTACACAATTTTAAAAGATCATCTGATAACTTACATAGGAAATGTATACAATATGCTCTCTATGGCCTAAAGTGTAACTTTTTTCCCCATGCATTTTGACATAAAATGCGATTTTTTACACCAATAATGATATCTGGTGGCAATGATATGCCATTCATGTTATGAGTAATGAAATTCCCTATCCATTCCCGTTCGAATTATGAACATCCGTAAAATACTTTTTGAGATATATCCAAAAATGTTAGGGGGAACTTACTTTTTTTGCTGAGTGTATATATATATATATATATATATACATATATACATAGATACATTTGTGTGTGTATGTTATGTATATTAATGCTTTCAATTTGAATTACCAGTAAGCCTTCTCTATATGGATTTAGCAAGTGAAGGGTTATTGAAGATAACCTCACAGCCCTCTCACATGAGTTTGAAATCTTCTGGCGTTTCATTTTGATATTTCCCCCACAGGGTAAAGTGGGAGCTTGAACTCGACATGATTTTTTTTTTTCACACCGATTTAGCTCTGTTAACATCACAGTGTGTGCGGCAGACATAAACAATTTTATATTACCGGTCGTTTAGTTTTAATGTCGAACCCACATTTTTACGAAGGGTAACCCAATCAGCAGTGCTCTGTTTGTTTTTATTGAGGCCTTTAAAAGGATCTTAAACTTATTTTCAAAAATACAAATAGCTGTCGGCAAAATAGACGTATGATTACAGAGCAACAATTATTGATTATACTGTTTTACACTTTAAAACACTTTGAATAACTTATCTCATTTGAAAATGTATACATCACGCCACAAGGCTTAAATATAATCATAATACCGTAACTCTCAATATGAAAATAACTTTCATTCAAGTTGACGAGTTGATTCAAATTCAAGTGAGTAGGTAGAATCGGGAATCCACTACCAATTACAACAGCTCGATACATTTCAACAATTACCTGATATACACGAGCATTGTGTATGTGTGTGCGGGGTTTTTTTTGTGTGTGTGTGTGTTTTTTTACTATACGGCTACATAATCAAAACACTGGCGTTTCTGCTCATGAAGACAACGGTTTATACTCACGTTTTAGTTATGGGAATTTCACATCACGTCCGCCTTTAAAAGATCAGTCATAGTATACACTGGGTGACTTTCACAACGACACGGCAGCACGCACTTTGCCACGAAGATTTCGTATGCGGAGCTCGAGACTTCTTTCTATGCTGCTAGGAGGAGGAGGAGGAGGAAAGGCGTTACATATGGCGGGCCATTTAAGCCATAAACATCTTAAATCACGCGACCATACATCCACCGACTGGATGTAAGATTTTAACCTGAGGGGCTGAGGGCTCATTAAAAAAGTGTCTGCCGTTTAATCGAACGGCTCATATCAGGTTTGAGCGCTGGTTCCAATCACCGTAAGTCTTTCATTAAGTGAGCAATGTCGTGTGTTATCATGCCGTCCCCTCTAGAAGATGCAACACCCTGTCCCTCGGATAAGACATAAAATTGAGGTTCGGCATGCATTCATCGCAAAGAGCAGGGGGCATAACCCAAGTGCATACAACTGGACCCCATGGAATACCATCTAGTGCAGATGAGTATGGGCGTTCAAGCCATCTTTTCATAATATGTCAATTGAAAACAAACGAACAACAAACCAATCAGAACCCACAAAACTGTATACAGCCATGCAACTATGTAACCATGCAACCTGTGCAACTGTACAGCCCGCACTAAAGGCAACCCAAAACTTATATGCATTCTCACACTTCTAGAGTTACACACCGTTACATAATTGTAAAGTGCACAGAGGCGTTAATTCTGATTGGTTACAACCCCACATCCATTCCGTGAATGTTGCAAAAGTTGTATTTCTTTTATGGCTAGAGTGGCCCGCCATAACATTTCGTGTCCCATCTCGGCGGCTTACTGGCGTGACTGCTGGGCACACGGCGGCTCGAGCACCACTTGGCGCGAGGCGCTTCCTCCACATTTTTTTAAACTCCCCACCCCTATCTCCTCCTCTCCCCCCCCCCCCCCCACCCCCTCTGATCCTTTCCTCGTCTGCTCCGCCAGTTGATGTTTGGCCTCGATGTGGCGGATGAGGTCACATACCTGCAGAACGTCATCAAAGCTGAAGAAGAAAAGTCTATTTTGCTCGATTGCAGGTTCTAGAACCCAGGATAAAAACAGTGTATACTCCTTTCCGGAGTGTCTGGTGAGTGCTGCTCACCAGCACAGTAGACCCGTGTTACTAGTAAATGCTTCGTTCCCACTATCGTGTGATCCGGTACGAACGCCACGATTGACCATTGCAGCTGATTGTAGAAATTCGTGTATGTCTATATCACGAAGAGTTCCGACGACACTTTTGAAATCGTGGTCTTGATCGTGGAGTAATCGTGGTGATTGTATCAGCTCTTATCAGACCTTAGAGGTCAGTCATGCTAATTGCGTTGACTATACACAGGCAAAGCCCCCCATCGCCTAGTTGTCGGATCGTTGTATCGTCATTACAATGACAGATATTCGTCTGTGAGGGACTCAGTCATCGAATAAAAATAGCTTGGCGTTAGAGAATTTAATCAAATTAGACAATTCTGTGGAAGCATACTCTGCGGTTTTCATCGCGACGAATCCAGCCCTTGTCACGAGCATGACATGACACGATAATGACGCAGCTACTGAAAGATACGCGGATTCGCAGTTCCCTCTCCCTTCTAAAATGTTCACTATAGATTAGACCTTTCTTGACAAGTAAGAAATTGTTAATGTATCAGGCTATTGAACAACATCTATGCGTCCATGAAAACTCCCTTTCTCTTCAGTTCATCGTATATAAACAGAATATAATGCATATAATTTTTGAGAGATAGAAATATCATCCTACTATAATATACTCTTCTATGCTACTACTGAAAATTACAGTAATGAATATGATATCAGCATAATTACCATTTTTGTGTTATGATTGGCATGACAATATAACGTTGGTAAAATAACACTGGTATAACAATTATGATCATAATTGATATCATATCATAATATCGTTCTTATGCTCGACTACAATTACTGTTTTTTTTTCACTTCATTATGTAATCATCGTCATAACTATTATTTTCATTTTCCTCATTTTTAAAGCCTTCGAGTTGTCGTCCATAATAGTGAGACCTACTTTTGCAATTACTTTTTTCCTGCCAAAGACGTGTGTGTGTGTGTGTGTGTGTGTGTGTGTGTGTGTGTTTGTGTGTGCGTATGTGTGTGTTATGGAAGCTTCACTGCAGACCGTGATAATCAATGGCAGATAACCAATGAAGTTACATAATATACATAATATAAGAACAGCTCTCAGCATCAATAAGCATTCCGTCAGAACACCCCCACACGCACTATAGGTTTCCCGCCCAATTTCATCAGATTTGCATTCGAATTAATGACAAGGCGTTCGAATTCAAAGGATTTTTGTCACTGCTCTACTCTCATGGTTCATTTTAATTCCTTGAGTATTCAATTTCATTTCATGTCATTCTTTGTATATTTTATTTCATTCAATTTAGAGAGAAATTCATTCAATTAAATGACTCAAAGTTGGCATTTAATTTCGCGCCAGCTGGATAGACGTTTAAATTCGCACCAAATACCAGTTTCAATTTCATTTATAGGAACACAACTTCGCACTTTTAATTTTCGAATTCAATCAACATACACAACTTCTAAGGACCTTTTTCACTGTCATTTATTGGATGATGAATTTTCATTTTCATTTCAAAGTCTCATTTAATCATCTTAATTGTATTGTATGTATTTCTTCCCTATCGACCTTCCTTTCATTTTCAACTGACCCCTAACAGTATGGATGTAACATTTAGGAAATGGCCATATCCCAGAATATTTTAGGGGTCCTATACGTCCAAATCCACATTAATCCATTTTGATTCCATTCTTTAGTTCCTCGTGTCCATATCAGAAGTTGCCGCAATCAGATCAGCTGTATAGATAGACCTATTTCACCAAAGGGTTATATCTCCAGTTTCGCTGGTTGTCAAGATCATGCTTCATCCACTAATTCTGTCCGTATTCGAGATGATCACGCATACTCTGCAATGTAGCAGCGGCTAAAGATCGTGTATGAATAAAATGTAAATGCATGTGTCCGAAAGTGGGGTTATGACGAGTTATTAGCTAGTATGAGTAAAAAAATCACATTTCAAGGTATATTAAGTTTGCATATTCAAACAGCTGAGTAACTACAAAGAATAAAAGCAACAACGAAAAAGACTGCCCATACTTTAAAATTGTTTGCCTTATCGTGAATTTGAATTCCTTAACGCTCTCCATCAACGGCGGTGCTGATGCGAATTTGTATGCGTTGTACTTGCATTTTTAATTTGAATGCCCTTTTCACACCCTTGTGTGAGAAACTCATGAAATCGAATGCTGATGAAATTAAATTGAATGAACTAGGTACTTTTTTGAATGTCGATCTCCATGATCATTCAAATTCACTCGAACTTGAATGCCCGCATCGTTAAATCTGATGAAATTGGGCGGGAAAACCTTAAGTATTCTACAGAAAATATAACATTTCATTATGTCCGTCTCGGAAAATTACAGTCCAAACAGGGAGGTGGGAAGCAAACAAAAAGCATACACCCATATACACGTAATCTCGAAAGTGGCTGCAGAATTGTAGTGTTGAATGAAACAGAACAAAATTAGATAAATGAACAAAAAATTATAATAAAAATGACTATATAGAATAAATTTGAAGTGGAATAGAGTGAATAAAATAAAATTGATTAATAAAGCAATTGTTTACCATTGGGCACAGTGATCTAATAAAAGAATGTTGTCACATTGGAATGCATAAATACACGTGTAGATTTCAGTCGTATCACAAAACATTGTACCATGTAAAAATGTTGCAATAAAGCCACATATGTGGAGATATCACTAATTTTCTCAATTAATCATAACTGTAGACGGTTAATTCCAGAAACAATTTTAATAAAAAACTATTGTTAACAATGTGTATATTTAACAATACTTAACATTATACTGATTGATATCTTTACATTGTTTCTATCCAAAACTGACATTTTAGAAGATGTATTTTGAAGCAATTAAGTTTTTTTTTTTCATCTGCAAATGGTAAAGAGTGGCTTTAAAGTAAAATATATTATAAACGGGTAGAAGACACAAAAACATGCTTTTTCCTCTCTCTCTCTCTCTTGCTGTCTTGCTTTCTCACTTTATATTATATATATATATATATATATATATATATATATATATATATTGTTTTTAACATATGTAAAGTATTTAAAATCATATCCAGGAAAAAAAATAATACACACTAAGGACCTAGAAAACACCATCATAACAATTGAGGGATTTTCATACATGCTGTTATGGAAGTTGCACAACCACTTTATTTGTCATCATTTTCATATTCACTCAAAAACTTTTTTTCATGTTTTCATAAATAAGTATGTCATCCACAAAAACATACAAATTAACAAAAAATGTATATTTACATATAACATACATACATACATACATACAAAAGAGAGATCTCTATATCATCATCTGTAGAGAATAATATTATTACAAATTTGTGAACATAATATCCTATCTTATATAACTGTATACCACAGTCACATCAAAAGGGCCAGATCCAAATTCAGGTACGCATAGATATAGTAACATACTTATTCTCATTACAAATGCAAATCTACCGAGAACAGGAGGCAGATACTAACACAGGACTACTCAACATCCATCAAATTACATTCAATCTACTGATCCAGTATCTGCAGAATTACTCATGTACGACTGATAAGGTCATCTACTCCTACCTCCCCTTGTTTCAGGGTTACATGATTATTTTTTTGTCACTATTAGTTATCATAGAAACTTCTAAAGTATCTTTCACAACGGTGAAAATGTACCAAATTCAGCTCAACCTGATGTCTCCCAATATATTTACACACCACATGTTTTCATGTCATGATTGACAGATGATATAAAAGTGCAGTACACGAAGAGCCCCGTACCCCCCCCCCAAAAAAAAAACAAAACAAAACAAAACAAAACAATAATAAATAGTTACTAAATCTCCTCAAAAAGATATCTTCCCATGGACTTGGGAGAGCATGCCAATTGGAGTAAAGCTTATGTCCCAGGCAAAATACAACACAGTTTGGCTTCATGGTAAGTTCCTGTCTTTAATTAACATTTAGTGTACTGGTAATCACACAATGCCGCATCTTGTAAAACTTACTGAAATCAATACTTTTCATATATCTTATTAAATAGTTATAATACTTATTATATATCAAGAATGATTATTATAATAATATCAATAATAACATGATCTAATTAAGGCAGGGTAGCCTCTTCAGTGTAAGCATAGTTTTCCTGGAGGGCCCTGCCTTTGTGTTGTAGGCCCCTATCGTGTCAAACTTTATTTTTTCGGGGTTTTTTTGAGCTGGTAAAGAAACTAGTTATTCCTTCATTAAACCAGCAAACACGATTTTTACAACAATTGCACTCTGTATATTCTAAAACTAGGATTCATTAAGCAGACACTGGTTCAGGCGATGCCCATGTGAACCACAAGAATCCCACAGAATTTGTCATACATGGACCGACAACTCTACAACGGAAGCATAAAATCCAAACAAAAGACTGGCATATCAGTCTAACAACTCCCTATGGTTCATCAATATTGAGTTCTTCCACAAAGTGCACGCCATCCGCAAAACTTAAGAATAGGAAGAACAATGCCGAGAGCCTTTAGAGCATCATCACTAGTCACTGCATCATTGCAACCCTTTGAGACATGCAAGACTGCACTGAGACGGTAAATATGATTATCATTCCATACTTCAAAAGTTTAAAGGTCATGACAGACCAAACAATGACAGCTGCAAACAAAAATGCAGTAGCAAAATGCCATGTATAATATTTCCTAGACTTCCGAAAAATACAACATCATTAGTACTACAATTATTTTCACAAAGCAACTGAAGAATGTAATTAATCTACGCCACAAAATTATCTTTGTCAATCAAGCATCAAAGTACGCAAAGGGTATTCAATTCCAACAAGAGACACTCATCTATGCTGAAAACTTCAGGGTGATGAAAGGTTCGTGCTTGGTCTCGTGAGATAAATTTCAACTGTCCTTGATTTCGGTCTCAATGGGTGACTAAATTATATTAAGAATTCACATAGTCAAATTAGACTACAAGAAAAAACTGTGTGTTTTCAATATTCACATTGGTATCACATTGCGCAAGATGCATGAAAATATACACGCCGAGAATCATACTGCCTTTAAGGTAGTTTTGCGCAAACTTTGGTGTCAAGCTCATCTCCAAAGGCAACCAAAAAAAAAAAAAAAGCACAAAAGAGGAGGGGAAAAAAGGCAAGGAATGCCCCACAATTTGATTGCACTAGCAAACAAATCCATGCAACAACCTGAAAAAACAACAAATTCATATTCTGCACAGGTGAACACTTGTAAAGAGTACAAAAGTATATCAAAAAGTATGATAGCGTATAAAAAGAAAATTGTTGTGTATGACGATTACGTTCCTATCTTCAAGAAGACAACAAAATCCCTGCACTCTGCAGAGGTAACAGAAAGAGCACTTTTAATACAAAAGTAGAAAGCATTACTTCATTCAATCAAAATCTTTGGAGTAATTTGGTAAGTGCTGAATGATTACATTTGATCCAATCTTGAGTTTAGCCGACACAACATCATTCCACGCTCACAAAATATGGTGAAAACATGACGAAACACGATCGTCCACATTCTGTTTGCAACTTGTAAAGAATTTTTTTTTTTTTCCAGCCGGACAGAAGTGCGAGAGGACAAACATAATCTGCCACTCATATCTTTTAAAACATCAATTCTAACTAATTACCTCAACACTAATGATGCCTGCGGATTACAAATGCACACAAATTCTCCAAATCTACCCAACACTCAGAGAGCCTAGCTATCTGATTATTAAACTTTCTTGAAATCACTGATTCTACAACCTGTGTCCATGACATGTGTGGGTGTTGGTGATGTGACAGATCAAACCCAAATCAACATATATCATGCACCATGAAAGATTACACAAAGGGTGGAACAAACAATGTATGTACTATGAGAGGTACCTTCCGCGATATGAAACACTTTCAACCTAGTCCCAACAAGGGCAAGTAAGGTTACCCATATTCCTGAAGGATACCCCTTTCCAGGACTACAGACATTTACACATCAAATGAGGGAGACCTTAAATGGCTACCAGCACTCTATCGCTGGATGTCATACACGTGTACAAGGGACTTTATTCTATCATCTACAACAGCACACTACACAGGAACAGCATTTGGAGTCAAGTGTTCATGAAATAGATTAAAATGCTCTACCCTGTATTGCAACACATCATCTAGCATGAGAGGTATCAAATTTACAGTACATCTCTCAGGACTAATGGCAAGTCTAAGCTTCTTATCATGACAGTGCTTTGGTTTACAAGGCTAATACACCATGGCTACACCGTAGCTGTACACAAAAGATTGACACCAATTTATTTTCCCATCTATCTAGTTGAACAAATTTCCAATTAATTGTGGTCACAATGATTTATTTCTACTACACCAGTGTAAATCTAACACTGACCATAACACAGGTGTTACACCAATTTTTTTTTCAAACCACAGAGAAAATATAACACTTCTGCATACACATTGTTGCATCAAGTCATCCTTCTACACGACAGTTACACTGATATCCCACCATTACACAGGGCAAATCAACTTCTTCCCAAGAGTACTATATCGCTGACAAGCCATTACTTACAGAAAGGGCAGGACCTCAAACCAGGGAGTAAACTCACTGTACACAGTCCCAAATTTTTGCTGCGTAGTCATTATATACTGTATGCCATTTAATTTGCAAGGTTTTTCCATTCATTACGGTACTTCGTGATCGCAAAATGGCAAATCTAACCACTCGCGAAAATTTCGGGAAGTCCCGATTCGTGGAAAATTAGACTCCCTACATATTATGGCATATAGAGTAACCATATTCAAACCTGAAATATAGACACAAAATATTATTACCTTCAACACTTTGAGGTCTCTCTGTATAATTCCAAATTGTCAACTTTCGTCCCAAATCCCACACTTTGAATTTGATATCAGAACACTAAGAAATGGTGAAGAAAAACAGCGACAAAACAAAAACAAAACCGACATGGTAGGAAGTCTGACTATGCTGAGTCTTCATCTTCTTGAGCTCTAATGTAAAAGCTGCTATTTTTGCGAGGGTGAAATTTTTGCCAATTTCTCAAATCACTGTTGGGTCACAAAATTAACAACACATGAAAATACTGCGAACGGACAGGCATTATACAGAGTGCATCAACTAATGGGTCAGTGTCAATTGGCGAAAACAACATGTCTGTCACCTCCCCATTCACGAAAATATCGGTACGCAAAAAATAACAGCTTTTACAGTACAAGTGCAACCATTCTATTCTGTACTTTTGAGATGTGACGGAGGTCGTTCTCAGGACACATTGTGGCCTCTCCGGAGAGAATCTTCCCTAAAAAATCCTCCGAAAGTCAGATTTTAAAAAAAGATTTTAGAATGAAAATAAAACAAAAGAGTAGTTGAACCCAGCACGACTTCTTGACATGCCAAACACTTTAAAAGTGGAGTTGCTGGGAGTATCTTTAAAGCAATAGCGCAAGCTACAATACTATTCCCAAGGACACATTCTGAACAGTCTGCAAGAATCTTCAGTCTATTGAAGGAGGCAGACTTAATCAGAAGAAGAAGAAGAAGAAGAAGGACTATTGGTGTAGACAATGGCCATATACCAATCACATGTAAAAGTGAGCTTGGTACCTAATCAAGACAAGCAAACGTGTCTGTGGTAGGTTCGGGGTTCAAAAAAATAAACAAATAAACAAACAAAAACATGAGGGGTAAACTGACATCACACCTTTACCCGTTCCATACTGAATTCTGAAATCTCCGTAGACTTAATACACAAGCCACCAGGCTCCCGTATGAAACAGTTTAAGCACAACATGTACATCCATTAATCGTGGTCCCATTTTGAAATCCCTTGTATAGCAGGGAAAGAAGAATATCAAAAAAAAGTTAAAGAAATAATGAATTTGGGGTAAAGGAGGGCTAATTCATCATAACACTGTATAATTATGCTGATAAAGACCATATCATACAATGAGAACTTACAAGATTTGCAACTCAACATCAGGAAAAAGATAGTGTAATAAATGCATACATGTACAAATGTATGCAGGGCTTATCTCACATTTGAAAACAAAGGCAAGAATTGCTAGCATAATGGTAACAAACAAGTAGATAATATACTGGTCTTAAAACACCTATGACAAAATGCACAAAATCAACTAAGAAAGCATACTGTTTCCAAATGTTACTGACCATCTACTAGACTGAGATCTGCCATAGAACTCACTTATCGTACACAGATTCACTGTAATTCGCCATTTAATATGAAATGTTTATTTTTTTATCAAAGTGATATCATCAGAGCTTGACACTGACACTAACATTTTTTTTTTTTTTTGTCCCGGTTTCCTGTTTGGGTCACTATTAAATCTTTGAATTTGACGTTTTGTTGGCCCAAAAGAGAAATGTAGTGGCTCAAAAAAAAAAAAAAAAAAGGAAATAAAAAATGTCATTTTGAATTTTAGTTGTCCAATCTGGCCACCAAAAGATAACATTCTTAATAGGAATTTGGTGGCCCGACACCAAGTTTTAGTGGCCCTGGGCACCTGGCCACAGCCGTTGTAAAGCCCTGATACCATGAAAGACAGCTAGTCCTAATTAGTGCGATTGTTTGACAACATGCGGGCTGCTTTGATGAAGACAGATGCAAAATCCTGAATCTGGTTGCAGTTACCTCCCTAAACCCATCCCCTGAGAATCAATCTTGCCATATTTTCGGCAAGGTATCTGGAAATTCCCAAAGACTTTCTACAGGAGCTATGTGTACCAGCTTCCTGCAACTAAGGGGTTAAATTCCTTAAGCTGAGCAAGCCTCAATGAGAATTAAAGGGTCATTTCACCCAGGTTTCCTTTACCCTATTGGATTTCAACAAGGTCATACCACATCATGACACGTCTGTAAGATTATGACGGTGGTATTATCTCCAAATCATAGGGCATACACATGTATACACACCATGACCTATACAATGATATAATATTTTTGGCCTTCTGATCATCGTGTAACAATGTGGCAGAAAATTTGACATACGACTCAAAGTTCCATCTAATGATTCATTTCATCTTTTTTTCAGTGATGGAGTAGATATTTGTGAACTCGGTGAGAAAAATGATCCACTAATATATGTTCCTTCCTGCCATGCAGTGAAAATTGACTTTCTATAATGTGTGGCATGTTTCAAAAATACATTACTGGATGAAATGATATCACATCGGCAAAAATATTTGAAATGCATACTGTACCATCTAATACCACTTGTCCATTGAGTTTTTTTTTTCTTCAATATATTCTTGTGTTTTTCACAACAATGAAAAAATCGAAATATAGGGTCAGAGTGAATTTATGTACACGACAATCAAATGTACACAGGTACTAACTGACTGTAAGCCATTCTCAGCATACTAAAATGGCTGACTTCTAAATAGATCAAAGAAAGACTGGCATACCAAGTTTTGATGTCCACACTCTTCTGAGTCCACTGAAAGCCATTCAACTCCACAATAACAAAAACTGAGAGAAATCAACCCCCCCCCCCCCCCAAAAAAAAAAGAAGAAGTTACACTAACACATTTTACAATAAATGGGACTATAAAGAACACTTACACATGCTCTAGCTGCTGGTGAAGAACTTACTACAGTGTATTTCTGACTGGGTATCGTATAAAGATTGGCAATGTTATGATTGGACGTACTGGCATGGAGCTGTCTTCCCGCTTTGATTAAAATACTCTTGCGGTGTGTTGTGTTCCACTTCAAAGATGCAGCATCGTATTTGCTTCATATCAAAATCTGCGAGTCGCCTACTGGTATGAAAATATTTGTTTCTCTAGTTATTCTCTGCATTGATCTTTCCTTTTTTTTTCTCCCCTGCACATGATGTATAGAGCTTATAAGCTACCAGTATAAATATATATAATATGTCAATCATATACCGCTAGTTGGCAGCAGAAAGACTGCGCAGATTTGAGTGTGTGGGACTGAGGAGTTTGAGCCTTGGTTAGTCACTTATGACATGTACAAAGCAGACAGGAAAGACGCCTCTTCTTGTTGGATTTCCTTCAATCTCACCAATCTGCAGAAAATGGAAGGAAAAACAAACATAGATAAATATATAATGTATTCATACGTGTATGTGTACATGGCTTGTATTATGTGCACTCTCACCGACACAATGATCCTTTTGCTCTCCAAAATTTAATTAGACACAAAAGAAGCAACTAGAATTAAGAGAGGAACTTTAAAGGGGCATAGTCCCGGTAGTGTAGAGGGCGCTGTTGATGATACTGCCGATCACCGTTAGCATTGATACGAAGATTATCGAAGTTGAGCTGTCATCAAGAGTAAAGTGCGTAGCTGTTGCTAAGTAACGTTGCCTTCGTTGTCTTCTCTGCGCATCGCGCAGTCTGTAGTAATGCCAGGGTGCGTGCATATGTGCTTGTTATTATGACATCACAAAAGAAGTTTGCTAAAGCTGTCATCCCCCTCAGCCGAATCATGAGCCGAACTGTGATCCGACCACTGACTACAGTGAATCGGACTTCTTCGGACTCGGAGAAGTGGGCCAAAGCGTAAGCGCTAAAGAGGAGTCGATAGCATAGGTCTCTATAGGAAACTTGCGCCGTGCACCCGCATACGCATTTGACTAAAACACCAAGACCATGCACCTTTAAAACCAGTCCATATATTATGCATATTCAGATTACATTGATGCCCATGACAAATTGTGCATGCTGAGGGATATTTAATCATCAGCACACACTCACAAACACGTGAAGCGACATGCACAGGTGCAAGGTACAATATATACGCCACAGTCTAAATTTTCGCAAATTGGGAATTCCCGACGATTTCACAAGTAGTTGAATTCGCGATCATGGAGTCCTGTACTGAACGGAGAATAGGTACATGCGTACGTCACATCCACATCGGGATCAGAGTCATTATTTTCCCATGTCTTTAATTTCGCAAATAGCACCTGACTCACGAAATTTGCGAAATATTCGGTGTATACAGTACACCTATCTCTCCAATATTTTTGTCCATGGACTATTAAAATTCAAACCTTCATATTGATTTACACTGCCTTTGTAAATACGAGTAGGTATTCCTCCTGTGGAACGCCACCGATACTCACCCACCACTCTGCGTCTGCCTCCCCAGTGACTACGATGTTCTCTCCTTCCTCAAATGTGAGCTCATCCTGGTAGTCTGCCTGGCAGTCGTACAGCGCCCTCACTCTCTTTGGTCTCTTCTGGAAAGGCCAAAAAAAGAAAAGAAAATGCTTTTTGCTTTGATACCATGACAATTTTCTCCAGTTCATGCACTAAAGTGTGTATCTTGTTGGATTGAAGACTAGGTGGGGACCTGGCAGCGACTCCAGTCTTGTTGGTTGCGACTTCCAAGACTAGCCGGGGGGGGGGATATTTTATGAAGTGTTTTGTCAGATATTTTTTCGGACAAATTGTTATAAGCTACTGAAATCCTTGCCTGTGATTGGCTGAGAGCAAATTTGTCTGAAAATTTTGAATGGACAATATACTTCATGAAATAATCCCCTAGTCTCCAGGTAGTGGTGATAAAATCAAACATGTTCAGTTTTTGGGGATACTTTTTTCAAGTCTTCAGCTGGTCTCGGAGACGTCGCGGCAATGTCCTCTTGGATGTCGCACTGGAGTCGCCTTTGTGAGAGCGCAAGCCATTTCTTGGTCTCTAGAGTTGCATGAGTCGCCGCAACTTATCAGTCACGGCAGTCGCGGCAAAGTCTCCTCCACTGAGGTATAGGCCCGTAAGCCATAGATTGTTATGACAATCATTTCACTGCCATTAAGTATTGTCTCCTACATTATCATAGAATTAGAAAATCCTTTATGTGGATTAGAGTGAGAACCAAGTCATATGTCTTAAACTTTTGTAGCTCAGTGGATAAAAACATGACGGTACTATAATTAAAGGAGCTTTAGATTATCAATGCAGACGTTTAAGACGACGATTGCGTTGGTCATTCTGCCCTCTCTTTGTGTCCTGTTGCAAAGTAGCTTTAGATTACGCAAAGACGCAACCTAACGTAAAATGGCGTCCCCATATGATCAAAGTATCAAGTAGTTCTCTGAGATGTGAATTGAGCGGACGCAAAAATGGCCAAGAACTGACAGTGCAAACTCAGACAAAGTCCAACTCTGAAAATCAACGTCACAAAAATCTAATTGCTCCCTAATATTGTGGGGAGGCAGCTTCTTGGGCACATTCACTCACCGCCTTCTGCACCCTGGGGGCAGGGGTCGGGGGTCCGCTGCTGCTGCTACCGCTCCGCGCCCCGCTGGACGAAGTGTCGTCCGTCACGCTGCCGTGTCGGCTCTGCGACCGGCTGCCGGGCGTCGTGGGCAGGCTGGGCAAATCCTGCTGACTACTGGGGCGGCTGTTTGGCTGGCTGCTGCCCCCGTGGAAGCTGGCCTGGCTGCCCGGACGACTGCTGCCACTGCCGGCCGTGCCGTTGCTGTCTGACGTCAGGTATTTCTTTGGTGGGACTGTGTACACAGAAAAGAGACCAGGGGAATATAACTTCTATACAGTGCACTCCCATTACAACAAACACGGTTATGACAAAATTCCGGTTACAACAAAATAAAAATTCAGGCCGCCATATCATCTGCTCTACATATTTATTGTTCATTTGTTCAGTTATAGCACGATTTTGATAAAACAAAAGAAAATTGCCGGTCCCGAGGACTTGTTATAACCAGGAGTCCACTATATTTCTATAATTTTTAGCCTAAAATATGCCAATACTTGTCTTGAACACTTCGAGATGTCTTTCAGCTAGTGGCTATTTTAAAATGGGCTTTAGAATCTCTGCAATCTGATTGGTCAATTGTCATGCATTGATCTTTACTGATCCACACTGAGCCATGCATCCGGTAAAATCCGAACGCATGGCTCAAGTCTTGTATAGTGTTGGAGGTGTACAGGATGCATAATGGGGAAAATGGTTGTATTTCATGAATTTACAGGCCCATTTTATAACACAAATGATGCACAGGCCTATTTCGTGAATCAGTGAGAATTGGATGCTCTCGTATAACTTTGGAACAGTCTAAACCACTCGCTGCACTCTTGGGTTTAAACAGTTCCAAAATTAAACTTGCGCATCCAATTCTCACCGATCCACTCTGTCCTGTGCATCATTTGTATACTATACCTGGCCCCGTTTTATCAAGATATAGTTAACGCCGATTGTGAAATCAACGATAACTTTGATCATCGACTATAACGTTCAATCAACTATAAGTTTCAGTAGTATGAAGAGACTTAATAGTCGATTATAGTTATAGCTGATCATCATGACTTAATTATTGATTTAGTCAAAACAAAAAAACACAGGACGAGGCTGGTTTCCGGCACTGTCTGCTTAAAAACAATACAATACATAAAGCAAAACGAAAAACAAAAACACGAATGTACATGATTGTTTGCCACGGCCAGGGAAGTGTAGTCTGCTAGTACGTCTGCCGAAGTAGCACTACAGCCGCTGAATAAGAAGTATGTTTGCAACAGAACTGCGAAATACGCCGTTTTGCGTTGTATTGAGGAAAGTAGGTTGGTAGATCTAGCACATCTTAAGCTCAACGAAAATCTGCATACGCGCGTACCGTGAAGATCCTGCACGCTCCTTAAGATCTTAGATCCAACGTTAGCATTCATTGACATAGATAATCTGACACAGGATTTCTGCAGTGGGACTAATCGCATCAGCGACTCCAACATGTACTTAGTTACAGCGCCCCGCAGCGCCCCGCACCGGGGTTACAGTGGGACTGTCCCAAGTAAGGTGAAGGTCGTGTATGCATTGTTTCAAGTCTTGTGTGTTACATGCAGGATTATGGAAACTTGTGAGAGTGTCGTGACTAGCTTTTTTTTTTTTTACATCTACGACCCAGGAGATCGGCTTTGTAAATGAATAGATCGCGAGTCTACACGTCGAAATTGTAGACCTAGTAGACGCTCAGGTCTACAATGTTATGGTAAGTACAAATGACCTGCTGTAATGTTACATAGGCCTAACTGGTTAGATAGATCTTAATGTCGTACTTGGTGCTTTAGAATTAAACTCTTTATTTTTTGTATAGGCCTACTAAACTATCAATTAGTATCTACTGACGAACTAGCTCTACGTAGGCCTACGCACGTCAGAAATCACTGGTTTCCTCGCATATTCTTGGCAAGATATGCATTGCACACAGACGCAGTTTCAGCGCTCGGTTACTTGCCCTTGCTGGCGTTGGCTTGATGGGTGGGCAGGCCAAGGCGCCGGGCGCGCAGGGTGGGATTGAGATTGCTGTCTAGGTGTTTGCGTGCAGCAGTCGCGTAAGCAATGCCTGCCGATTGTGAATTTCATGTAAGGAAAAGATCATAACTAGATGAAAGAAACGTAACTAACTATTAGAGAAAGTGAGCAGTTAACAGACAAACATTTGTGACAAGACCCCAGCTAGACTAGGAAAGTGTGACAGTCATCTTTCTTCTGTAATCTGCCTTACAACTGAGTCTACCTAGACTGTCTCTACTTAAAGTTAATTTTATATCAACTATTAAAGTTATCATGGATTTTGTGCGGTTTTGAAAACTTAAAGTTGATTTGGGAGGAAGTTAAAGTTGATTTCAACTTTGGGTCTCTTGATAAAACGGACTTATAGTCGATTTGGAAGTTAATCGTTGATTAATGGACTTAGGTGATTTGAGAGGTTAATCATTGATTATCTTGACTTAAAATTAATCTAATCTTTTCATAAAACGGAGCCCTGGCATACAGAGAGTCATTCAACTGAGTAATTATTGCTAGTCTTCGGGTTTTTCTCCTTCTTTTTTTTTTCTTTCAAGTGCAGACCAACAACTTACTTGCTGGAGGACTATCCATGCTTGGAGGACGAGGTAATAATTCTGGTCTTGAGCTGTGAGGGGGAAGAAAATAATAATAATAACAACATTAAAAAGCTATACGGACTGTTATAATAATGAAAGTGATGAAATAGCAGTAATAATAATAATAATAATGATAATAATAACAACAACAATAAAGATAATGATAAAAATAAGCATATTATTAGTAGTAGTTATGATGACAGTATAAAGAAAAATAATAGCAAAAACAATAAAAAATAGCAATGACAACATTTATCATGATTACAATACTGAAAATAAAAAACACTCTGGCATCTCAATGATCTTATCAATACCTACCACTGTTCTCCCATGAAACCTTATCATTACCCCTCACACAGCAATGCTCATTCTGGTCAAAAGCAGATTGTCTGTTAAATGATGTCAGACAAACCATGACGAAAAAAATTTTTCACACTTGATTTGATTTATACTGACCAAAAAGGAAAAATAAAAGAATGCACTGAAATCTGTGCTTAGTGCATTGATGGTTCTGCAGTTCATGGTTCAATTTCAATTGATTTTTCTGCGATTTTCAATTCAATTTATTGAGAATTTTGGCATTGAATTAATATCGCAAATGAAATACGATCATTTTTTTCCTTAAACACAATAAGCCACACAATCTGTACATTTGAAAATGACTGAAATGTACTTTTGCATGTGTACTATAATTTTTTTTTTAACAGATTGAAGAAAAAAGTCAATTTGGAGCTTTTCAGAATAATGGCACAACAATGATCTGACTGAATTGTGGTACATTTATTGTGGGATTTGAATACAGAAGGCTATTGTCAAATGAGCAAAATAGCTTGAAAGTTTGTATAACAGCCTTCTTGGGAAGAAAAAAAAAATGTGCAAAGCATGCATTATGTATGTACTTAGCGAAAAAAAGAAGCTAGGCTGTCCAATATTCTGGAGTCTTTTCTTTTGTTTTCATTTCACGTTTCATTGCCTGTGGACTACCTGTAAAGGCATAAAACCATTTTCCCCATAATGGACATGCAAACTGGAAATCACAAAAAAGAAATACATAAATATAAAATGAATTATATTAAAAGACATCAACTTGCCCCGCAGCATGGCTTTGTTAGTGCATTAATGTTAGGATTTGAAGAAAATTTGCCATGTTATGGGTGGAAAGATCAAGACATTGCTATAACAAACTTTGGTACTCTACTTCTCTTTATGATAGTAAGCTACTGCCCACTGCACATGGGCATATCCAATGTTTAAATTATTGGAGGTTATATCTCATAGGCAAAGGCTTAATAAGCAAAGGACTTGATGTGATGAAACTACATGACATAAATGTGCCAATGTGGCTTGAAATAAAATTGTTTGGCAAAGTTTACTTAATTGAGATTTTAAGATCAATTAAACAAATGCATTTGTGTTTGGATTTGCTTTATGTGGCCACAAAGGAAGCACTTTAATATAGGAGTAGGCAATGAGGATAATGTGCTTTGCCTACGAACATGACTGCTGCTGCCAGAGGACTTGAACAAGGGACCTCATAATTGAGGGTCTGTGGTCTCTACCACTGAGCCACTAAAGCTAACACAATTTAGCAGAGTGTGATTGCATTTGTTATACTTTGTATTCTAATCGTACTAATATATTCAACATCAGAAAAGAAAATTTTAAATTGTTTATAATACCCCCAATGGAGCTTTGAACACTGAAAGAGGAACACAACACAGATTGGACAACAATAGTTTTGAGACAACACGAGGACATAAAAACAAGAGAAAAGAATGAAGATAAGAAATTATGTCATGTAGAATGACTTTGCACAAAATAAGTGGGAAAAAGGGTATTGTATGCAGAGGTTCAATCAAATTATGCAAGTTATCTATTAAGGCATTCACAGTGATGAGAGTATGAAACATTGAGAAATGAGTACTGCAATGGCTAGACGTTTGCATACAGCTATTGACCGTCTTGGGTTCATGCAGGACCTAAAGCGATTGCAAGTCAGTCAGTGGAATATACTGGACATGCATTGCATTTTTACACCTAGCTCAAGAACAGACGTGGCTCATCTTTTTCAAGTTTGTCTTCTGAAATTCTATAACCAGAGAATTATTACTCCTTTCATTTTTTAAAGATCTTGCATCGTACAATCTTCCAGTCACTAGAAGGTCATACAGTCAATTCCATCTCCTGCACAACACAGTGCACAACACAGAAATTAAAATGCATTTGTGTGCCAAGACAGGTCTGTCACACAAGCCTCAATATACGTTATATATACAGTGTGTACAGAGCCCAAAAAATTTTGCCAAGTAAATTCTACTTTCAACATGATCTGTAGGATTTTGGGACACTGTTTGCAAAGGTAGCAGCCTGTCATCAATGATTTAAATTCTTGTTCTTGTAACTGCTTTACACTACTAAATAAAGGGATCGTATAGTCTTGGTTGAGACCTAATTTCAGGTTTCTAACATTTTTTGGTGAGATAATGAGAAAACTTTTATGAAATATGAAAGAGCATGTAATTCCATGAGGAATTCAATTTATTTGATGAAAATTGGTTTTGAAATGGCTGAGATATCCAAAACAAAGTGATTCTAATAAAATGTGAGACCCACCTTTTATTACGATCGCTTTGTTCTACTTTGTTTTTGGATGTTTCAGTCATTCCAAACCCGATTTTCATCAAATAAACTTTGAATTCCTCTTAAAATGGTATGCTCTGTACTATTTCATAAGTGTTTTCTTGGTATCTTGCAAAAAGTTAAAAGCCCAATTCTCATCTCCACCAATACTGTACTATCCCTTTAAGAATCAAAGAGAAACATTTTAATCTTTTGATAAATGACACCAATGGAGGTTACTGGAACTGACTGCTACACACATGCAAACCAATAGTCAAAAAGAAAAAGTAATGAAGTTCTCAGTAATCTAAGCTTGTTGCAGTGAGAAAAAAAGTAGAATTTAGAGAATACCAATACATAAACAGTCAAACAACAACAGAGTTCAACAGTTTTCCCGCATTGGGGCTCTTATTTAAAATGTTGGGCTAAAACATGCAATGTCAGAAAGGTATGGAACATGACAATTGATCTTGCAAGACATATGCCTCATGCTTCGGAAATCATGCACCAATGCGGTCCAGCTCTGTCATTTTCAAATGACGGCACCATTTCCAACCATAACATCCTCTTTAAAAAATGCCCTAATTATTGTTTTAGGCATACACTGTAGAGTGCTTGTATTATCGCCATAATAAATCAGCAGAAACAAAGTTGAAACATTTATGAGCACAATACCACCGAAAAAATGCTGTTGTAGTTTGCATCATTCAGAAAGAGAACTTCCACTGATAAAAACAAATGCACATAAATTCAAAGTATAGCCGGAGTACAATTAAGCTTTTATATCAAACACAGCAAGGATAATCTGCTGCTCAAATGTTCATAAAGAAAACTGCAGCTCACAATATACTGTGAAAGTGGATATTTTCGTGCGACTAACTTTTCGCGCTTGGCGGGGTAAGAAGAGTTTCGCGTGTTTTTAATTCTGCGGAATCAAGTCATCAACTGCTGGAACATTGGGTAAACAAAACTAGTCGCGTGCTTTTATTTTCACGCTAGTTTCGGGTTGCACGAAATGTGCGAAAATTTCAACACCACAAAAATTTCCACTTTTACAGTACACTTTTATCTGAATACACTGAGCACTATAGGCAAACTGAAAAAAAAAGAAAAAATATATATGTATATATTTCTGGGTTTGAGTATGCAACATCTGCCTTTCATCTATGACACACATGGAATCGTTGATAGTCAACCATGTCACTGGAGTTTCAAGGGAAATGTTACAAAACAAAAGTAAGACAACTTAATTTGTATAAGGTTTGTTGCAAAATTGAATACAGGAAGAAAATGCATTCTTAGGTGCAAGTCAGAAATGGCTGATATTTTCAAGTTTGCAGGATTGCCAGACATTGTACCGAAACTTAAAAAGTGCAAAGAACGGGGGTGCGAGTGCAACGATGCGGGTCGGCTCACTTGTGCACAAGCATAGTGTTGCAAGTTCAGACATAACACACACTCAGAGTAGATTTACCAATAACCATACGAATGGGAGTATGACGCTCGCCTATTTTCCCAGCTGTGATGGAGGTGGTGGGGTGGGGTGTTGGTGGTGGGGGTGGGGCATAAGACAAGACAGTGAAAATTTAGGATGGATGCATTAAAATTGGATAGAAGGGGAGAGAGAGAGAAGAGAGAGAGAGTGTGGCCTCCTCTACGAAAGCCATGCATCCTATGATACTGGACAACAAGATGGAGTCTATTTTTACTTCAAAGGCAAAACATAGTTCTCATATGCCTGCAGAAACTGGTGAAGTTTATTCTTAAGTGGAGACATTATGCAAATGTGTGAAATAATACTGTGATAACACCATTTTAGTTGGGTCACAACAAAAATGAAAACTATTACCAATGGGTCCACTGGATGTAGTGCAATATCAGAGCGTACCCAATCGTGGTTGCTGTGTGATGTTTTATATTTGATTTACATGGATTGCGATATATCGGACCATAGCAGCATCCATGGCCTGAGAGTGAATTGCATGCAGCAGGTTGTTTAATAGCTGTATGTGATCCAAATACTAATGCTTGGGCACGTTTCCATCATCACGTACAACTAACATTCTACCAACCCACTGCTGACAGTGACAGACACTAAAGGAATAACAGTTGTGTACTCCAAAATTGTATGATCAAAATCACTTTACACATTTATCTCAAAATACTCCAGAACAACTCATTACCCTGGCACATCTCATCAGCCAGACAAACTTCCCAGTAGACCCTTGCGATATATTGCACGCAAACCCCAAATGGTGGAAGATTAATTCTGAGAACTATGCTTCAGCTTTAGTGCCTACGGGCTGCTGTGCTCAAAACAATTCTTCACGTCGCACACAACACAGTCATCAAAACGGTGAATTTCAATTTGTCTTCATTCGTTATCCTGTTCCAAAGGAAGAGTGCTCATTGTACACACAGCACATCTGTTCTTCATTTCTGACATTTGGAATATGGTAAATAATGATGATACACAGAAAAGGGGACATGCTAGCAACACTTGACAGATAACCGTGGAAATCTCTCAGTTTCTTTGGATGCAGTTTATCTGATACTAGTTTGTGTAATTATTACAATGTACAATGTATATTCAGTCAACCTTGCCTTTGCAGATTCAATTAACTATACACCTGGAAGGAATCATTTAATTTGTCATCCTTTCATCTTTTTAATCATTTACTTTAAAAGAACAATAGAGTATAAAGTACAGATTATTGGCAACAAAGAGAAGATGGTGGAAATTTCAAAGGGAGGAGAGGCGGGGGAGGACTTACGCTAATAGCTGTTTCATCTGCTCTACGTGGCTGTTGGACTTTGGGATCGGCGGCGGAGCAACTGACGGTGCTTCTGAAGATTTACCTGAAGAGAGAGAAAATGGCAAAATTCACAAAGTTTTAGAATTAAAATGCGCAACACAGTGGCTGCTTGTTTCTGAGTTTGCTCTATCACTGTTGATTTGCATGACACGAAAGCAATAAATGAATGTGACAAAATGTACCAAACATATTTTGCAAGCCCCCAAGAATCCTATATATATGTGGGATACTGCAGGCAAGAATAGTAGGCTGGCGCACTTTTTTCTTTGAATTTTATTTTTCATGTGATTAGCAGTATACACTAAGCACAAAGTGCAAGCAAGTTTTTTTTTTTTTTAATCTATTTGTATCAATCAAGCACAAGAATGCAACATACCACCTTTTATACAATTGTAGGTCAAGATGAATATGCAAGCACAATGCAAAAGTGAAGGGTAAGGTTTTGAAGCAATGTACATATTTTCAGTGATGTCCAAAGCCCAATATAGGTCCCTGTACTTTGTATGTTTTACCTTTGAAAGTTGAAAAATAGCAAATAAAAAATCATGTACTTAAATTATTTGCCATGGGTCTCTGCCTTAAAAAAGAAATAAACTACAACATGAGGACATTTCTGATCAGGCAAATGTTTAAATATGATTTGACATGGAATGGTCAGAGAGTTTTCTATTGGTGCTAGAACACAAATATGGGATATTGGGGGGGGGGGGGGGGGGGGGTGTCATCAAGGAACAGAACAGTGAACTAAGACCTTAAAGCGAGGTGGATATTCAAAGAGAAAGCCAGTGCGACAGTAACCAAAATTAAGAAATCAAGATTATTTTTTTCTTAACAAAAATGAGCAACTTACAGAGATATATTCCAAATCCAGCAAGTGGACCCAGCAATCATGGCTTCACATCTTCTACTGATTTCACCAATTAGGCTAACTCCATAATAAACTAACTGCCTTATTCTCACCATTTTTACAATTTTCTTCAAATATTTCATATAATTTACATGAAAGATAACAACTTGTGACTTATGTGACATTTAACACTAACTTTCATCTTATTCTGCCCCACATTTGACCAGACATGTCCCATCACACAAATAAATAAATATAAACATAAAGAATTACAAAAAAAGAGAAATGCAACATATTTCTTGCACAATGGTAGGAACAATATTTCATATGTTCATGAACTATCTAAGTTTTTGCTTTAATTAATAGTGAAAGTTTAGAATGTGATGGTCGAAGGCAACTCATGAACTAAGATTTTGCTAAATATCTACACAGTACACTTTTCAGTCATCCGTCAGACATGAACATATTCCGATGATAATCTCCAAGAAATATCACCTTGAATGATGGAGTCTTGTAATAGAAATTGAGCTTGACCTTTGAAACCCAAACATTATAAAATGTCCCTAAAAAATCTAGTCTCTTGCATTTGCCCTGTTATTTTCCAATTTTGTTTCAAGTTAGGTGGTTTGATGCGCATGTTCTCTTTTCCACATCAAAGAAGAAGGGGGAAAAATGTATATATATATATACACAATATCTGTAATCGATCATTCTTTTGCAAGCTAGTCACAAATCAGTTTTTAGACGAAATAGATATTTTCATTCATTTATCAAGGGGGAAAAAGCTGCATGAGAAGATTTAAAGGCTTTCACCACTTCCTATGGCTGTTAGTTAGTAAGGCATAAAATATTATTTGTATTTTGTTTTTCAAATTAGGCTTTTTTCTCAGATTTAACCCTTTTTTTTTTTTGACTGGTCAGATTCATTCCCAACACCTCAATAGGTACCTTTTGTTTGTTTGTTTGTTTGTTTGTTTGTCTCTTTGTCTGTTTGTCTGGGGAAACCAGCATTTAAATCTCCATAATGCACGAGTGACAAAGGAAATGAACACACACAAATGAGGAAAATAACGACTTCTAAAATTGCTGAACGGTCAAATATGTTTGAAATTCAGAGCCGGTCAAATACGTTTGAAATTCAGAGCCGAGCAAATATAGTCAGGTTGAAGAAGATGCACACAAAATGAAAAACTACTGTAAAGTAAAGACACTACCCATATACACATTTGTACACAATGTACTATATACCACGTAGAAGGTATGGTGTATCCTTTTGTCTTTTCTTACATAACCATGAATCCTAATATGAAAGCAATATACTAGTATACTAATATGAACAAAGAAAAAAAAACACTACAGCTACATATTCCACCACCAAATTCTGTTTCTGCCTAAGAATGTGTGTATCATATGTTCTACGAATCAATACTCATGACATAAAGGCCTGCACTGTAAAAGTTGGTGACACATAAAAAGTGGAATTTCACCGCGATGTACCTGCTGATTGCACTAAATAGAGTAAACTTTAGCATACACAGAAGTTCAAAAGCTTCATCAAAATTGTATACAGAATAGAAAACATCACGTCTTCAAAATAAAAGTGATATTGGCTGTATCCACTTTGCTGAAAAATAAATAAACAAATAAAATGATGACAACATACCACAGGCCTATAAATTAACCTGTCCCAAAATTAATCTCAAAATGTCTTCTATCTTAAATGAAATCATAGAGAATAGATTGTGTCTGTGGTTAAAAAAAAACAAAAAAAAAAACAACTTTTGGAATTTTATAAGTGAGCAGGCATGAAAAAGCCATAGTTGGTAATAACAAAAGTTGGTTCTCACCTCTTACTAAGACCACTTTGTATTTTGATATCCCAGCCATTTCACAACTGATTATCACCAAAAGAACTTTGAATTTTGTCTAGAATGTTATGCTGTTTAATACTTCAAAAGTGGTTTCTCATTATAACCGCAAAGGAAAAAAAAAACAAATAAAACAAAAATCTAAAGCCATTTCTCAAGAACTATACCATCCCTTTAAAGCTCTAGAGCTTCCTAACTTCACATTTATTTTTCTGTCATTCTGTTTGTTTGGCTTTACCTTATTTCTAAAAATCAATTTGAATATTGTACTTTCAATAGATAAAACCCCACCTCACTCAACATATAGAAAAATTTGCCCCATACACCAAGCCCAAGAGGGGTCATCATTTTCTTTTCAAGTCATGACCGCATGAAGGACAGCCTCAGCAGATTATGTATTTTAAATGCGGGTATAGTTATGATAATGTATAGCTATATAGGCAGAAATACCATAATGAGAAGGCACCTTCCTTTAAGGTTCATTAGTTAATGCAAGAAAGAAAGCATGGCTTGAAAGTCAAAGGAATCACTAGCAGGAGGGACAGTTTGCAATTCCTCTAAAAGCATTCTTCTCTTTTGCTCTTCTACTTCCAATTCTATGTCTGCTTATTAATTGTGTTTCATCTTCACGTTTTGTTTTCTTTTATAGTGACAGACTTGCCTGATACATCTAACTGAAAAAGAAAGTAAACAAAAGAAATATATGATTAAAAAATACAAAAAACACCATCCAATGAATATAAAAATGCTCTTGTATCCAGCTTGTGGCACTCTCTAGGTAACCAGTAAAGAATGAAGTCCAGATAGCCAAACTGACCACTACGATAGACCGATAGCACTGCTAGCAGAGGATGTAGCAAGCATCAGGGTAGATACACTATAGAAAAGCTATTTGAAAGCTATCATGATTGGTTTTCAAACAGACTGAATGTTTTACCACTACCTGAGTCCGGTACATCAGTACCTGTAGTAGCTGCAATGTCAAAAATACAAATTAAAAAATTAAAATAAATACTGTAATAATAGAAACAGTGAGCAGTCGGTGAGTACATCGATCATGCGCTGAAATGTATCTCATCCATTATTGCGCTGAGTCAAAGCAAAGTGGAAATTGAATGGCATGCTCATAAACGTAGATTGCGCTGAAAAAAACAACAACAAACAAAACAATAAAAATGACATAGTCTGGTCTTAAAGCAATGACGTGTGCATACAGATATATTTAATTAGTCTCTTGATCTTGCTTGATATTTCTGTGAAAGTTAGGGGAAATGAAAAGAAACATGTAAAATGCACATCAATGAAACAAGCTTGGCGGTTATACGCCAAACTACGGTTCTTACACAACCCTATCTTGAGCATCCGATTAAGAACGATATCATAGCGATCAACATGCTTTGAACATGCAGTGCATATTCCATCAGACAAAAATTACGTGCATTTGACTTGGCTGGTCTTGTGATAAATGCAAGGTACAAGTTATGTAACTGATGACATCCCATTCACTTTTCATGTGATCATGGCACAAGTAGGAAGTCTCTTAATTTTCTGCTACAATCTTTTTATTTTTTTTTTTTGGTGGGGGGGGGGGGGAATCTCTCATTCTCTTTGGTTGTTTCCCACATTTTTGTGTTAGTTTGGATGTTCGCTCAACATGTACTCCCCTTACACCCCTTTAGTTGGAATTGGATCATTCTTATAAGGAGCTCTTAGGGTTCAGTCACTCTTGAAATAAAAAATATGTATATTTTAGACATGCATAGTACTGGCACACACAAAAAAAAAAAATGTGCAAAATTCACTGCTCAGGCTCAGTTTGTTTAAAATGAGAGCAGAAAAACAAAATCTACAACTCAATGAAAATTGAAGCAGAATCAAAACAAATAGTAGAAAAGAACATCATGATAACTGGTGATATCATAGTCTCATAAAATTTGAATATACACTTATTCCGGCCAAATCTACTGGTTTGTGAAAGAATATAAAGTCATCAGCATTCCCAAGCTCACTAATTCCATTTGTAAGTTTGACAAAACTCTATTTATTTATGTCTGAACCACTCTATATTTCAATGCAACTTTGATTTTGACAGCCAAAGTTTGGAAATTGAGAGTTTTACTTTACCTTGTGTCACAGTCATAAGTAGTACTTTTGAGACTAATCTGCTGTGCTATTATGTATCACCCTGCACTAGTTTGAGGATCCGCTGAAGAAGATTTATTTATCCACGCCTTCTGCATTATGCATATCTAAAATTTTTGCCTGCAATCAATATTGCTAACTCTTCCCATTGAATCAACACTTTCATACAAACCAGAAAAAAAATGCTTTCTCCTACCTTCATCAAAGTTAAGGGAACTGACACTGAACAGAGTTTTTGTTTCATTGAATGGTCATTGAATGGCTAAAACCTCTATTCAGAATTTGTTAGCAATTATTTATAGCCCCAAGTTAATTGAAGTGCCATTAAGCTGAGCTTTTATTTGATTGAATAATCATTGAGCTGCTAAAATCCTGAGTCAGAACTGGTCACCAATCCCCCATCCCCGTTAACTGAAGTGCTATTGAACTGAACTTTCATTTCATTGAATGGTAATTGAACTGCTAATATCTGGAGTCAGGATTAGTCATGAATCCCCATCTCCCTACTATCAACTGGACTGCCATTGAACTGGCCTCCTATTTCATGAAATGGTCACTGAACTGATAATATCTGGAGTCAGAATTACAGAATTAACCATCAATTCTCATGCCCTCTAAATTGCAGCCAATGTACTGAACTCTCATTTCATTGAATTGTCATTGAACTGCTAATATCTTGGTTCAGAATTAATCATCAATCCCCTCTCCCTTCAACTGAGCAGCCATTGAACTGAGCTCTCTTTTCATTGAATGGTCATTTAATCACTAATGTCCAGAGTCAGAATTAGTCATAAATTCCCCCCCTTCAACTGCCATTGAACTGAGCTTTCTTTTCATTGAATGGTCATTGAATGGTCATTGAATGGCTAATGTCCAGAGTCAGAATTAGTCATCAATGTGTAATGGTTCAAACATGGAGTAGTGACAGGTGGGTTAGAGAGTGCAATGGAAACACTGAGGTGGACCAAAGCATGACTCTGAAGTTACACATTAAGTCACCCAACCTGGTTCAATCCAAGATGACCAGCGCTGAAAAAGTTCTGTTAGGATAGTTACACAAATAAAACACAAACACAAGACACATGACAATGAATGTTCACAAGACATATGGTAGCCTCCAAACAAGGCTGCAGACTCTATGCTTTCTCCCCATCCCCAACCCCCCCCCCCCCAAATCTCTCAGAACTATAAGTGAAATGCTACCTGTATCAGTCTTTAATGAGAATACACCAAAATAATGAATACAATATGGTTGCTTTGCTTTTTGTCTGCTGCAAATCAGTGAACCTAAGTTCACTTGCAGTACTATGTCAGGTTTGGACAAAATAATTTGTACTTTCAACCTTATTCTTTTCTGAATGAAAACCTAATAAAGAATCCCTATATACTGTCCAATAAAGGCATACACAAGAGTGCTATTTTGAGAATAAACAGCTACCTGAGCTGTGTTCTGAGCCAATCATGCGGATACGTCTTTACTGCATTAGCAATCAAAGTATTATTCCATTTTTGTTTGGTTGCTTTGATGGTTGTTATTTGGAAGGCTCTGTTTTTCAGTATTTCCGACTCCTTTTCATTAACCTGTTGAGGACAAGCTGATTTTACTCTGACATAAATTTTCCATAGACACCTGCCCAAGTATACTCTGGACTAGTCTTCAACATGTTCATCAAGAAACATTGCTAGGTGTGACACAGGAGTTTAATCAACAATGTACAAGAAAATATGAGGACTACAATCTTTATGATCTCACTGTGTGTGGTAGAATTGAAATATGTGGGGGAAGAAACCATAAAGAAAGAGAGAGATAGCCTTCATTCAAGACTGCTGCAAAATGAAAGATATCATTATACATGTCTATATACACTGTACATTATTGGGAGGAGGAAAGCAGCCCACAGCCTTGATGTAAGGCTACATACACGTATAAACAAGGACAGACAAAGTGGTACACCGTAGAGTCGTATGAGACAGAGAAAAGACAAGTACAGTGACACAAAATAAAGAAGTACAAAAGAATGATGAATACATTGATTCAATGTAAACAACTGTAGTACAATGGGGATACTTCAAAATGTAAACACTGATGGATATCTGCAAAATGGTGCACACAATTATGTCATCAAACAGAAACATTTCAATATACACTGATTGTTAAAAGCATAATGCTGTTAACCTGATACAAGTTGGTTCAGGGCAAACAGTTTTACCCTCTTGTTTCACCTGCTGAGTATAACACACTAGGCCTATATCTTGCTTCAGGATCCCTACGGAGAATATTCTTGGGAACACCGTACAGCTACGTTTACACTATTTTGAAACATTACAATACCTCCTTGTACAATGATGAGAAGACAACAGACTGACAAATAAAGTGTATAAAAGTGAATGAAACATTTCACCAACAAACAAAGCTCTTTATGCACAGCATGTAGCGTGGGGAGAAACATGTCAATATCATGTGTGAGGTACTTGGTGGCAAGTGACATGAATGATGACATATTTGGGTGGAAATGTTCAAATAAATCAGAGATGAGATGTCAATCCCCTTCAAGATGGGTTCCCGTCACCTGCTTTTATAAAATCACTATCAACTCTACATCTCCGCTTGAGAGCACATTGCAAGCTGAGCAGCAAAAGGGTGTACACATCATACACTTCATATACACACATTTAACACTCCGAGCATTTTGTACAGATTGAAGACCATTTGGACAATTTGTATAGATTTAAAACCATTTATACAGATCTAATACACTACTGCAAAACCAATGACATCTCGTCCTAGATCATATTCCAAGGAAAATGCATCTCTTGCAAAACTATCCTTGACAAAAAAAAAGAGCAAAAAATATGACAGCTATGAGAAAGAAAAACAGCACCATTTCCACACAGGTGAGGCAGGAACCAGATGGTCCTAGAAGTGGTTGCTATGAGGAGCAGGCTACTGTTGCTAGGTGGGGTCTATGCTTGCCGCTTCCATGACATTTGCTCCTATGACAATTGCTCCCATGAAATCTCTGCAGGCAATGCATTCCCTTGGATACAGTACAACAGAGATCTGTCCTTAATATCATGTATGTTTCAGGGGGTTGATAGTCCTTGGGGAACATTACTGCAGAGGTTTACTGCCCTAACTAACAAAAAGTATATAAGGAAATGTCCACAGGTAATGATACTGTGGAAGGGAGATTTATTCCTGACTATGAAAAGTGTGTCCCAAAGTAATCATGTCTCAGGTAATGCCACTTACTGGGGGAAAAACTGTCTTAAGAAGATTTATTCTGGCTATAAAAAAATAATAATAATAAATAAACATACATATTTCAATTGTCCCATAGTAAAAAGGGTTGAGATTTCAATGAAGCGACAGCAACCCTAGCCATCACCACTCAAACGGAGGGAAAACAGCTACAGTTCGACCTCGATTATCCAGCCTCCTTTTATCCGGAAATCTCTATTATCCGGACGCGTTCACGCAGTGAAGGACTTTTTTTTTTTACATCCAAAAATTGAGAAAAAAACAGTGACTTTAAACTCAATTAAAATTTCTACAAAACCCACACGATTTACCTGCAATATTCCCGACAGAACTAACATAAATTCACACCACATTATCATCGTAAAAGTAAGCAGTCATGATCTATCGGGACTACAATTTTGCGCAGGCTAGCATAGATTACACCACCGTTGCGGTGTACGCTACCTGCCTAGCTGCCATTGCACTGGGACGGCAGCTTGGACGGCAGCTATATACATTAGAACATTGTGTCTCCCATATCCAGCCAATTCGCTTATCCGGATGAGCGCCGGTCCCGACATGGCCGGATAATCGAGGTCGAACTGTATCTCATTTCCTTTTTTCAATGCCCTTAGTGAGATGTTTCCAGGTAAATGAATAGCCTTTTTTTTGCTTTCATTCTGTCTGGTAGGCTAGTTATTGTTTATGTATCAGCTGTAGAATCATTGAACGATGAATACTGAAGCATGAAAAAACAACTGATTTATATCAAACTACAAACACACATCCTATAGCAGCTTCTCACATGAGTTTCAATTACAGGGACTCATGTTCATCTACTTTGTAGAGTCATGTACATTACTCAAAAAAAAGTATAAGACAGTGTGATACACCAGTACATTTACTTGAGGATCAATGATTTGACTCATTTTCATTGCCAAACGTACGAACACTGCTGAGACTATGACAGTAGATATCTTTCACCCTTGAGCATCATTTACTGTGCAAAATGTATTCATTATTTTGACTTTACCTCTCACTGCTACTACATTTGTGTTGGCTGAAAAAAAAAAGAATCAGTGTATTTCATTAGAGAGGACAAGTCTTGATTAACATATGTTGTCTTTGTTGTTTATGTTGTTGAGTATTCTGTAATTTAAGATGGAACACACATCTTCACTCAACTTTGAAAAACAGAAAATGTAAAATGTGTATCACTGTAATAACCTAATTTCTTGCCTTACAATGACACAAAAAGGAGTGGTATCATGTTGGTATGATGCATGCTATGGCATTATGCACAAGGCATGCAAGATAACTAATGATACAACTACTACTGCCACAAACTTACACCGTCTTTGCTGTCTCCAATGTGAAAATACCATGCATATCAACACTTGACCACATGCACACATCTCATCACAACATTACACAACACTTTGCATAAGGCTACACCAGAACACAACACTCTACACCCGGCATGCCCCCAACAGACAAAAAACTCTGCAGAACAGATGCTCAATTGAGCACTCTTTGGGTGGAAGCAGCACAGAGGGCGCTATTTCTCTGCCTTTACTGTGGAATTCCACACCATTTCAATCTGGCTTCTAAGAACAGAGTAAAACAGAATGGTAGAAAATTCATCAAAATGGACTTTGAATAAGAAATGATGTAGTTTTAGTGTCCCATGTTTTTAACACAAAAGTGATATAAATCACAAAATGTAGGGCTGATGACGACGTTATCACCTCAAAAGTTGCACACAATTTCTCCAAGTTCAACACTGTTTGTTTGTTTGTTCATTTTCCATCTGCGAAGATGGCTGGATAGCCCGTATTCGGCTACGTTAAGCTGGTCTTTCAAAGAAATCAAAATGAATTTCTTGCATCCTTTGTATAAAGTTTTCATTGCATCATATTCATGTCGCTTTGAGAGAGGCTCGGAGTAGCAGCTACTGAATTATTGGCTAGGAGCGAGATTGAGGTGAAAATTTGGGTAGAAATCAGAGAGTTGGGAGAAGGTCATAATAATATTGAAGGTCATATATAATATCTCCTCTGAGATTTCACATGAGTGCCTATGCACAATATCTCTGCGAAAGTACGTACAACTTCAAAGTTTCCACACTTTTTCATTCATCGTCAAAATTTTTAATGGGAAGCACGTACACTTGTACAACACCAAAGTTTCCAAACTTTTTGATTTTTTTGTCAAACTTTCACAAAACTCTTCCCATTCCATTCTGCTTTTTTACTCGTGTCTGTGAAAAGTCAAATTGATCACGGAGAGGAATTGAATAATAATGGTGGGTTCCCTCTGTCGTGCAATCCGCTACACACGTTGTGTTTGGCCATCAGTCGCTGATTGTGGAATTTCTGTTTATGTCTATCACAATTTGTGCAGCGATTGAAATCACGGTCTGAATCACGGAGTAATCATGGGGATCCTATCATATCTGAACAGATTTTGAGGTCAGTCGAGGCAATCGCATTGATCATATAGACAATTTTTAAACCGTGCTAAACTTTTCTACGATCATTGCGATTGTCAAGACTGACTTCAAGATCTGATATGATCTGATAAAACCTGACAGGCTCACAGCAATTACTCCATGATTCAGACTATGATTTTTTAATCATAGCATAAATTGTGATAGACATTATAAACAAAAACCCCATTATCAGCTACTAATGATCAATTGTGGGATGTGTAGCAGATTGCACAACAGTGGGAGCCCACCATTAGTAAAGACACCAACTAGTTTCAATAATTCAAGGGACACCAGAGGACATACAGGGGGAAAAAATGCTGCAACAGACACATTAGTGGCACAAGCTCACCATACTCATGCATATTGTCCAACTAGGGTAAGTTCAACTGCTGCACAATGAACTTGAATGCCTGCCTTCGCTTCTCATGCCATCCCATCTGCCAAAAGCACATGGCACTAGATCTACGGTTTGATGAAGCCCATTGAATTTGACCTTTGACCCTCTGCACACAGGAAATAGTTTCAGATTCATCTCATCTATCATTATAACACTTAACATGATTGTTATTGGACTTATGTCAAGTGGAATTTATGGATTTAAAAAAAAAAAAAAATTAGCTAAATTATGGTGACCTCAGTTGACCTTTTGTGTGGAACTCTGCCATGATGAACATGGACATTATGACACTGAATGCCTTTTTGCAAATTAATCTGCTGGAAATTTATCAAACTTGCCAGCAAGGGTAGACAGAGGAATAGGATCACTTCAACAATGCAAGTGAAAACTTTTGAAAAAAAAAATACAAGCTAGACCCTAATGACAAAGCTTGCAAATGACACCCCTGCACCATGAAGAATAATCTACTCGATGATTGGAAGTTGTTATTCAGTGAAGCTATGTTAAACAAGATGAATGTGGCTAGAATTTGGCATAACAGTGAACAAATTTGTTCACCGATAAACATTGTACAACATGAATGTATGTCTTGCTATCATTTTTGTCACTGATTTTTTACTAATGTTTTTGTTAATGTTATCAATCAATATTTCTATTTGCATATTTGCATGCCTTTGCCTAATCACAAGCCATGTACGTTAATCTTGTGCCTTCGCCTAATCTTTGCATAATTACGAGTGGTAAGAAGCCACGCACGAAATTCTGCCTTCATCTACTGTAATCCAAAGCCATACGTTGCATAAATGCAGGCTTTCCTTGACTACTGGTAGTCTCGCATTAACATGCAAACACCATCCATCCACCATAAAACACGAGACGAATTTCAGGCATCTAAAGTGCAACACGGGCAGCCAGATAACAGGGATAGTGACAGCGAAGGAAAAAAATAATTAAAAACCCATTTCTGGCGGCATTCATTGGCTTTTCTATGCAGACACACCCATGCAAACAACTAAGTACCTGACATACCAGAGTCCCTTATTGACGTTATCCGAGTGGGCGGAGTAGGGGGCTGAGTCGAGAAAGCGTGGGGGTCCGAGGAGGTCCGTTTGTGGCCAAGGTCCACCGGGAGTGGGGGCGCTTTTTTCTTCACACTTGCCGCTGTACAGTTTGTATTACACACAAGACACCAACAGTAGCAACAGCCACATTGAGAAAAAGCCCACACAGACACACACACACACACACACACACACACACACACACACACACATTACGCGACAGTTCAAGCACAGACCCACACACACAATCATCACACACATGGAGCACATTACACACAAAGAATAACAGCACAGGATACATGGACGGACAGTGGAGTGATCAAGGTTAAAAAGTGTATTAAGTAAATAATATTAAGTAAATAATGTTAGTAATTTGTTGTAAAAAATGGTGGTATCATGGGAAAGGGTAAGTTACCATGGCAACCATCACATCGTTAAAGGCAGGCAGAATGAGAGAAGGCAGACAGAGTCCCAGAATCAGTAGAAGTAATTATGGAAAGCCAATGGAAGAGTTACAAAAAGGTAAATAGATTGAATAAAAACAAGGTTGAAAAGAAAGACAACAGGAGAAAATAGCAGGCATAAAATTAGTCATGATGACAGACACAAATGAAAACCCAGAAAATTTACATACAGCAGAGGAAAAAAAAACATTACCAAAATGAGAAGGAAAGAAAGGAAAATAAAAGAATTACAGAGATGAGAGAAAAAAACAAAATAAGTGATAGTAAGAAAGAAGAACAATTGGTTTTGGGGATTCAGAAAGTTATGCGAGAGAGAAAAAAACATAGAAATTGTATTAAAAAGGCAGGAATTTTTGATAGGGGAAAAGGAATGTATGTATACAAGAAAACATACACGAGAGACGGAGTGATATCAAATTATTTTGAAAGAGAAACAAAAAAGCAGGATCACATAGAGAGAGACATACACACAATGTCATGTGCAGTGGAAGAATGTAGTATGTGTCAAATGGGTATATGGATGGAAGAATGAGTTGTGTTGATGATGGGTGTTAAAAGGTGTATCAGTCACATGTGTGTTACAAGGTGTATTAGAATCATACACGTGTTAAAAGGTGTATCAGAGTCACACATGTGTGGTGTATTAGAGTCATACACGTGTTAAAAGGTGTATTAGGATCACGCATTGGATTACCATACAAAACAGGGCACGGTTAGGACAAAACACAAAAGGGCGGAAGAAGAATGGGGTGGAAAATTGGAAGAGAGAAAAAAAAATAACAAGTGATAAAACATGACAATGGGGCAAATGGGAATTAAAATGTTGTTGGATTATTAAAAGGGGGGCGGGGTGGGGAATAATCATATCACATGACAAACGTAAAGGTGAGACCCGATTACCCAATTCATGAATCAAAACCAAATCCTGAGATTGGTATAGACTCTTCTGAACCATCTGATATCAGGTACATATCATCTGTATGTTGACCAGCACGCAATTGTCTTTGCGTTTTCGGAGCGAAACTTCACAAAATAGCAACAATTCACCCATCAGACTCTCTTGCAAATTAATATGAGGGAAGGACATAGTGGGGACATGTGCAATGTACATATATGCCGATCACTATAATACAATATTAAATGGGTTAGTCAAATACCAGTTAGTGACTGGCTGAACACAGTCACGTGATGGAGGTACATTTGTTATGTTCGCCCATGGGCAAACATTCTTGTGAACGTTCTCCCATGGGAAAACATTTTCACGTAACAAATGACAGAAGGCCTAGTACTGCGCGTGCACAGTAAATTTGGCTCTGCTGCTCGAGCGAGCGATCGAGTGCGTTGTGCATGTATCATTGTGCTGGTGGTTGACGTTGACGTATTTGACGTATTTGACTAACCCATATAATATAACAGATGATGACTTTTGTTGTCGGGAACATGTACCAAACGTTCCACCCTCAGGGTTTGAAATGCTATTTCGGGAGGCTATAAGTCATTTGACTTCGTCTCGGGACTTATAACCTCCCTCACTAGCATTTCAAACCCTTCGAGTGGAACATTCGGTATGTTCCCTCCCCCGCCAGTCATCATCTATATAATGTTCACTTGTACCAATCAAGGTAGTGTTGCTAGAAGGACCACAGACTTAGAGGAAGACATATACTCTGTACTTCCACTCATTCTCCATTTCATTCCCACATTGTTTGAATCATGAAGCATGCAAACATCATCATCATTCTGAATACTAAATTAACAATCCCTTAATTACATCCCACACACAGCTTGCTGGAAAGTGTCATGCTTAACCATATCCAGCTTTAATATAGATACAACAATATCACTTTATCCAGATTCTGAGCATCAGTCCCGACAGGCTCTGATAACTGAGGCTGGACTTATACACACTCTTTACAGCCACCTTAGTACACATGTACTGATTCTTGAGAGCATGAAATTGCTCTTTAAACCCATTCCCCCCACAAGACTCTCAAATTCCCATACACATGGCACAGGACTCCATCATTTTCCAAAATGTACAGGGTTAAAGCACAATTCTGGACAGGAAATTATTTAATTTGAAAAAAAAAAAAACTACAACAATTTTCATGTGCAAGAAATCGGATTAGAAATAAGGAAGTTTTACAATTCTTAAGATGCTCTAGATAATTTCAGCAAAACAGTTCTCCAACAGTTGACATGAGAATTGAGAATATGTAAATGAGTAAGCTGATGATAACATCACCTGACAATTTCCATTGATCGTGTACAAAAAAAAACAAAAAAAACTGATGAAAATTAAATCTTCTCCTATGAAAGTGCATAACATACAAATGTAATTCATGGCTGAGTAACTTTGAAATACAATTTTCTTTTTGTCATCTCAAATTTCTTGATATCAGATTCAACATTCAATTTCTTTTGATAACCAAAAGATTTTCGTGGGGAAAAAAAAAAACGATCATAGCTATTGGCTAGCAACTTAAAACAAAAATTAAAAACAGCAATGAAAACAAGCATGTGACAAAAAGAAGTGAACATGCTGTAATGAAAATCTGTGATCAAGGTGCAAGTGTAACTATCAAACTTGAAGGAGTTGTAGCTCCACTATAACGTGATCATAACTGTTTCTTCTATCTACCCTCCTCCCCCTCCCCTTCAACCCCTCCCCCTCCCCCTCCACCCCCCCCCCCCCAATCCCTTCAACCTAAGACACATCCCATCCCATCCCCTCAACCCCTTTCTCCTCTACTTTTGACTCATATCAGGCATGAGAAGCAATGCTTAGGTGCAAATCATTCAAATAATATATTTGATATTGGTGTTTTTTTTTTTTCTGCTGTGCATTCATACAGATATAGTGTTTAGGACAGCTTTGACACGTAAAAAGGAAAATGTGTGTGCAAACCAGGAATTCATAGTTTGCTATGAAAGTAAAGTGTATTTCAATATTATTAAAAGGACAAGTTCACCTTCATAGACATGTGGGTTGAGTGAATGCAGCAATATTGGTAAAACACATCAGTGAAAGTTTGAGGAAAATCAGACAATCCGTTCTAGAATTATGAACTTTTGAAGTTTCTGCTCACTGAAGGCTGGATGAGAAGACTACTATACATGTAGCTTGTGATGTCACATGAGTACAACGATATAAAGAAATTTAAAGAAAATTCAACATATTTTCACTTTCCTCGCTTAATAAAAGGTCTTTTGACTTCCCTCTTTCAGAAGGCAAGGGGAATAATAATACCCTTAACAAACGTCCGTGACAAATTAAGGAAGTGTACACTTTTTTCAAAAAGTAGAATTTTTGTAAAATTCTCTTTTTATTTTTTTTACGTCGTTGTATGCATATGACATCATACACTGTAGTAGTCTTCTCATCCAGCAGTAACTGCGCAGAAACTTTTAAAATTCATAACTTCTGAACGGATTGTCCGATTTTCCCCAAACTTTCACTGATGTGTTCTCCTGATGTTGTTGCATTCACTCAATCCACATGCATATAAAGGTGAACTTGTCCTTTAAACATTGGTTCAATGAGTCAAGAAAGCATGGTCATTCATTAATCTTGTCACCTACCGGTCATAATCAGAAAGAGAACATGCCAGCATTATTCTATTTTGCAACAATTGCCTATTGCGTGACTAACTTTGATTACAGAATCTACAACAAATACCATTACCATGGCAATGGCTTATCATTTCAGGAAAATATACTGGTTGCCATGGCAAATGGAAATGTCATCTCACTATGGAAAGCCATTCATGCCACATGATTCAGAAGACCGAAATTGTTTTCTATGCCATCCATACTATCCACATGAGAAGCTTTTATACATCCAAATTATTGTGGAAGAAATGCGTAACAGGCATCACTGATTTAAAGGGAGAGAGAGAGTACATGTACAATACATTAACGTTTGAAAAGGAGAATATCCCTTTAAATATTTTTTATCTTTTATCAGAGTCCTTTAGAACACTATTTGAGAATAATGGCCTTCATGGTTCTAAATGCTACACATGTACCAGAGTCCCTGATATCATGTCAATATGAAGCAATACAAAAAATAGGGCTGAATATAAACACAAAATGCTTTTTTAAAAAATGAATATGTGTGAGTAATCAGATGTACTAAACTCAATAATCAGATGATAGTTTTAGAATAAACTATTTAGTTTCTGGTATATAAGCACAGTAATATTTCTTTATACACCTATTGACAGTGTTAGTATAAGTTGTAATTCTGGGAACTTTTACATGCTCTTCAAAATGACTAGGTCTTTTTTCCATACATACAGTATGAACATCATACAGTTTGGCCAGTGATTTCTGAAACTGGGCCACTACAGTTTCAAAAGTGTATGTAACAGAAAGATATGACTTTTTCCATAAATCTCACCGGTGTCCTTTAAAACTATGTGTTCAGAGTGCATTAACATGGATGAATCTTGTGGAATTCACAATGCTAATGTGAAAACAAATCATATACAAAATAAGATCAATAAATTTTTATTTCATTAAATGAAAAAAGAAGGTGAGAGCCATCAAAAATATAAATAAAATAAAGAATAGAGAGTAACAGCAACAAAATATGGATTGAGATTGTTGATTTCTGAAAAGGGAATTTAACATTAAATGTGTAAATGTCCTTTTCTTGAGTCTTCCCAAATAAAAGTGAGTAATGATAGAAACAAATACCAAGAAAAGTGTACATGAAATCCCATACTGAATTTCTATACATAACAGCATACAAGACACAAGAGACACCCATTTTATTAAATGTCCTGCAAATCACAGAAACACCCTTATAATCTCCAGAAAATATTTCCTAGCCAAAAAGAACAGCCCCTACAAAGGTAGAAAGAAAATTATTTCATCCACATATTTTATGGAAGAGTCTGAAAGGTTGTAGCCCACTTTGCAAAGCTCTAGTTTAGTTTTTTTCCACTGAACTTCACTAGGCTTCTGTATAAAAATCACTCAAACTTCTGCAATTATTCAAAGTAAAATTGAAATCCTGGCAGCAGAGAGCAGATCACTTGTGAACTAATTGCTAGCATAACATTTGTAGTTATTGATTGCAGTCGTTCTAAACTGTTTCATAAAATGGGATTGTTTTAATAGTAGTATTTGGAATTCATGGAACAGAATATGCAGTGTACAAGACTACAGTGCTCCGATGTTACTTATGTGCAGTATTGATGCATCTTACAGCAGTTCGAATTGAGCTGACCTATAAAACTGAATTTAAGCACATTCAACTAAATTGAACTGAACTGAATCATATTCAACGAAATTGAACTGAATTGAATCACATTGAAGTAAATTGAACTGAATTGAATTGCATTGAAATGAAATGCACTGAATGGACCTGATTTGGGATGAATTGAACTGAAACTAATACTGTAAAAGTGGATATTTTCGCGCGACTAATTTTTCGCGCTTGGCTGGGTGAGAAGAGTTTCGCATGTTTTTGATTCCGCGGAATCAAGACATCACGCACAGGAACACATGGCAAGTAAAAATATTCGCGTGCTTTTATTTTCGCGCTAGTTTCTGGTTGCGCGAAATGCGCGAAAATTTCAACACCGCAAAAATTTCCACTTTTACAGTAACTGAATTGAATTACTCAAGGAGATCTGAGTGCTTATCACTATGCAACCAATGTCTTTACGTCTGCTCCCAAGGTCTGCAGAATAAGGATAAAGTGCCCTTCCTATGAGCAGAACTGCTGCTGTCTAGGGATTTGAACCAGGGATCTCAGGATTGGTAGTCCCTGGTCCTAACCACTGAGCCAAAACACCTTAGTTTCTTTTCATTTCATATCAATCTACAAACGGTAGATATATAAAATCAGAAAGCTCTACAGCATAAGCTCCAAAACACATCCCTTTACCCACCCTACTCCCCCGCCCCGCTTTCATTCATGACTGCCACTAGTACCACGGATAAGCGATATTTTGCACATACATGTATATGTACAACTAAAAATTTCTTTCCAATTTTCAGCTAGCACTTGTATTACTTGATTTATGTGAAAAAGAAAGTGTAACGGCACATCCTCAAATGTTTATCCCTTTCATCTGGGAACATAGAATCTTATTAAGTGCTCCCAAAAAGAAATCATTAATACTGGCACATAGGATTTCTTCTCAGCATATATTGATTATACAACTGTACTATCTTTTGATTCATCCTATAAAAGAATGTTGCAATTCAGAGTTAGCAACTGCAATGTGCCACCAAATTTCTGAGATATATTTTTTCTCCATGTTATTTTGGGGTAAGCTACCACTGTGCCACCAAATTTCTGAGATATATTTTTTCTCCATGTTATTTTGGGGTAAGCTACCACTGTGAGATTTCCCACTGATGCTTTTTTTCCCCCTGTGAGATACAGCTATCTCACAGCTGTCCTGCTAACTTCCAAAAAGGGCTACGAACTGAAATTACCTCCCAAACTATGAGCTAGACTATCACCAAAATAACATGACACGAATACTCAAGTATGCAGAAAGAGACAGACAGACTGACAGACAGACAGACAGACAGACAGAGGAACAAATATATACTCTTAAAAAGCAACTTTGAAAATAATACAAAGCAAAAAAAAAACTGCTGCACACAGCACAATTCCAGCACTGAACAAAATGTATAGAGAGAATAGTCTTGAACAACAGCTGTTTCTGTAAATAAATTGCGGGACTTATAGAAAGTAAAAGAACAATAAAAGGGAAAAAGGAAGTGAATATACTGGAGTAGGTGCTCATGCTTCTGACTTTGAGCATTTCAATTTTTTCAATAAACGTATAAAATAATCTTGGATTCCACAAAAAAGGGGGAGATAGGCAAATCATATACATGCAGGAAAAATAAAATGTGACCCATCACAATATCCTGATAAAGTTGCAGACATGGAAGCTAAGGAAACTGCAAGGAAAGATGATTTTGCTGCAAATTATAATTCTGAATTTTTGAGTTTTGATATCTCAATAAACACCTCACCAAACTTCAGTCCATGAGTGTTTCAATAATACATAAAATCCTTTCAATTTTATGAAGGTTGGCGCTGGTGTTTGAATGGGCCTATTGTGTTTTAATGCCCATCATCTCTTACTCATGGTCATTTGCATCTACGCACCAGAAGTTACATGCAGACGGTGATCTTTAACCTCAAGGATAAGTTCTATGGGGCACCAAGTGTTGCACAGTCAATTTCGTTTCGAAATCAACCGTGCGACACTTGGCGCCCCATAGAACTTATCCTCGAGGTTAAAGATGACCGTCTGAATGTAATTGACTCATTAATTCAAAGTTGCATTCACCTGGCGGCAGCTTCCTTGCCATTGCCATGGCTGCTTGTTGGAAACATAGTGAGGCAGTTTGAATATATACCAATCGCAAGTGCATAGAGTCTGGAGAATTTGGATATATATACTACAATCAGAAAATCAACGTTTTGACAATTTCAACTTTATCAGGATTTCTTCGCGACAGGTCACAAATAAAAGATGAATATCTTTTTCACCTCTCCTTCCTCTTCGCACGGCTCCTTGCAAGGCAAAACACAAAAAAGGAAAAAAACAACAAGGACAAAACAGACAGACATATATGACGGCATGTTAAACACAGAGCAGAGAACGGCAGTCGGTCTAGATGAGTTAAATCAACATGGCGTTACACTGCACACCAATTCAGATGTAAAGAGCAACTTAATTGAAGCAAAGCAACTAATATCAATAGACTGATAACATCATGGACACTCCAGCTTGACAACATATTTAGAGTACATACTGTAGTATAAACATATATTTTATTTTCTACAAATTGTCCAGTGGCAAAGCAATCCAATGGACAGACTAGGGCAGTGTGTCACGAAGCTGTTCTTAAAGTTAAGAAGGACTTAAGTGCGACTGGTGATCAATTCTTGTGCTGAATTATTGAGATTCTGATAAGTATAGCACATAAGAACTGATCACCAGTCGCACTTAAGTCCTTCTTAACTTTAAGAACAGCTTCGTGAAACACCCCCCAGATCACTCCACTTGTTGCTTTGACATTTATGGTATGTGCATTTGTTCCCCTTGCTTTATAACCAGTAATATATTTCACCCTTAGAATTCTTTTTAATTCCTTTTATACAAAATTGAAGTTGACTCAATATTTCAGCTCTTGCTGGATCAGATAAACTCCTGGACATTCTATGGAAATTCTCTCTGTCTACAACTAAACGATATCCAACAGCATTTAAATGTGTATTCATAGTATCCTTCTTTATTCAATTTCTAAATGATGAGAAATCCACATCTTTCTTCACAGTCAAGGCGTATACCCATTCAAAGTGGCCTGGCCTTCTTAATACCTCTACAGCCATTTCGTCGGATCATTAAGAGAGAGAGAGAAAGAAAACAGAATTACCTATTGATAAGGCAACATGGGCTTTGTTTGGATAATTCTCCACCATTCATTAACATTATGATGGTAGAATGCACATTATTTTTGCCAGGCTGGGCGTACAGTGATTCTGAATGGTTCCAATCCACCCTTCTACTCATCTGTGGCAGCACTTTTAACTCTTCTCATTCAGAGAGCGGAATTAATGAAATGCAAGAATCACTGCTCCTTAAATCCATTCATTCACAAGATCGATAAGTAATTATAGCACGCTCATCAATACTGGCTATCGGAATACATCCATTCTGAATTCTTTGGATCCTCCTCTACACATACAATGTAAGAGCCTTTTGCTCCACTCATTCATCAAAAGAATAAAGAATTGAAAAAGAAAAAGAAAAAGAAAATGAAATTGATGGATCGTGCAACATACAGTACCATTCCTTTCAAACTCATTAAACTTCTTGAGTGCATTATAAATCATATGTCTCCAACTTGCCCAAGTGGCATGTCATTCTACTTGCCCAAATGTGAGTTGTAGTCACAGCTGGGCAAGTGGGCAAATTGGTTTACAGCAAATCTGTGAAAACATGCCATGCTGGTTTAAATGAACTGTTGTGCTTCTAACTGCCTACATACATAGCATTCAATGTGCAAGAACGCTGACATGCTCCATGTTCTTTCTGAAAACCTAGAATGTGAAGATCATTGGCAAGATCGTAGAAGGTCAAATATTATGATCCCATGGCCCTGTTGCATAAAAGTTGAGATCAAACATAAGTCAGAAAATCAAACATAAGTCTCTGAATACTCAACTGTGACTGGCCGATGCCTGACTTATACTTGATTTTCTGACTTACAATGTAATTTTGATTTCATCTTTTTTAGACAACAGGGCCCAGATGGGTTTAAGAATGGAGGGTGGAGAGAAGGGAGGTTGGACTAAACCTCCCACATGGTCACCTATGTCTGGTACCATCAAGTTACCATCAATCCATTTGGAGGAATCATAAAGTGTTTTTTTTTAACTTCTCTGAAGAATCAAAGATATTCCGGAAGAATATGTAAAAATCAGGACAATGAAAATTCATACTAGTCAATGCGCTTCTTTTGTTTTGGTTTTGCTTGGTTTGGTTTATTTTTATACCTGTTTAAAAGATAATCTATGGAAGTTGTTTTAGCACTGCTGAAATCTTGTAGAGCCAGGACTCCAGTTTGAGGGAATTTGAAAAAAAAAAAAATTGTTAAAGAAATGGATTTAAAATGAAATTGCAAGGGATGGAACTTCAATGGAGCACTTGTATGGCAAAAAATATCTTATTAATGGGAAAAAATAAACAAACAAAAAAAGAATTCTTACACACATACAGTGTACCATTTTCTCCTCATAGCAGCATGTGCTGGTCGGTACGCATCAGCTTTAAAAGCAGTTTCTTCCTGCTCATTGGTGATTATTCAGTGCTTTGGTGGGTTTTGTAAGTTGTTTGGGGGAGTTTTTTAACAGAAATTATGACCTATTTTCAAAGGTTAAAATTGTGAAGGATTTTTGCATGTGCACTAAAGGGGAAGTTTCCCTAGTAATATGATTATACATAGATGGGGTGAATGCCAAAAAGACTCAAAGATTAATGAAACACTGAAAGTTGAAAGGCCATCTGTAAAAGTTGTGGACCTTACTACTTTGGGTTCTTTTCACTGGTCACCTCTTTCAGATGGCAAGTCCACAACAGAAGTGTTTTTTCTTGTTTGTATACAAAGAAGTAATATACAACTTTCAAAAGCCTGTTCCTGAGATACTAAGACAAATCTATTCAGTATCCATGCTTCATTTTGGGGTTCGGACAAGTGCCTTTTGTTGTTATAGAAAAATAAACAGGACGTGAAATTCCATTTCATTTACTTTACTATTTTCTGCACTATTATGACATCACAAATAGTTGTACAGTTCCTGTCTACTGAGGGCAGCACACAGACTTAACACTAAAGATGCACAACATAATGTGGAAAGATCGACCGATTTTCATCATCAAAACTTTGATTGAGAGTTTCACTAATAATCTTTATGCATGGAAAGAATCCACATGAACATTTGGGTAACTTCCCCTTTAAGAACTGTTGGCTGAACTGTGAAAAAAAATCAACAACATAGCACTGCACTTTGTTAGGCTATAGTGACAAACCGCATTCTGAATTGAGGAACAAGAATCTGTACATCTGTTTTAAAAGCTACTAATCCTTTATAAAAATACTACTTTAGTCCCACGGGAAGGAAATGATTGATGGATCACTCCCAGGAAATGACCACAGACAATCAGAAATCATGCAAGGGATGAAAATGGGGGAATCAAATGTTTGAGAAATCATGCCAAATGTGGAGTCTTGGCACACTTCATTGAATTGAACTCTACATCTGTAGCCAAATACAACACAAAGACGTCTATCCTCTTTTACCGCAGACCCATTACCACACAAGTGAGTTTGACCTGCCCTTTCACACCTCATCATTTTCCCAAACTTTGATCATATCATAACTCTACAATAAACAAGTCATGTGCCGAACCTATCTCAGTAAATATTACAAAAGATTTTGTAAAAAAAAAAAAAAAAAAAAAAAATCAGTATGACATCACATTTTGCATTTGAGAGCACTGCATTTTCTTCATTACAAAAGAGGAACATGCCATCTGTGACATTCACTTCTAAATAGCGCTTTACAGGAGTGCATCCTGATTGGAAGATCTGCAACACTTTTTTCTGTATAATCTTGATAACCATCCTCTAAAGACATGATGTTATTGTTTCCCATCTGACCACGTGAATGCTGGCATTTCATATTTCGGAACATTCGACCATATAGGCTTTCATCAAATTCTCACACAAACTGAATGAATCATGACACCAGCGGTGACATGACAGTGTGTAACAATGTATCCTCTTTAATGAGGATTGCAGCAAAATACTGAAGTTAATGTCAAAGTTTTATCATCAAATCACCCCCTTAAACAATTCTTCAGACAAGTCTTTGTTTATGAAGAGATTTCCATATCTGGATAACCTCACAAAGTATGGGTATGAGAAATAGGTTATATTGATCAAATTGGATATGAAATGGGCTGTAAAATTGAGATGGATCTTAACCCATTGAGGACAGGCTGATTTTGCTCTGACACGCATTTCCCAGAGACACCTGCGCGAGTATACTTGGGTCTCGTCGTCAACAAGTTAAATTCGCAGGGAGTGAGAGCTAAAATGAAGAGAATTCTATCAAACACAGGAGGCGTGAAAAAGAATTTGAGGTTATGTGGGACTGTGTTCTCTTCATGTAGGGTAACTGGTGACTTTGTGCATGCATGTGAACAAGGCTCTCTCAAGGCATGAGGTGGGGTATTGTAACAGGCAGGAGTGTTTTAACTAATGTACATGCCGAATATTTAGCAAATTTTGCGAGTCAAGTGCTATTTGCGAATTTAAAGACATGCACAAATATTGACTCTGATCCCAATATGATTGTGAGGTGCACATGTTATACATAAACTCCGTTCAGTACTGTACTCCACATCGCGAATTTAACACCTCACTAAATCGTTGGGAAGCCCTAATTCGCAAAAATTTAGACTTGCTAAATATATGGCATATACAGTACGTCAAGATGTGCATTTCTATCACAGTCTAAAAAGGAACTTATGCCAAGGCCAGGGCTGCACACTAACCCATTCCTTCTACTGGTCCGACCTATCTGTCAAACCAGTTATTGTAGGTACCCAGTTTTTCCATTTCTTAGTTGTAAATTCCTGAAAAGGTTACTGGTTCGACGGTGACTTTTTACTGGTCAGGGACCATCGGACCAGTGCCAGTGTGCAGTGTTGCCATGGCACTACTATATAACAACAAGGATCTCTCAAGAAAGCAGTTAAACTACAAGGTACCATGATCAGTGAGAGAGCAAGTCTGGATGGTTAATAGCTATCAGTAAAACCTACAAGAGCTTGAGAATTTAAATTTATATGATACAATCGAACAATCCTCAACTAATGATCTAATGATAGTTTTGGATTCATTCCTTACATACATTCCAATGGTTTTAAGAGATTGAAAAAAAAAAAGAGAAAATTCATGTCATATCTGGCAAACAAGCATGATCTGTCTTCTTTTATTTTCATTTACAAAAAAAAAAAAGAAGAGAAAAGAATGCAGTACAAGGGAAGGTGATAGGTGTTGGTTTGGGTACGTGTGAAGGAGGGGAAGATGCAGGCATACATACTGGGGCGGGTTGGGGGGGGGGGATGTTGCAAAGCAACGCAAACATAATCATACCAGCATGGGACCAGTGATGGATGTGGTGGTGATGCCCAAAAGGCAGACAGAACATCACTGGAAAAATTCAGAGACACTTTATTAATGGGGTCACACAGAGCAAAAAAACAAAAAGTATGAACAGTAATCCACTCCTCGCTTGTTCAAAATCTGTTCTATAGAGTCTGTCAAGTATTTGGAAGTCCCTACCCATTTCACTGCACAGTTCAGAATAATTGCATGATGGCAATAATTAGTGGCATTCAAGTTTTGTTTCGTTTTTTCTTCCAAATGACTGAGTAATCCATGCTGGAAGAATAATTCACTATATCAAATACCTTGTTGATAACTTTGGATATTTCTGTTGCGTCAACACAAACTACCCTGTAGTTCATTATTAGTCCATCAATAATACAAGTAATTGTGTTTACTCAAATTGATGGATTTTTTTTTTCTCACCGAAGACCTAGTATTATATTTTTTCCTTCCACCTATACAAACTCAATGCATCTCAATGTTGGGAATCCGATTAAACTGGGAATCCACTGTGTATGCAAAAAATGTTGCTATGTTGGACAAGCCTTGGACAAGCTCCCTGGTTGTTAGGAACAACCTTGGCTTCAAAAGCAGGTATAAAATTTGAATACGATAGCTCACCAGTTTATTACACCTGATACTAATTTCATAGGTATACATACACTTAAATCGTAACATCCACTTTGTACTTAGGATCTTAATCACTTTGTTGCATGTGTTGAGATGTTACCATGAATTAATGAAGTGCATTAATTTGGCATCTGCACACACCACACACTTTTATTTATTTACTACCAGTGATCTCACATGAAGCACAGGGAAATGTAATTTGTGATTTCAAAAATGGCAACATAATAACAAAGCAAATGTTGTATATTAGCGAGCTTGCAAAGCAGCTTTCAAATTATTGAGTGCATCACAAGCCCTTACAGAGATTAAAACAAATACGACAGCTTGTCAGGTATTGTGTGCCTAGCTGCAGGAAAAAAAAAAAAGAGTTCACCTCACCAGTGATTGAAACAAAAAAAACAAAACACAAGAATCAAATGTGAGATTTCTCCCATTCATCCATCTTTTCTGGAGTAAAAACAGTATAAGACACTCAATGCTTAAGTAGCGCACATATAACTTTTTTCCATCTCACAGACGATGCTATCATATCTGGAAGGAGTTATCTACGATCTTCTTTTGTGTGTGTGTTTTAATACTCACTTCTCCTTGGCGGAACTGGTGGGGGCGGCATATGCAGCTTGTCCGCCGAGTCTTGGTCCCGGGGAACGAGGTCTGAGAAGCGGTCGCGCGACATCCTGGGCAGCGAGCCGACTGGCGAGTTTGGAAGGGTCTGAGGCCTGTGATTTGGTCTCCTAGGACTCTGTGTACAATACAAGGATAGATGGAAATAATAGATGTGACATAATATTAATAGTGACACAATCGTTAATGCTAAGTACATTTATTGTCATAGATTTATCAATATCTTCATTATGTTTATTATCATTATTCTTTTTGTAATTATTCTATTCTCAACCCGTTGAGGACGAGTCCCGAATATACTCGGCCAGGGTTCTATGAGAAATGCGTGTTGTAGCAAAATCAGTCGGTCCTCAACGGATTAAAAGCTAGAAAAACACAAATTTTTCTTCTTTTTGATATGCTGTCCAACTGAAAGTGTGAACACTGCTTTCAGCATTTCCTCCGTTTCATACAAAGAAGAGAAATTACAAACTACTATTACAGCCAGATTTAATTCACATCATTTTTTTTCTCAGGTCTTAAAATACTACTTCAGTCTGACAAAACATGACTTGTGCTTTGCCAGCGTCTACGAGGCGACATCCGTCACTGCGTCCTCACCTTGATTGGAAGATTGCGGGATTCGAGCTCGTCGTCGCTGAAGTCCACCCCCTCCTCATTACCCATCATGCCCCAGCGGAACTCGACGTGTTCGCACTGCGTGCACTTGCCCTGGGTTGCCTGACGAAGCAGCTCCTCACACTGGGTAAAATTGCACTTCGCGGCGATGTCGAGCGGTGTCTCCTTCGCTCGGTTTACTGCCAAAAGGGGGAAAGCGGGAAAGAAAGAGTTAGAAAGTACCGTAAAACCAGAAATATTCACGGCATAACAGTTTCTCAAATTGGAGCCCACGACCTTTTCCATGACATTAAATTTTTCTTGCATTGCCACTGGCATGCAATGCATATAGTGTAGACAAGAACTTTCCGGTGCATTCTAATTTTGTGAATCTTGGTTCCTTGTGGAATTCACGAAAATCTCTGCTATCACAGTAACCAAGAATCAACTACCAGCACTGACAACTGTTAAATGGACACTTGGGCAAGATATCTCTGTAACTTCAGTGAGTGTAAAAAACATCTATTCAGAGATACACATCCATTTGAAAAGCATTTAGATACTTCTATCTATCTATCTATCTATCTACCCATCTATCTACCTACCTATCTATCTAAATAGCTATCTATCTCTCTATCAATCGATCTATCTATCATCTATCTATCTATCTATCTATCTATCTATCATCTATCTATCTATCTATCTATCTATCTATCTATCCATCTACTTATCTATCTACCCATCTACCTATCTATCTATCTAGTTATCATCTATCTATCCATTCATCTATCTATCTATCTATCTATCTATCTATCTACCTATCTATCTATCTATTTATCTATCTATCTATCTATCTATCTATCTATCTATCTATCTATCTATCTATCTATCTACCTATCTATCTCTACATCTCAGTTTCAAAGACTGGTGGCCGTTAATGAGGGCGAATGGCTACATCACATTCTTGTCATACTACATGCAATGCAGATGCTGCCTAGTATTTAATTACCCAGGACTACATTGGAAAAATGAAAGTATTGATTCCTTGTTCTAGTTGAGCAGGCCTTGTTCATCTCCCCCCCCCCCCCCCCCATCTACTACTATTCTATATGTACAAATTAATTTGCAAAGGAAGAAAAGAACAGTGGCTATACATGTCTTGCATGGCTTGAACTGAGGACCTGCCAGTTGATGCAGCTTGGGGCACAAACCACTGGACCACAATATCTTAGAGTTCAATTGAATAGAGAGAGACTACTGTAAAATGAGGAAAATTCATGTGCATTTTGATTTCGCAAATTTCGCGAGAACCAAGATTCACGAAATCAAAATGCTCGCGAAATTAAAATGCACGCGAAAGTTCTTGTCTACACCTTATGCATTGCATGTTAGAGGCAACTCGCGAAAATTTCATGCCACGTAAAAGGCTGTTGGGTCCAATTTGCGAAATTTTCATGCTGTGAAAATATCGTGTTTTAGAGTAAAACTCACAGATTTCCAGGCTCGCGCTGCTCCTGAGTAGCAGCTTGAGGCTTTCCACCTTGTTGTACTTGGCCGCGAGGTGCAGCGGTGTGTTCCCGTCCACCATCTGCTGGTCCGTCTGCGTCGTGTTCTGGATGATGAAGTCCACGATGTGGAGGTTGACGTCGTCCTGCTGCTCGACAGCCAGATGGAGCGCCGTTTTGCCACCGGGCTGGTGGGTGATGACCATGGAGAAAAGAAGGGCAAAAGGTATTTAGGAAGAGACTAAGGCATAAGTTATACAGCAAACATAGGACAGAGAATACATTGTAGTTTTATGATTCTGAAAAAAGCACCCTCTTCCCCCCCCCCTCAAAAAAACAAACAAAGGAAATAAATAATAACAACAACAACAACACCATGCTAGCAATGCAATTCAGGGGCAGAACCACAAAAATCCCAGAAAATGCAAACAATATTTAGATTTCTCATTGTTACATGCATTGGCAGCTCTCCACAACACAATCTGGATGATGATGCCACTTGTCTGCTGTACATGAAAATGCATTAAGCAGTTTGCGTCCTTTTGTCTGAATCAAGTCCTCCCCGTTTCAACCCAACTCTGCACTTTACCTTCCATAAATGTATGTTCAACTTTTAAACCCATACAATACAGTGCAAACTCTACTGCTCGTTTTCGGAGAGTGGAGCCATTCGCCTCCATAGAAAAATCTTGCCCATATTCCTCCACTATTTAACCCTAAACAGGACAGGCTTTTTTTCTTTTTCTTTTTTTTTTTGAGGGGGGAGGCTGATTTTTTACATGATTTCCTCCTTTAACTCATACATCTCTGTAAATATTTGAACGTGATTTTACAAAATAAATTGAATTGAATTGAACTGAATTGATACCCGCGTTGCAAAGAAACCACACGGTAATAGTGCCCTTTTAGCCCTCACCGTGTTTGGAAGCGGAGAGGTGAGGTCGACGCCCTCCGCAAAGACCCGTAGAACCTGGAGGATCTCCGACAGCAAGACAGCCTGCCGCAGGTCGAAGAGCAGGGTGGTGGGATTCGCCGACGTCTTCAGCACAAACTTCTTCTTCTCGTACTTGGCCCTGATGAACTCTTTCCTCACATCCCTGGAAGGGTTACAAGGAGAACAGGAGTCATCATCTAGGACTAGGGACGCCAACCTTTCACACAGCATCGCAGTAGTGTAAAACCAGAAACACTCACACCATGAAACTTTCGTGAATTGCTGGCCACAATGGTGTACTAGTTTGCAGGCACAAACCCTTGTTGGTCATAATGGAGTCTGTGCCAAGACTACTACATGCATCACCGGCACAGACTCCTTTGCGACCAACAAAGGTTTGCACCGGCAAACTAATGGTGTACAGCATTATGTACTGGCATTCACTGTACTGTGTAGACAAAAACTTGTGTGTGCATTTTACTTAAGAGAATCTCAGTTCCTCACAAAAATTTGAGAAAGTTTGATGCACGCAAAATTTCCGGTTTTACAACCTTTCACACAGCATCGCAGTAGTGTAAAACCAGAAACACTCACACCATGAAACTTTCGTGAATTGCTGGCCACAATGGTGTACTAGTTTGCAGGCACAAACCCTTGTTGGTCATAATGGAGTCTGTGCCAAGACTACTACATGCATCACCGGCACAGACTCCTTTGCGACCAACAAAGGTTTGCACCGGCAAACTAATGGTGTACAGCATTATGTACTGGCATTCACTGTATTGTGTAGACAAAAACTTGTGTGTGCATTTTACTTAAGAGAATCTCAGTTCCTCACAAAAATTTGAGAAAGTTTGATGCACGCAAAATTTCCGGTTTTACAGTACTCTGAGGGCTGTATGAAATCAAAAGATTATTATGATGGAAAAACAGTTTTTTTTACCTTTCTTGCAACAAACAGGTGTAGTACTATAATTTGGGGAAAATAGTATTTTCCATGAAATCCAAAGCACTTTTAGCAAAAAAAAAAAAAAAAAAATACTGCAAACAAGTGACAGTTAGCATCTCAGTAGGAGAGATCACTTCTCACTCACATTGCTTGCTTCCTTCTCCAGAAGGATACAAGAAAAAAACCTTAGATGGCACTTCCTGGCCTTTATTACTGAGCTACAGTCACTGAAGTGGAATATGATGGAAACAGTGTGCACACAAAGAAATTAGCATCACTGAAGTACACTGTGAAGACTAAATACGATGAAGCATCTCATAGCCAACCAACTATAACTTCCAGTGACAGGACATTTGCTCCTGTGATAATTGCTCTGGTCTTATTATCTCCACAGACTTAGTGTTAGGGTTAGGGCTGTGATAGGGTTTTAGGTTCAGCTTGATGTAAGGATTAGGATTAGGGTCAGGGTTATGTTTGAGGGCAGAATTTGTGTTTGGCTTAGTGTGCAGATATTTCATGGGAACAATTGTCGCAGGAGCAAATGTAATGGAACCAGGGCATTATTGCAATGGGTATGCCTGCACATGGGTCATTGGTTATTTACTGTAAAGCAAGATAGTATATTTGCAGCATGAAATTCTCAAAACTTGGAGCTGACCGCTTTATTCACGGCAATATATATATATTTTTTTTTGCACATTGCAACTGGTTTTCAATGCATACATAGTATAGACAAGAACTTAAGTGTGCATTTTAATTTTGCAACTCTTGGCCATTGCAAAATTTGAGAAATTAAATTCCAGCGAACATTCACCATCTCACCGAAAAATGACAGAAACCTGAAGCCTCATCTCAACCAAAACTATACCAGCCCTTTAACCTAGGTACCTGGGAACCACCAGGGATAACATGCCAACATAGGAACAATGCCTCTCCGTTGTTCTCATTTCTATTTCCTCTTCTACTCGAATGCAACGGCTGTCAGTATTAAGTGGATACATTTGTGGTTCTAAACTTAGCATGCTATGAAAACAAACAAGACTTTTTTTTTCTCACGACTGCCAGAGCGCACACAAGTGGCTGACAGGATTTATAGTCACATTGTCACCGCTTTCAAGAATTGCTCTGGCTTATCACACTGCAGATATGTGCATTGTACTACAGCTCTTAACCAGTTGAGGACCAGTCCCAAGTACATTCGAGCAACTGTCTATGGGAAATGCATGTTCTTTCTGTTGTATCAAAACCAGCCCATCCTCAACAGGTTAAAACTGATTTGGCATATATGTGAACCATAGAATGAATGCATTTTCAACATTCTTTTTTTTTTATCATTTATTCATTCAGGATGAGGCAGAATTAAAGGATAACCCATGTGAGGTAAGGAGATGATTTTGTTCAAACAGTTAAATATAGGTTATGCACTTGCTTATATATTTCTTTTCCACTTTCAAATGTTTGCTCTCATATGTTGTATTACATTGACTCCTTGTAATGACTGTATTGGAAAGAATTTATGTAATGACAGTAATAAAATTTGAGTTGAACTGAACTGGAGAATGCCACCAGTTGAGCAAGACAGCATATACTCTGTGTCAAAATTACACTGACACTCAATTTGAAATATCAAGTTTTCCTCTCACATCAAAGGAAGGATGCATCTTACAGAAAAGAATCAAATCCTTTGCAAGTTTAGAAGAAACTGGATTTATCATACTGATATCGGGTGATAATGCACCAACAATTTAAAAGCTCTTAGTATCATATCAAGGAAATTACAGAAATTGCAAAATTTCAACAACAAAAAAGAAAGAAGAAGATAAAAGCAAGGAAGAAGACTTACATGCTGCTACTCTGTGTTGGCTTGTTACTTTCCAGGTTTGCCTCGTAGACTTCATTGAAATCTTCATTACCTACTGTTATTGCAAGCTGTAAGCCAAGAAGAAAAACATTGTTGACGAGTTTTGAAAATTTGTTTCTTACAACAAAGACCTCCCTTTCATTTTTTGTTTTCCTTGCTCACATTCTTGTTTTATTTCTAAATGATGTTCTTCTTGCATTTCTTCTTGCTTTATTTCTATAGTATGCTGATATGCGCAAAAAACATGCATGCACATTCACATACTTGTATACTGGTATGTTCTTTTACTATTTCCATGATGATAGAACATTTGGTTGGTGGTTTCACAAGAAACCATGTATTCTTTCTTGAATGTGCATAAAGTTTCTGCCGATACTCAGTATCTCTGTCTCAGCTTCACAATGAGATCTCTTATAACTTAAGCTGTATTATTTCATCATTCAGTAATATGGATATCATTTGAAACAATCTTACTTCATTATCACACACACAGACACACACACACATACACACGCATGTACACACATACAAATATACTGACACAAATTGATTTATGGGAAAGTGTAATGTTTTTTCCTACTGTATTCAAAACCCAAAAGTTCTTTTTTTCTACTGTACTGTATACCTCACAAGCAAGACAGAATAAAGATAATCATTTTGTTCTTTTGTTCTCTGTACTCCACAATCACACACACATACAAACATATAATACAGAGACACATGTACAGTATGTGACACAGTAAGTGTATGAAGACACAAAAACCCACCCACACACAGACACACACACATACACATACAAGTGTACAACCCAAAACAAAGACACACACACAAAAGTATACACCCTGCCACGCACAAAGCCACACAGACACACACAAACATGCACACACTTTCTTCTCTTTCTTTCTTTTTTTTTTTTTGTGGTATTCTTTATTCAAACTTTATTCTATGTAGTGTAATATCAAAATCCTACTAACAACAAAACAAATACAAACCCACAAACATGCACAGACATACAATTAGCACCAGTTAAGTCACCACGCTACAAGGTGTGCCACTTACAAGTAGCTGAGCTGTGCTGAGTCTGTCTAGTTCCAGTGACTGCACACGTGATATATGAACTCCCATCTCTCGGTGTACACCTGAGCATTCTATACACGTCAGAATACCTAGGTTGGTTGACAGCCACTGGGGATCTGTGAGCAAAATAACCATGACATGTCACAAGAATAATCATGTTACAAGAATAATAATGTCACCAGCATTTAATTCAGGTTTATATATTTCATTTTTCCAATATATCATATTACGATGTTCCATTATTTGAGACATTGCTAGACATCTAAAAGGCTTATTTGATAACACTAAAACTAGCTTAAATCTGTTTGATCTCTTTGTCGAAATCATTTTGTATTCCACGGCAGTGTAGTAGGTGCTGAATTTTGCCTGAACTATAAAAGTATATGAACTGTGAATTTTTCTTTGCTCTGAAGACACTTAGCAATATTGTCAAAGTCATCTTATTATTTAAATCTAGTCCTGAGAATGGAATAGAAAATTGTGAATTGCACAGGAAAGAAACCCTTGTGCAATTTATGGAAAGTATAATCTTATAGCATGTCAAAATAATAAGATATAAGTTAATTTGTTTTTTCCCCCATAGCAATATTTCAATATTCATGTGCCCTAAAACAATTTCGAAGCAATTTCATAATAGCAGTTGATAGAAATAAAAGTACCCAATACACGAATTGTCTCATTTAAAAAAAAAAAAAAACTTTATCTACAATAAACACCTACACTGTGTTAATGATATCAAGCATAAACTATATTGTATATAGTATACAACACACTACAAATTTCCCACAAGCAAGAGTCACACAGCTACAGCTGTATATGCACGAGTTTGTGCCACAAAAGTCTTGGTCTGAACAAGGAAAAAAAAAACTCATAGCGCCACCTGTGTAGCATTGCCACATATGGAGAATCATGACTTTGTAAACTATCATAGTTTTCTCGCCCAACCTGCCGCTGTGCAGTCGCAGCACACATTGTTGCCAGGCAACCGCTTGACCTCCTTGACAATGCTCTGCGTCAGGTCCTGGAGCCCTCTGCTGGCGACCTCTGACGGCGACGACCCCTCGTTGAAGACCGCCTCCAGGGCGAACTTCTTGCTGTTGTTGAGGACGGAAATCCACTCCTCCGCCTCTTCCTCCGTCTCAGCCATGAAGTGATACGTTCGGTCTTCTGCAGATTGTCAACAGGAATGCAAACAAAAACAAACAAATATGGCGGTGATGGGGCTCCGTTGGTAGTGCGTCCGCATCACGATCCAAAGAACCCTGGTTCAAATCTCGTGTCTAGCTGAGCAAAGTTAGAGTCAGATAGCAAGGATGCCAATCTTGTAAATGGCAATGCAGCATTTTGATGGCTGAAAAAGTGTATTTTTCGTGAAAAAGCAGTTTCTTTTAATACTTTTCCTGCAATAGACATGGGTTGCAACAAAATTTGGAAAAGACAGTATTTTCAATGAAACTTGCACTATTTTTTTTTTGAGGGGGGAAACAGTACTAAATACTGTGAAAAAATAACAGTTGACATTTCTGAGATAGGGCATTAAATGGAGGTTATGTGTGTGAGAGAGTCACAACACATACGCAAAAGATCGCAAGTACGCAAAAGATCATTCATTCACTGTAGAGAACAGGGTGCCACCCTGGTGAAGTGTTCACCTATCTAACCACACATGACCATCTTCATTAAACTTTGTTTCCTCATGGGTCTTATTCTCATTTGTCTAGTACCCCATTTTCATCTGTCACACTTGTAGTGTCACAAGATAAAAATGAGTCTGCCTTTATCAAAGTTTAGTTGTGGGAGGGAGGTGATCTGCTGACAAGCAAGAGTCGACGCAACTCTTTCACTTACGCGCCACGAGGTCAAAGTACTTTCGACTGGACTCCTCCAGAGAGGGCTTGACCTGGCAGGTCAGGAGGTTAAGGGTGGCCGGGGCACGCGTGGGCGTGGAATGCGAGATGTGGAGGTAGCCGTCGCACACCTCGCACTTGCGCTTCTGGTACACCTTGCGCAGCCCCTCGGTGCGCTTGTGGAGGTAGCCCGACTTCTCCGTGCCCATGGCATTGTTGGTCTGAAGCTGGTGGAGACTGTATCCCTGCTTTTCAGGCGGGGTCTGATGGGCGTGGCATTGCCATGGAGACAAAAGAAGAGGAAGATCAAACTCATTCAGATTTTATAGGTTATAAACATGAATCCCAAATTTTGTATCGATGTAAAAACTACTGACATTTCAATGGTTGCAATGATCTTATTCAAAAATTGTATCATATCGATACTAATACATTCTGTCATCATACTGCATGACATAGAGTGCATCCCTATAAATCCATGAAATTGGATTTTGTCCTTATACACTTCACAAAGAAGACAAGACATTAAGACATATCAACCTATCATCATATCCCTCTCAATTGGATAAAAATGCACTTTAAAAGGGAATGAAACCCAAATATGTGGTTTGAGAGAATGCAGCAATATACACTGTAAGTGGAACACATCAGGCAAGTTTGAGGAAAATTGGACAATCCATTGTAAAATTATGAATCTTTATTTCAGTAGTCTTCTCATCTAGCAAAGATGGCAACAAAACTTTAGACTTCTTAACTTTTTGACAGATTGTGCCATTTTCCTCACACATTGCTGATGTGTTCTACTTTATATTACTGCATTTACTCAATCAACACGTGTACTGTAAAACATGATATATTTGCGGCATGAAATTTTCGTGAATTGGAGCTGACAGCCTTTCTTGCAGCATGAAATTTTCGTGTACTGCAACTGGCACTCAATGCATATAGTGTAGACAAGAACTTTCGCGTGCATTTTAATTTCGCGAATCTTGGCGCTCACGAAATTAAAGTGCATATGAACATTCCTCGTTTTACAGTATTTGGCTTTCATTCCCCCTTTAATGCAACAACTCTTGAATGAACTCTACACTATCAGTCACATGATATATCACATTCTAGGAGTTAAAAAGAGGGGTACAGATATGCACCCTGGGGCGTGGTCTACGCACCTCTTTGTCCATATTGAGGCTGTTCTTGAGGACCGTCTTGAGTTCCGACAGCTGCCTCTTCTCCTCGTCGTGCCGCGACTTGATCTTGGAGACATTCGTTGACAGCTCGTCGATATACGACTGAAAGTGTTCGACCGTTTTGAGGCCATCCCTGAAGTAGCTGCAAATCACGTGTGTACAGAAAAATATGAATATTCCATTTTTTTTTTTTATGTGTAGAGGCCAGCAGAACTATTTAATTCAGGTGGAGGCATTTTCCTTGATTAAATACATCATCTTCTTCTTTTTTGTCAGCAAAAGAATAAAGAAAGAAATCATCTAAAATCAAGTTTTGACTGAATTGGTGTCAAACTGCTTCGTTGCTGGTATGTTTAATACATGGAAAATATGTGAGTTTCACTTATAAGTTTGTTCTTCTGGGGGGGGGGGGGGGGAGGTGAGTCTTCTCCTTTCTACAACAGACATTACTCTAGTGTCTTGGAAGGTGTCATTCATTTAACCACAAACACAGATACATTGATGCTCACTGTAACTTTTAATTTCTTTTTCCTCATATTGTATTGTAAACAACATTGGATATGAAGCTTTCAATACTAAGATTTCACTTGAATATGGAATGGGTATATGGAAATATTCATACACGCAAAGGCACCTTTTCAATTTATGCAATAACAAAAAAAACCCATATGTACACCCTCTGATTTTAATATTGTAAGCATACATCGTCAGCTGAGAATGATAAGATCATTAAGGTGCCTCGAACACTATGGCTTTAGTGGCAACTTAACACCCTCATCATTCTCAACCAACAATGTAAACAATGTAGTTACATGTATATGTAGGCAGACCTGTAATGTCAACCTTTAATGTGACCCAAATTAATGGCACTGTCTCACAGACTCAGATTCTGTACATGGTACAGTTTTCATCTAGAGCCCATCATAAATTCTCCAAGTTTACTGAAGACATTTTGCATCTGAACTTTTTTTTTAAAAGTGCGAAAAACATAGGGCACAAACGCTTTCACAGTAATACCAAATTTGATCAAATTTTGCCCCCACGTTATGGGAGAGTCCCTGTTGAGGGAAAGAGTCAAGGAAACCAAGCGGCAGAGCTCACTTGTTCTCGGCCCGGAAGTACTCCACGAGGTGCTGGACCAGGTCTGCTCCTTTCTTCGCCTTGATCTCATTCACTTTCACCAGGTACTGCAGGAATGAGTAACAAGATCGACAAAGCAAAAAGGTAAGATCCCATAGCTGAGCCCAGCTCTCTTGGGGGCAAAGTCACATACCATGAATGCAATCAAAGTGGTCATCTGTCTATGGTAGCCAACTGTCTATAGCAGCCACCTGTCTATTATGGCCATCTGTCTATACTGGCCACCTGTCTTAGCGACCATCTGTCGGTAGTGGCCATCTGTCTAAAGCGGCCTCCTGTTTATAGCATCAACCCATTTATAGTGATGACCTTTCCATAGCTATAGAGTAATTATCCCTGCTTGCGACAGAGTGCCTATATGCCACAGGGGCAGTTTCATTCATTGATCAAACAGCAATAAGAGCATCAAGTGTGCTTAAGTCATACTTTTGAACAAAAGTGGGAGTTACTTGCTAGTGCTGTGGGAAGTGAGAGTATTCTCGTACTTGATTGGCACTTTTCATCAAGGAATGAAACATCCCCTGCCGCAAATAGGTGCCCTGTCGCAAATAGGGATGATCACTGTATTGTAGAATTCACAAACATTACAAAAAATGGGTCTACCATGATCCATTTCCGCTTTAATAAAACTATCTTCCATTTTTGGCGAGTAGCTCATCTCCTGTGAACCATGTGAAAACTTTTTTTTAGAACTGACAATGCCCCTGGCATCACTTTGATCAGGGTTCATATCTTGAAAATTGTGACCAAATAGTCACTTTGATGAGGGTTCACATCTTGAAAATTGTGACCAAATAGTCAGAAGACATTGATCAGCATTTAACACAGTCTCCCTTAATGGTACAAATTGTATTAGACATTTGTCTGAAATGAGTAAGCTAACTAGAAATGTCGCTATGGCGACTGATATGCCTCCGCCATAATGCATGATTCCATTTTCACAAAATTGGCAAAATATTAAAATGACAAGTTTGTCACAAATGTGTTGAATGTCCACCTTCCTTGACCTAGGTTTAATTGGATGAATAGGACAGCATGTATTTGGGATTCAAGCATTGTAACTTGACTTTGACCCATTCATACGTTAATGCATTGAGTAATTTTCAAGGTATGGAGAAAAAGTGCAATTTCTGTATTGAATAGTAAATTGTTACCAATTTCATCTGGCCTTTGACCCTAAAATTCAAAAGATAATCACTGTCAGGCAGAACATGCATAAATATGTAGTACGTTTCAAGATAACTTGAGCCACTTCCGAGATATGGAGGAAAAAATTAGTTCAGCATTTTCACTTGATCTTTGACCTTTTGACCTTTGAGGCAAAAACAAAAGAAAAAAAACTTTCCAGAGAATCTCTATTAGGTTATACATGCATACACCAAGTGTAAACAAAAAGTAATCCTGCTGGCATTGCATAAACATGAGGGAAATAGTAAAATTTTGAAGTGTTGTCCTTGACCTTTGACCCCATGAACCCTATAAAAATTTTCTAGATAATCACTGCCAGTCAGTACATGTATATATACTATGTTCCATGAAGATACCTTGAACAATTTCCAAGGTACAGAGAAAAAAGGTGAAGTTTTAACATTTTTACTTGACCTTTTGACCTTTGACCTTTGACCTCATGACCCAGACTTTCACCAGAGAATCTTAATTGGGTAATACATGTATACACTAAGTTTCAAGAAAATATCTTCAGGCATTGCATAGATATGGTGGAAATAGTGAAATTTTATGTATTTGACCTTGACCTTTTGACCTTTGACCTTGAGCACGTTCACCCAAAAGTTGATAGGCACAACTCCACCCCCTAATACACATACATGCCAAGTTTCATTAGGATACCTCAAAAGGTTTTGATAGTTACCCTGTCCACAAAATTCATTACGGACGGACGGAAGGACGGACGGACGGACAACCCGAAAACATAATGCCTCCGGCACCACTTCGTGGCGGAGGCATAAAAACAAGCACGTGATATGACAAACTGCTCAGATGATGCTTTCATTCTTCACAGATATTTTTACCCTTTTCATTTGTGCCGACACCTGATAGAAATATCTGAATAGTTCTGTATGATAGTAATGACAAAAGTGTGAACATACTTCATACATAGATATTGTACATGTAATAAAGTGAGAGAGGGAAACAAACCTCACACATTTATATTATGTTACGAGTGTGAACATACCTCCGCATTTTCATTACAGTGACTATTAAAGAGAGTGAACATACTTTACACATATCAAAGTAACTACAATATAGTGTAAACATACCTCACACATTTGTAATTGGAACATTCTTCTCTCCTTTTCCATCTCCTCTGCAACCTGGAGGATAAAAAAATAACAAAAACAACAAAAATAATAAAATACTTTATAATGAACGGCATTTCAATTTCTTCAAACCAGATTCATCAAAGTCAATGTACATTTCCTCTCAAATGCAAATTGCAATGCAAATTGCAAATTGCAATGCCTAGGTACGTAGATGTCAGCAATCAAAATATCCAAGCTCAATTGCACAAAATCTGCAAAGGAGATGAGTGAAGATTTTAAAAAATGCAGGGGAGAACATAGCTAACTGTCAAGTACAGCTACATGTCTTTTCCAAAACCATGTGGAAAATGAAATGAGTCTGCAAAGTAACTCTGTATTGCTTGAGGAAATCAACAAAACGTAGCCGATTGAACCACATAACTCTACCTAACGAACGTCATGCTCGACATATTTCTCAGTAAGAGCATTTCTGATCTACCAGTAGTCAATAGACATCTTGTCTCTATCACGCATGCTTCACCAGTTCAACAATAGCCATGGTAACACGGGCAAAAATTTGTAAAGTTTTAAAAGTTTTGCCAGTGTGACTACAAACTTTCTGAAAACTTCTCGCAAGACTTCTCATGAAACTTCCCACCTAAACAAGGGAAATTTCCCAAACTCCTGAAAATCTTTTCAAAGTATGTGCAGTCTGACATTTACGACTGAAACTTTGCTGCCTGTTCACAGAGGTGCCTTCAGAGGGCGTGCTCACTGGGATGTACGTGTGTGCATTGTTTGTGTGACAAAATCAAGTGCTGTCAGAATGTGTGTGCTTTCTTCTTTGTTGTGCATGTGGGTAATTCCATGAAGTTGGGGCAGTGTCCATGTAGCATCGTGATATTTAAAAAATACATTTCAGCATAACTCAATACTAATTATGCTATACATTTATTGTTTGTAGGCTTTACATTTGCATTGAGGCCTCACATTTTCCTGGAAATTTTGTGCCATTCAGACTCAATTTTGATGAAGTAATAAACAATATGTAACAGTGTCCTGTAGCATCGTGACGTGTCCATGTAGCATCGTGATATTTCAAAATTTGGTCCTAAGAGACAAATTATGGCAATGGTAAAGCCTATAAACAATATATGTATTGCATAATTAGTATTGAGTTATGCTAAAATGTAACACTTTATGCCCAAACTTCACGGAATTACCCACGTGCATCAGTGACCCAAACTTCGAGAACTGAAACTTGAAGGATTTTGGCTGCCAATGTGAACAGACAAGCAACCTTCGTGAAGAGTCCTCGATGTTTAACATCGAGGAGTTTTGCCTCTGTGACTGCGGCTAATTATGTAGTCACTAAACGTCGCGGCAGAATGTATGTAGTGGGAATATTCATCTAGTCTGTTGAGGGAAAACCCCTCATAGCTGTCATCTGGTTTCACACTACGCTCACACATTAACAAGTCTATTGACAAATCTTAGCCACTAAGAAGATACGATGAATGCATAACGTTTTATACAAGTTTGTACAAGTTCCTTAATCTTTGATCAACTCTACAAATGGAGCAACGTGATAACAAAGTAGAAAAAGAAACTAAACAAAGGGGAAAATGATAGAGCAATTCCAAAAGGTCAGAACGGGGCAGGGCAAGACTCCAGGGGGGATTTGGCCAAGCTCTGAACATGGTGTCCCCTCCCCCCCCCCCACCATCCCTTCCCCTTCCCTCTGCATTCATCCAGCCACTCAGACACGACCACAGGGAGTTGGCCAGGAGAGATAAAAGCAGGCCCCTTCATGTATAAGAATTACTGACATTTAGATCAATTTGCAAAATATTGAATAAAAAATTTATTTTTCTTTGCCACAATCCACGAATCAAAAAAAATAATGATGATGATAATGATGATAATAATGATAATAATAATAATTATTATTATTATTATTATTATCATTATCATTATCATTATTATTATTATTATTATTATTACTATTATTATTATTATTATTATTATTATTATTATTATTATTATTATTATTATCATTATCATTATTATTATTATTATTATTATTATTATTATTATTATTATTATTATTATTATTATTATAATAATCTGGCTGAAAAGAAAGCGGGATTGAATTTCCGAAATGTGCATGCCTATTCAAACCATGATCAAAGCTTGACCCTAGACACCCAAGTGCACAGACCTAATGTGGCAAGTTATATTAAGGGATTTTGAAAATTAATGATTTCTTTGCATGCCATTCACACATCAAGTATGTCGAAGATAAATTCAAAATACACATCTTGAAGTAAACTTCAAAAATCATGTCACTCTGTGATCTATAACTTAAATACAAGAAACAAGGCCCCACAACTGAAATACCTGGCTACACACCAGCATCTAAACACTGTACAGAACGTGTTGACACAAATTGTGATTATCTTCTTTTTGTAGTTACCGTTTTAGTTTGTTTTCTCTTTAATTTGCAACAGCAGTAGACCACATCACCCAATGAAACTGCAGGGATTACTGAATTACTTCCTCAACGGCTTCCTCATTGATGAGAAAGCGAAAAACAGAAGAGGTAATTTGACAGAAACAGGAATTGATCATATTTTTTCCCCTCATTCTCATCTTACGTTACAGTCAAGTGATAATGTCACAGGGGTATTTGCAGCTTTGCAAGTTGATTTGACATCAAAGCAATTTTCTTGTGGGCATTCTATATCAGGGGAGCGTTTCATCAACGAGTTCGTCGGAGGTTTTCACCGACAAATTTGCTATCAGCCAATCAGACACAAGGAGTTCAGTAGATTTTAACAGTTGTCAGTGTAAATCACTGACAAAAAGTTTCATGAAACGGTCCCCAGAATTGCCATACATGTTTTGAGGCAAAGAAAATGAAGGTATCTGAGTAAAGTGTCAGTGACACACATACTCCATTTTTTTTTTTGAAAATGCGTGTGTGCTTGCAGCATTGTAGCCAGCAATAAAATGAATCAGATATTTCAAAAACTTAAAAAAGGTCACAAACATTGTAAGGCATGAACAATTCATTATCTAGGAGTAGGCCCTACAACATGTATATCACTATGCTCTTTACACATTCCTGTTGTCTTTATTGATAGGGGAACATTACAACATCCGTGCAGCAAATTGGGCAAACAATGTGCACTGAGGGCGCCGGTATTGACACATCCACTCCTGTCGATTAATTGTCGGTGATCGCGCCCACTAATGAGACACTTCCAGCCGGCAGGGAAGTCGGGCTGTTATTTTGGGTCGGTTCTCGGGTCGGAATATGAACCGGCGATGGTTTCGAGGAACTGCGGAGATATGGTGGGGGGGGGGGGGGGGAGGAAACAACCGCAAGGCATTTATGACGAGACGATGACATAAAGAGATTGGGTAGGATTGTTAATATGAGCCACATAGCCTCCTGGGTTGGGTTGATCAATTCGTTCTCTGTCGCCTCCAATGACATCCCCCCCCCCCCCCCCACACACACACACAAAAACACACAACCTTTAAAAGTGATGTGGCATTGTACAGTGTATTTCCCTTGCTCTACATATTTCTTGCATACAAATCTACTATTCTGCACCACAGCTATGAACTTTTTTAATAATTATTTTTGCATATCACAATATTATGACTTGTCAATTTTTTATCCCTACTGTCAGTTCTATCATGAATCTTACAGTTTCAATTTTACATATCATCATTATGACTGATTTCTATTTGGGGATTAAAATACTACATTGTCCATATTTTGAACCATATCTTGTATTTTTGAAATCACAGAAATGTCTTTATTTGGGTGATCAGGATATGGCATTTAAAGTGACATGCCTACTATTTGTTTTTCAAGAATCAGTGTATATAGATGTAAATGATATATATTTTCAGAGGGAGTGATTGAATGTAATATTTTTCATGATTTTCTTCCTGTTTCTCAATTTATAACATAGTATGTTATATTTCATTTGGGTAAGTTTTACTTCTAGGACATTGACAACAGCAGGCTAGGTTCAGGTATGGAGGCATGTTTAATGCAAACTGAAGTCATTCAGTTTAGCTCTGCAACTGAAACAGGTAGTAAACCTGTCATTTTATCTGCAATTTGTGATGATTGTTGCTTTAATAAATAGAGCAAATTTTATATATAAATTGCATGTAGTCCAATTTAGCAGATGTAACACATATAGACAGACAACGCATAATAAGTAGAAAATATATAAACATAGTATCGGTTTGAAATCGGGAAAATTGAGTATTTAAAGCAATGTAAATTGCACTTCACACAAAATAAACCCAGTGAAATCTAAGTGTTTAACAGGAAGATGTGTCAATTGATGGTGGTGTAAAAGAGGAAACAAGCAGTCTATAACTCGCCTATTTGACTACTTCACTTTGGGGTTTAAAGGTCCTGTTTACCTTTGGGAGCAGTGATTTCAAAAATGTTCAAGATATCACATTTGATGCATATGTGTAGGTCTGTTGTGTCACAAAACATCCCACCATATAAAATTTTCACAATAAACCCAAAAATATTTCACAATAAACCCAAAAATATTTCAGGACATATCAGTGTTTTTCTCAATAAACCGTAACTGTAGGCAGTTTAGTCTGGAAATATTCTTATCATAACTATTGTTCACATTTTGTGTATTTTATAACAACAATCGATTATACCGATTATAATGATTAAAATTATGCAGTGGTTGTTTCTATCCCTGACTCACATTTTAGAACTATTTTAAAGCACTAATGCTGGGTTTTTGTTTATCTGCAAATGGTAGATTACAAATGTATGACTTTAACTAAGAAGAGGAAGGACACAGAAAAAAAAAATCCCACACATTTAAAGAAAGAAATATGCAGGAAATAGTCCACCGGGCCCCTATTCTGTGTTGACATAACCCAGCTGGGAGCCTGGTGCTAAGTGTTTTGAGAGCTGAGCAGGGCAAGCAGAGAAGGAGGGGACACAACTAGAGCAGACACACACTCAATGAACTCTACTTTAATAATGCCACTGTCCCTGACAGCTTTCAGCAGCCATTTCTCATTAAAGACCTAGCATGAAATTTGAAGAAAAAAAAATAACAAATGCAATATCATGCATTTGCAACAACAAAAAAGAGATATAAAAAAACATCTACAACAAGGGTATTAAATGGTCATGAATACGTTTTGATAAAAAGAAAAGACTTCCAATCATATTTCAGTCTGTTCAATAGAATGAAAAACAAATCAAGAGACATAATGTAATATCAGTGTATTTCAAGAGCATGGGTGCATGGATAAGATTTAATGTGAAAAAAAAATTAATTATAATCCACTTCGTAATTATTAGTGATTAATTGCTGCTGTATCAATGAAATACCACTTATGAACCAGTGGCTGCAAAATTTGCAAAAACTTCCACTTTTGGTCCATTCTATGCCATGCTTATACAATGTAAATGTGTTAATGATGTTAGGCATAGCATTACAAGCTACAGGAATTGAAAGCCCACATTCAGTTCCTGGACATTGCGTTCAAAAAAAAAAAAAAAAAAAATGAGAGGCACAGTCATGTCTGGGAAGAATAATCCACGGAGACACCCACAACTTCTTCCTTGAAAAAGCAGAAGCATATTAAAGCCCACGCTAGAGTAATACACTTTTCAGAATGAAGGAAGAACCACTGTCATATTTCATGACTATATACTATGCAAGCACTGACTTCCCACACAAGAAAAGGATGTGAAGGGGGGTGAAAAAGCAGAATTTAGAAAAGTGGCAACAGTATCATCTTCATGAGCGATATACTGTATATATGCCAAATATTTCGCGAGGTTTTTATTTTCGCGAATTTCGCAAGGCAGGTGCTATTCGCGAAATTAAAGACACGCGAAAATAAGGACTCTAATCCCAATATGAATGTGACGTACATGTATGAATTTCTCCGTTCAGTACAACTAAACGATCGCGAATTTAACCACTCCCAAAATCGTCGGGAAGTCCCCATTAATGAAAATTTAGACTCGCTAAATATATCGCATATATATATACAGTACTTAACTGGTTCTAGAAGTGGTGCTTCTTGTACCAATCCATTTAAATGAGAATAGCAAAAGAACTATACATTGTGTGTCTGTTGACTTCACTTGAGCACAACGCCTCAGCAAATCATCGTTTGTTCCGGAATCACAACCCATTGAGTGTCAGGAAACTGTCAACAGATAGCTGTCTTCCTTTTTGCTTGTTGTTGGTTTTGTTTATCATGATATCAATGTGAGAGAGAGTCTATTACAATGGACAGTCATTAAGTCAAGAACAGATTACATGGCCCCTGATCGGAAAAGCCATTGAAGTTTATGCAGTTGTTACAAGCAAACATCCAAATACAATGATCCTGCTGCAGTTTACTTTAATAGGAAGAAAAAAAGAATACCTGTATTGAATGTCAGGATTTTTATCCATTTGATTATTACATCAAATAAAAATATGATTCAATTTTCATTAGAAGTCCCAAACACAATACCAAGCTCAATTTCAATTTCTGACTGGAAAAAGTCTCGAAGAATTTGACATTTTTGATTCTCTCATGACTCCCCGTAAATCAGGCTGCTGTAAAAGTGGAAATTTTCAGTGTTGAAATTTTGACATATTTCGCGCAAAGAGAAACTAGCGCAAAAATAAAAGCCTGTGAACATTTTTGCTTGCCATTATATGTTTCAGTAATTGATTTCTTGATTCTGTGGAATTAAAAACATGTGAAACTCTTCTTATCCAGCTGAGTGCGAAAAATTAGTCACAGGAAAATATTCACTTTTACAGTACTTAGTCTCTAAGAGACGTCTCAGAGACGTCTCCACGACCACTCTGCGACCAGCGAGACTAAAGTCTCAATTAGGTCACTACATGGGTTAAAGAAAAATATAGATTACAGTGTATATGACCCTTGATTAGAATGTCCTCAATAATTCAATCAGTTGTCATCTAGGCAGATCACTCTGGCAATGACCCCTGTCCCAGTTTCCTTTCAGACAGAAACACATACACAACATACACAAACACAATACCACAGATAGATAGATAGATGTGCTTGGCAGGAATTTGTAAATCATCAATAATCATATCAAATGAGAATATGACTCAAGTTTAATAATTCCAATGTATTGGGACCAGTGTAAACTGGGATTCTATTTTTAAGTTTACAGGAAATGGTAGTTATCCTAAAACACAATTATTCTAAAAAAAAAATACTGAATTGTGGCTATTAAAATACTATTTAAAGTTCTTGCTGACAATTTTGACAAGTGCATGATTTCTAAACCAGTTTAATCATATTTTGGTATGACAATGACTAATAAACTACTTGGTTCCTTTCATGCTAACCACATTTTAGTAGCCACAAATGAATTTTTTAATAGTTACAACAAAAAATACAATCACTGTCTAATCTCCTGGTGTGGAGTAGTGTTATCCAAAAAACAATGATCAAATTTCAATCATTTCCAAAAGTAACCCATCATCCAAGCAAGCAATCTAGTCCATACATGTGTATGTTAATCAATGTTCAAACATTAGAAAAAACAAAACAAACATCAAAATACAATCAAATTTAAAACTATCTCACACTTCACATTTCAATTTTTTTTTCAATATATGGGATACAACATGAAGGCGATGACAACAATTCAATGAGAATGCATAATAGATTGACACTAGGGGTGCAATGCCAGAAATATTCATTGCTTAGTCTAATACATTGCATAATTGTTAATATCCTGATGAAAATGCAAACAAAACAGCTGATATGATACATATAAGAAGCCCTCTTATAACAGGTAGCACTTAAAAGTCAAGTATTCTTCATTTTTTGCCAGGGTTATTCTCATGTCAGTGAAGAGGGTAGAGCAAAGTTCAAGATCACTGTTAAACAAATCAATGCCTGGTGCAACACAGTCGACTTCTGGAAAATCCTTGTAGACCCATTTTCATGGAAGTGAAATGATTAACACATGTTCCCCAGAGCCAGCTGGAAGATTGACAGGGGGGAGGAGAGAGTACCCCATACTGAACTCCCACCCCTGGTACAGTTTCTGATTCAGAGAAACAAGGTTTTTCACACTTTGGATCACCTGTTTTGTTCTAAAAGCAAATTCCGGGAGATCTTCATTATATGGGCTGCCAACATTGCAAATACAAATAACTTACTATAGATGCAAAAGGATAATGAGAAGAATTGCTGTAGAATGTATTCATGAATTGATATGAAAGCAAAACAGCAAGGGAGTATACATCTGTTTATAATATGACTCCATGACTTTCATTTCTGGTGCTATTGTTTGTTTTACTACATTTATATTCTACTCTATCTCTATTGTTTAGTTTTGTTCTGCTATTTGTTGTGGCTTACTCAATTTTTTTTTTGCTGTATATTACTTGCTTGTTTGTTTGTTTGGGTTTTTTTTTTTTTTGGGGGGGGGGAGTGCTGGCTAATGTAATACAGTATTTCATTGTTCTGCTTTGTATATTTGGGTTCTGCTGTGCTTTTCTTGACAGCCATCTAGACAATGCCTTGTAATAACTGTGATCGTGATGAAAAAAAAAAACTAACAAAACTTGAGGTTTTGCACTTTTCCTCTCCCCACTGGCATCCCATCAAGAGCTTTAAAGCACAGGGCTTTAACGAGCAAGTGTTCAACAGATGGAAACATCAACGCGCTTCTGGCATCCCGATTTAACAATCATCATACCGGCTGCATTAATCTGGAAAATTCACTTGGCACTCTCGACTACTCCTGCGGTCAAAGCACTGGGAAAAATGAGGCGGGGATCAACAGCAATCACAGACATGGTGGGGAAAAAAATTGTGACATTTCCCTGGAATGAGGAATTTGCCAATTTGCAGGGGGAATCTAGGGCACCTCATTGTTAAGGTGGCTGTCAAGTGTAATATACAAGGCAATGCACAGCAAATTTGACTTATTGGTATATTGAATATACTGGTGGGTTAATCTCAGAAATTGTGAACTAACAAACCATTTACTCAATAAATTCATTCAAACACCACTGTCTAGCAGAGATTTCAATAATGATATATCCAATCACCCACAGATTTCATTTTCTTAGAGTACATGTATTTAGCATTCAGTTTTTAGCCCTAATTGTGTGTTAGTCTCATATTTACACAATATCAGACTCTGGTTAAAATGATTTAGAACCATGCAGCTCAGATATTTCAAACTGGAGTCATTGCTTTACAATGCCTTGTTAACTAACATGTCCACCATATATATGTGCTTTGCAAAACGATGTGTCATAGAGTGCAAATAACATGTGAAATTCGGGGGGGGGGGGGGGGGACTCAGTAGAGTACAGTATATCAAGGAGTTAGCGATAACTAGTGATAACTAGTGATAACTAGTGATAACTAGTGATAACTAGTGATTACTAGTGATAACTCCTTGACTGTGTCATCTACATGAAAACTTCACAGGGGTAAAACAAAAACACACACTGGGATAGCTACAGACATCTATGGACTTTGATTTACTTGATTTGTTCCTGTGCAAGAACTGTCACCGCGTACAGTTCCACAGGTATTTCAGGAGGCAGTAGGATATTTTCTCCTCAAGTATAGATTAGTCCAATTTTCACCCCTTCCATGTGTGTTTGTTATATATTCACTTCCAAATATCTTGTTGACAAGTCTTTCCAATAATCCAATCCTTAATTCTTACAGATTTTTAGAAAGGCAATGTCAAATATAGAAAAAAAAAAAATCTTAGTTCGTTTAAAGTTCAAGAGCTTGGGGAATCAGCACAACATCATTGGAAGAAAAATTGTTATACCAGATATATTCCAAGTACTTTCAAGTCAATTCCACTATTTTAAAAATGACTCTCATCAAACCTTAGAATAAGCCTCAAAATACTTCTCCATTCAGAGAAGATCGCATTTCGTTATTTTCTTCAAATTTCACACAGACAAGACAACACTCAGTATAAAGATCATGAAAGTGTGTTAATACAAACATCAAACACTTTATTATGGTATTACCTTGTAAAGCTAAAATAGTTTCAGATCAACGAGTCATGAAAACTGACTGGGCACTACAATGAAATGACAATAAAATTTTGAAAATGATGATTTAAAAAAAAAAATTAAAAACTTCTTACCTCTGGACCAGAGACTACTTGTCTGATAAGACCGGCATCCCGAGCTTGCTGTTTCTTTTCCCTTTCGATCTTTGTGCTGGAAAAGAAAGTGGAAAAGGATATAATATGCATAACAGTTTAAGTAAAAAAGCAAAGATGATTTCAAGCCACTGTCTGCCATTTGGGAGCAGTGACTGAAAAAAAAAAAAGATGTTCAAGTTATCATAAAACATCATACCACACAAAAATTTTGCAATAAAGCCACAAATATAGGGAGATATCACTTATTTTCTCAATAAACCATAACTGGAGACGGTAAATGCTAGAAATGATTTAAATAAAACTATTGTTCACATTTTGTATTATGTAACAATACTTTTTGATAATTCTGATTAACATATTTTCATTGGTTGTTTCTATCTCTAACTCACATTTCAGAACTAGTTTGAAGCACTAAAACTGTTGTTGTTATTTCATCTACAAGTACAAATGGTAAATAGTGGCTATAAGATAAAAACGACAACAAATATGGCTTCTAAATATTGTCAAGATATTTCACAGTTGGGTTAAATAGCAAAAGAAATTCCACAGTAGCTTGTAGCAAGTTAAAGGCATGATTGGGCATGTAGTAAAAATATAATGACATTATGTAAAGCCCCTTGAGTAAGAGCAGTCAGAGCCATACACACACTGATGATACAGATCTCTAATCCATTACTTTGATAATAGGCCTACATGATCTAGCTATCTGTCTCATGAGTCTAAAGGTCAGTCACATTAGATATTCGTTTTAACTGGGCCTGCTACATGTAACTTTAAACCATTCATTGTCATGATAATACAAGTAAGTGTCTATCAAATGTCAGATGAGTTTGAATGGTCTTTACTATCAGGTATTGGTTCTGAACCAGCCAGAACACTTTAGACTGGCCAAGTAAATACATTGTATCATAGCTATCAAATTTCCCTTGTCCTGAGGGTCACATGTTATGGGCGGGAAGAAAACAAACTTGGGTCTCACGCAGTTTCCTCCCCCAAACTTGACATTTTTTTCCCCTTTTTTCTTTTTGTTTTTTTGACAAGGACAGACGGTGAAATTAGAGCTTGCAAGACTTTGTTCACAAATCCATATTCAGCCGTGCACAGGCAAATAACTCTTTCGGGTACACACAGATTGTGCCTCTTACAGAAAATGCAGAGAATATTATCAAAGCAAGAAGGGGGGTCAACCCCCTTTCACGGTAATTGGTTGTGTGCACAGGTGTGTTCAGAAAGCCATGGTCTACTCCAAAAGGAGAAGGGAACAACGAAGGCTTTGCGACTATTTAAAGCAACGTAAAATGGCAGACCATGGTTTAATACACAGGTGAACCTAAAGTGTGCACCCTTAAAATGTCAATCAGATGCCTCTACCATCAAAGTTCCGAGACCAACTCCTCCTCCATTTTCGAAATCATTTGATGATTACATAGACCAGTCTACATGTACAGAGACTCCAACTCTCCCGTTTACGACGGAGATCTCCCGCCGAAATCCCATTTTTGCAAAATCTCCCGTTCTCCCGCTTGAGATTTCATTTCTCCCGCCCTGGCTCTGTGTCTCCCGCTTGAAATGATTTCTTACTTAATATCATTGTATGTTGAAAAAATAAGCCTTAAAAGTAGATAGCCCGAGAGAGCATCTAGAACCCTATAAAGCAAGGAACTTCGCACATATCAAATTGGAGTCTCCCGTTTGCTAGGGGTTTCAGGCGGGAGAATCTCCTGATCAGAAGGTGCTTAGGGTTGGAGTCTCTGCATGTATGTTATAACTGAAGAGCACATAATAATTGTTATCCATGACATCTTCTCAATCCCCAATAACTGCAGACTCACACAAAAGATGGAATTTTGTTCTGTTCAAGTCTCTCCTTCACTCCTCTATATCAATTAAACACTGCTTCCAATTCTAAATTCTTTACAATGGATAAAGGTACTGAATCTCTGCTTATCCCTCTAATGTTTCTGAAATCATTGCATTAACTATAAAGGTATTATGATTTTATGGTGCAGAAAACCCACACAGTTGCTTTTATGAATTATGAACAGCCATTTTTTTTTTATTATGAAATGGAAGGCATGATTCATCATCAACAGCAACAACAGCAAAATTGATTTGATGATGCTTTTTCTCCCCAATCTCAAATCCTTTTTCAAGACCCATCTTTTCTTAATTATTCATACCATATACCCAGTAGATTTAGGATATTCATACAGAGACCAAAATACATATCCACTGAAAAAAACACACACACATTAAAAGTATCTGAAAAGACTTAATATGTGATTGCCATTAGTCTTTGCGCTCAGCACATTATATGTACTGAAGAACACCCCTCCCCCCCCCCCCAAAAAAAAAGTAAAAATACTGCAATTAAATGAGAATAATTCTGCATACTAGACAGTAAGAAAAATCTGACAGTATAACTTTGCATCAGGCAAACAAGGCAAGAGCTAACACCAAGGAGCCTTGAATATGAAGACTCGTCCTAGGACTTTACATTCATAATCAATTCTGTCAATAATTGCCGGTCAGTTACCCCCTTCGTAACGCTTTGCAGTCTGTTCAGTGGCATTATGCATGAGACTTGATGAATATATACAAACCAATGGCTCCATATAGAGAGCAGTTGCAAGAACACAAATCAATTACCAAAACAAGCTAGAGACTACTGCCAAAAGCACCAAGTGAAACACTTTGATGGTTTTCAGACGAAGATGGGGGGGGGGGGGGGGGGGGTCCAAACAAGCAGTGATTTAAATGCATTTACAATGTGATATAAGTGTTACCCCTTAAATCTGACTCTGTTCACATGAACATAATATTCCCATTATCACCTAGAGTACAAGTACAATTTACAAGACTGAAGGGTTTTGAAATATCAAACAATTATATTCATTCGTCTCAGCTTGAATCAGAAATAGTAACGAGAAAAAGAATTACTGTAAACAAACTGTAAAAAGTTTTGCCCAAGAAACCATGAAAACTGAATATGGCACGAACATCTCTTCTTCACTCTGCCTAAGTTTCCTTTGCACAACTGACGACAAATCTGATGACTGCATTCCACTCAATCTAAGTCCATCACTACCAGTGATAACCTATTTGTACACAACTTCAATAACAATTTGGGATGAGGTCTTACGAGGGTTTAAGTAGGCTTAAAGGGAATATCCGGGACAAATTAAAATTAGTCTAAAAAGAAAAAGTAAAAACTTACAAGCACAACAGCAAAAGTTTGATCAAAATCGGATGAAAATTAAGGAAGCTGTAAAACTGTGAAGTTTTACTAATTTTTACAAAACCGTTCTTAAAAAGTTATACATTTACATATTGTATGTAAATTGTGAATATTGATGTCATCCCGTCACAATTTGCCACTATACAGGATGTATATAAAGTCATGAAATTTCCAGTGTTTGATCAATGCAATAATGTCCCAGTCTCAAATCCAAATTTATCTGACTGCTCATTATTTTGAAGGTATAGTCAGCCAGGATTAACAATAGGTGTATATTTTAAACTTAAATAGCAGAAAATCTGAATTTTATCAATTTTTGTGCATGATCAATGGAACATTGTGAGATGATGACATCATCAGCTTACTCATTTGCATATTATTCATAACAACTTTATGGGAACTGTTTTGCAGAAATTAGCGAAACTTCACAATGTCACAACTTCCCTAAATTCTCTCTGATTTTGATCAAATTTTCAGTGTTGTACTCCCAAGATTTTACTCTTTCTTACACTGTAGACTAACTTATAATTGACCTGGAGTTCCCCTTTAAAGGGATCCCATAGTTTTGGTTGAGACTTAAATTCAGGTTTCTAACATTTTCTTGGTGAGATAATGAGGAATCTCTTATGTAATATGAAAGAGCATGTACTTGCAAAATAGATTCAACATTTATTTGATGAAAATTGGTTTTGAAAGGGCTGAGGTATCCAAAACAGAACAATTTACAGAGTTTTACTTTGTTTTTGGATGTCTCAGCCATTCCAAAACTGATTTTCGTCTAATAAACTTTGCATTCCTCTTAGAATGGTATGGTCTGTATTATTTCATAAGTGGTTTCTTGGTATCTCGCAACATAAAGTTAAAAGCCCAATCCTCATCTCCACCGATAATAAACCATCCCTTTAAAATCCTCCAAGACCATGATCTGTGAAGAGACAGAGAGAGGAGGAGGAAGGAGTTCCAGGAGGCAGACGATCTCTGTTTACATCAAAATCTCAGAGAGGGGAGGATTCACTTCTGATTTCAATTGTTTTGACGCTCCATTCATCACATTTTCTCCTCCGCCTCGCCTGGGCTTTTTGCTCATCGCATCCCGGGCCTGGCGCGTGGGCACGTGACTCCATTATAACGGCCAAATAAAGCCATCACAACACTTCGACGGCGTAAAAAACGACGTCCCTCCCCCGATAACAGGATGCTTTATCTGAGGTATTCTGGGATTAATGGTCCTGCCGGGTGCGTGGGGCGGGACGAAAACCCGGCAAAAATACAACCAAAGACTGGTAATGTGATCAGGGTCAAATATGCCGGCTATGTTTATTCCGCGAGAGAGAGGAAAAATGATGAAGATAAGAGTGGCCATGAATAACATTTGATTCAAATGGTATCCATGACAGCTGGGGGTGTATCTTATCAACACTTTCCACTTTCATTGTTTCTCTCCACTTTGTTTCAATTGCTATCATCACTTTCAAAAGGGAAAGAAAAAAAGAAACATTGTTTGTGTTGGTTTGGCTTTAGACTGCTCTGAATAAACACACATAATGCAAACAAAAAGTAAGAAGGTACATTGTAGATGTCACGTTTGGCAAATTTGAGAATTACCCACCAGCTTACAATATTAATTAATATTACAAGGTGAAAACAACTCCTGATCAATGTTGCCACATCAATGCAATTTATTTGCAGAAAACAGAAAGAGGAAGAGGAAACATTTTTGTGGCATTTGCTGGTTAACAAAGCACATGACAGCACACATGGCATAAAATCAAGCCATCATATTTAACAGCAATGGTGCCTCTCTAGAGCAGAGTACATGAATGGTAACTTGCCGTTTGGTCTTAATCTTAATTTCCTCTCATACCTGCAAGCTCCACTAGCAGGATTTAGGGGTGGGGTTTGAGGATTAGGATTACAGTGTGGGATCAATGTGGGGGGGGGGGGGGTTGGGACAGGCTTGGGATCTGGGATTTAGGTGCGGATTAGAGTTTCACAGGTTTGAGAAGCGGACATTTCGGGCATGTTGTATCATAGATAACATGGGTTGGACCAAGCAGGATCATAGCAGACTACAAACCACACGGTAATACCTTATCTGACACACATTATTCTATTAACAGTAGGAGAATGTTTATATTTCATGTTGACTACGGGTTGTTTGCTAATCACATGAGAATTATACCCCAAAAGTATATAGTAAATGTATGAGCTGGTCCTTGTAATGTTTACACTCAGTGCTTTACATAGAGGGAAGAGCTAGCTAAAATGAATTAGGCCTACATGTTTGTTTTTTTGTTTTGATTTAGGGTGTCAAATATCAAAAAAAAAAAATGAGATACATGTTTCATTATCAGGTACTTGCAGGAAATTTTCACATTCACCACTTTACATGCCAAGGCACTCATACTTCCTTTCACAAGCAATCAGCTTACCAAATCACTGAAAACTTGATCTTTTAATTTAGTTCTCAAGGACAGCTCACTCAAGTTATCGACAACGCATCAGTCCAGCAGGAAGGCCATGGTGACAAAATAGAGATTAGGGAGACTGGGCGATTTCTATTCACTAATACTTATGCTGTAGTTTCCAAAACATCTATGCTATTTGGCGAAGCAAGCACTCTAGACAGCAGATGCACCAATCGGCGTATGAAGCACAGTAATGATTGAGGGAAAAAAAAAATTGCCTGCCCCCTCCAATTCTTGTCATCTACCAACATTGTTTTCACTCTGGGTAAGTCATTGTCTTCATCTACATGGAGTTTCAGTCATTCTTCGAGGCAACATACCCCCCCCCCCCACCCCCAATAATTCCTTTTAACTGAGAGTTACTGAATTAGTCCATAATCAAAATACCCTGAACTGATGCAAAAAGCGCTGAATTTCTTGTAAAACCTTCCTGGTTTACATCTTGGAGAGAAAATGCCTAAGAATGAAGCAAAGACTGGAGGGAACAATTTGATGTACGACTGGAAGGCTGAGCTGCAATGTGTTCCGATGTAAACACACCCCCCAAAGAGGGGCCCCCAAGTCCACGGCCGTGTTCTAGCGATGAGTCAGAGTTTCTCTGACTGCGGTATTGAATCTGCTCTATCTTTACTTTGATTTTCTCTTCTCCTGTTTGGACAGCGTGTCATACAAAGTGATTTATCGTTACATTAGGATAACAAATGAATATTCATGCTGGAGGCCATTCTTGGCTTTAATACTTTTCACGGTCGGTCGCAGCGGCTCCCCAGTGCCGGAAAATTGGATGTGGGTCGCAATATAGAATTTGTTCAAGGAGGAAAATAATGAACCAAACCCAATGAAGCAGCACACATGACAGAACTCTCTTTAGATATCTCCATTAGATGTAAACTTAACAGATGGAGTACGCCGTCTATTATCTTTCAAACATATAGGCAAATGCTGACTCAAGAGCATTCCTACGATTGGCCTTTATAATGAGCAAAAATTATTTTCTGCTCATGAAACAATGGATAAGGTAATGACTGGTGATGGCCATTGATGAAAATTATGACTGATGTGATCATGAAAAATGATATCTGATGAGGATAATGATGTTCATGAAAATGACAATAATTGGCTATCTATAAAACTGCTGGAAAAATTAAATACCAGTGATGAAACTCACACTAGTGCAAGAGGTGATAATCTGCTGAAGATAATGGTGAGCGAGATGGTGATATTATGTCACATCCATATGACTGATGATGACAGTGAGGTCTATGATTATAACAGCAGCAGAGGAAAAATGGAGTAATGCTGTAAATGGTGATGATGATGATGATGATGAAGATTATGAAGGAGGTATTGATGATGGTGATGGTGATGGTGATGGTGATGGTGATGGTGATGGTGATGGTGGTGGTGATGGTGATGGTGATGGTGATGGTGATGGTGATGGTGATGGTGATGGTGATGGTGATGGTGATGGTGATGGTGATGGTGATGGTGATGGTGATGGTGATGGTGATGGTGATGGTGATGGTGATGGTGATGGTGATGGTGATGGTGATGGTGATGGTGATGGTGATGGTGATGGTGATGGTGATGGTGATGGTGATGGTGATGGTGATAGTGGTGGTGGTGATGGTGATGGTGATGGTGATGGTGATGGTGATAGTGATGGTGGTGATGGTGATGATGGTGGTGATGGTGATGGTGATGGTGATGGTGATGGTGATGGTGATGGTGATGGTGATGGTGATGGTGATGGTGGTGATGGTGATGGTGATGGTGATGGTGATGGTGGTGTTGGTGATGGTGATGGTGATGATGGTGGTGGTGATGGTGATGGTGATGGTGATGGTGATGATGGTGGTGGTGGTGGTGATGGTGGTGGTGGTGGTGGTGGTGGTGATGGTGATGGTGATGGTGATGGTGATGGTGATGGTGATGGTGATGGTGATGGTGATGGTGATGGTGATGGTGATGGTGATGGTGATGGTGATGGTGATGGTGATGGTGATGGTGATGGTGATGGTGATGGTGGTGGTGGTGGTGGTGGTGGTGGTGATGGTGATGGTGATGGTGATGGTGATGGTGATGGTGATGGTGGTGGTGGTGGTGATGGTGATGGTGATGGTGATGGTGATGGTGATAGTGATGGTGGTGATGGTGATGATGGTGGTGATGGTGATGGTGATGGTGATGGTGATGGTGATGGTGATGGTGATGGTGATGGTGATGGTGATGGTGGTGATGGTGATGGTGATGGTGATGGTGATGGTGGTGTTGGTGATGGTGATGGTGATGATGGTGGTGGTGATGGTGATGGTGATGGTGATGGTGGTGGTGGTGGTGGTGGTGGTGATGGTGATGGTGATGGTGATGTTGATGGTGATGGTGATGGTGATGGTGATGGTGATGGTGATGGTGATGGTGATGGTGATGGTGATGGTGATGGTGGTGGTGGTGGTGGTGATGGTGATGGTGATGGTGATGGTGATGGTGATGGTGATGGTGATGGTGATGGTGGTGGTGGTGGTGGTGGTGATGGTGATGGTGATGGTGATGGCGATGGGGATGGCGGCAGCGGCGGCGGCGGCGGCGGCGGCGGGGGCGATGGCGATGGCGATGGTGGTGGTGATGGTGGTGATGGTGATAACGGTAGTGTCGGTCACGTTGGGTTTGAAGCACCCTGCTCTATGGCACAACTAGGAGCACAGATAGGTGTGGTCGGGATGTGGTCGGGTGGGGTAGGAGAGAAAGGGGTAATGGTATGATATCAATACTCACTACTTGGATTCATAGTCCTTCCACGCCTTCTCAAATGGCTTTTTGAGATCACCCTTCTGGCCCTTCAAGTCGCCCTTCAATAGTGTGTCCAGCGGGAACATGATGATGTTGTTGATGTTCTGGACCTTCACAAGGAATGAAACGGAGGACAAAGACATCGTTATGCACCACATCCCGAGTCTATGTCCAATGTTGGTTGATGTGATATGACATTTAATCATTCTTGTGTGAATGATTTTAGCTTTTTTATATATTACATAGAATTTCCCCCCCCCCCCCCCCCCCCCCCCCGCACTGCAACATCGATATGCATACTATTATCAGACTTTGTCCCTGCAAATGCTTAGTTCCACGATCTATAACTGAGCCTTGGTGTCAAAGTTATAATCTTGCAGACCTTGGGTTTGAAGAAATTCAACTATTCACTACTTTCGTAAAATCATGTTGATGAAATGTCACATTTCCCCCTAAGGATAATACTGAAATGGGTGTGATCGCAGCTGGTTTTATACTCAAGCACTACACATCAAATTGTCATGACAAGCTGCCTACGGTCTAAATTTTTGCTGAGCCACCGAATATTTGTTTCAGTAATCATACATACGAACAAGGTAATCTAAACCATGCTTGGATTGTTCAAAATTGCAGAGTGAATAAAAACTTCCTGCATATTTTCAGATTTGGTGGACATGTCAGAAGTACAAACATCACAAACATTACATGAATGATGCACTATCTAACAAAGTATATCATACATATTGTTCTTGAACTATATATCTAAAAGTAAAACTAAAACAGAGACTAGATCACGTTTTCAGAGTACTGTTACCCAACAATTTTTACCCCTGCCCTCAAGAGATCTTACTAGACTCTTTAGTAACGCTGCCAGTTCTTTGGTGACGACAGAAAACTTGAGGAAGGCCGCGCCGAGGTCGGGTTCCCGCTCCCTGGTGAGCGTGCTGGAGCCGAGCTTCTCCAGATTCTCAGAGAAAGATAAGAGATTTCCTACGTATGCTGTATTGAGAAACAAAAGAGCGAGAGATGGGGAGAAAAAGAGAGCAGGATTGAGTGCCAGAGTCAACACTGCAGTGACATTGGAGGAGAAATTGTTTTGTACACTTAGAGATTCAAGACCAAGAAACTACATTTTACTGGTTTGATGTATTCTTTTTTTTACAATTGCTATTTGTTTGCTAATACTTTTAATGTAGAATAAATATTTCTCTTTCATTGGGTAGTATTTGGGTCATTGCAATTGTCTATTTTGAATGTGGAATCATTAAAAGCCTCTAAACTGATACATTTAAATACTGATCCTGAAATTGGCAATACATTTTAAGCAACAGATAATGCTTCCATCTGAAATTGACAATTTTGTATTTTTTGTTCTTGTGCAGCTTTAACAAATTCAGCCAGTTCCAACTATACTGTACCTCATTCATCTTTCTCCGATGAGATGCGCAGTAAAATTTAGAGGTGCCAATTTGATGCTGTCAAATTAATAATTTGTGCAGTAAATTCCCAAAAGGATATGACGAGTTCAAGCATTATGAGTTGTGATTAAGGTCAGTTGGGTCTACTGAATTGTTATGCAAGGTATTGCATTATTTTTTTTTTTTCTATTCAAGAGGCAATTACTCTATCAGTCATTAATTTGGCAGGAATATTTTGCAAATTTTAAATTGTGATATAGCTTTGAGCATGGTAAAAATCTAAGACTAAAAACCATTGCACTGGACAGGGGAGATGTAAATACACAGTGTAGCATCCATTCTCAAGAAGCAAAATTATGAATTTACAACTTAAAGATGATACACCTTACATTTATGATGTTGCAGCATTCTATGATACTTTGGTGTGTTGTTGATTGTGCAAATTTGTATAATAGTTAACAGCAAATACTATTGTGTGTAAAGTATTATGTGAGCTGTCTTTTCTCCTTCATCTGGATCATATTTTAGTTTAACGTAGAAACAATGATTACAACTTTATGACTGCAGTAATACTTTTCTTTGGCAACAGCATTGTAAAACAATCTGTCATCACTTGAGTGGATGATATATGAAAAAGAACATAACATTACTTTATTTAACACTTAATACCAGAAATCAATATTTAATATCAATATTAATACTAAAAACCAACAACTATATTTGAAGGAAATCCTGTGTCTATGCATCAATTTAGTGGCCATCGAATAGATTTTCATTGATGCGTCTCTTTTTTTCTTTCAATCAGAAATTCAGAGATGAATCAAACACCAAGAATGTCACTTGCTTTACTATTCCAATGACAAAAGGTGACGGAGTAGAAGACATACATGTGCATCTCAACATTGATGGAAAAAAAAATAAATTAATTAGTAATAATAAAGGAATATGCAATCCCTCAGCTATTCATGCTGTTCATTCATCATCCACACGTTGTGGTCAGTGAATAGTCCTTGAGAACTCTCCCTTACAGCCATGTGACCCGTGAATGGCACCAGTGTTGCGTTACCCTCAAAACATCTGGCAGACATTCATCTTGGATGGACAGACAGACGAGGTACATTCACGTTTGTCACAATCAGATGTTGTGGTTCTCACTGGCAATGAACTTTTAAGTGCATATCTATACCAAACAATACAGGTACGTCGCATTGTGGTGGCCACATTTGCAATTAGAATGTTTTCATGACGCATATCATACTTTTTACGCATTTTTTGGTCAAGAACCCTACCGGCACTACTAATTAAAAGATACAATATTACTGATGCCACTCACTCAATGCACCACACTGTGAAAAACATGATAACTAAACCCAATATCTTGGATGCATTCAGTGCCAAGTTCCATTTTAGGGACAGAAGGGCACTATGGACTTATGTGCTTTGCATGGCAGAACAGCTTTTTTTCTTTGTACATATTTTTTTTTTTTATGGTAGGGTGGGGAAGGGAGGGAAGGGGGCTTGGCTTGGTGCCAGAATGCCACAAATGACAAACGACCCAGGGCACAAACAATCACCTGGAAATTAACAATGTATTTTTGATGACTAGCACATGGACGTATTCACCAATCAATTTGGTTCCTGCTCATGGCATCGACAAATGAGCTCTTTATGAATGGAGAATTTTCTTTTTCTCTCCTTGGTATAATTTGGTTGCGAATAATCCCCCAGCAGAGTGTAACTCAAACATGGACAAAAACCTGTATTTCGTACCTTTATGAAATGGGAATCACCAAATGCATGTAAAAACTGTATTCCGTGGCAATTTTTATTGCAGCCATGTACAGCAGATATATACATTGTATGTTAAATATGCCAAGGTAAATAGCTTCTCCATAAAAAAATCATTATGGATGTTAATGTGCATAAAACTTAAGACACCTTTTTGCTTCCCTAACATTTACTTTACACACTCACTATCACAGTTATGAAATTTGATAATCGAAAATACCACAGAATTCATATTATACTGTAAAAGTGGACATTTTCGCGCGAGTAATTTTTCATGCTCAGCCAGGTAAAGACAAGTTCCGCATGTTTTTAATTCCACAGAATCAAGATATGAATTACTGGAACATATGGAAAGCAAAAATATTTGTGCATTGACATCCAAGCCATGATTCATAGATAATATATCATTGACTTCATTAAGAAAAAAGATGGCTATCCTTTTTTTGTAAATAATTTCATTGCCACTAGGATTTATTATAGTTCTAAATAGATACAGAATTTTTACACAGTAAAAAAAAAAAAAAAAAAAAATTATTACAAAATTTTGTACTGCCATGCAGCAGACATAAAGCCACTGTAGATAATTTTATTTTTCATTGGTTTCATTATTTACAAGTACAATGTACTTTGGAAACATTATTTCCTCCTTGTAATACATTCTATACAGGTCTGGGTCAATGTGTTATCATGTGCAGATGTGAATGTCTTCCACCAGAATATCTTTGTTACATGGTCTGCGTTATTTGTAAAAATCCCCATCAATCAACACAAAGCAGGACCTTTTATCAAATTATAGGTAGACAGTATATAAACCATCTATGCAATGCTGAATTTAAAGCCTTGTACACCGAACTGCATTTAAATTGCCATTCCACGCCATATTCACGCCAACTTACACTGTACTTAGAATAGAAGTAAATCAGATAAAACAGCAAAGTTTCATCACAATGGAACTTTTCAATATGAAAGTTACAGAATTTCAAGATTTCTCATGTCATTACAGAAGGCTGAAGTTGCTTGCAAACACCTGGTAAATCAGCTGAGGTAATGCTGTCCTAATCCTGCAGCTCTCTTAGTGCTCTGTACATAAAAATATCATAAAGTCTTGCTCTTGAATAGTTCATAATCTAGCAACTAAAGACTTTTCCCCTTTTAAACTTCTGCAGCCATGACATCATAGCCCTTTTTAATTTCAACATGCAGTTGCTTCCCATACCAGTTTTATTAAAGACAAATGAAAAACTTTAAAATGTCATAATTCTCTTATTCTGAGGCAAATTTTGAAGTAATCAGTTGTCATTTTAACCCCCTTTTCAAACAAAGGCTTGACATCCTTGCCGCACATGGTATGAAAGGATTTTAGCACAGCATATGCACAGAAATTATCCTACAATTGTATGTTAATAGGCATACATTGCACTGAAGAATGATTATTATGAGATACATTCCACAGAAGCTTCTGCCAAATTGTAGTGCAGCTTTAAGGTTGAGGGCGCTTCGGACAGAGATAATAGAGTTGGCTCCTCTGCCATTAGGCTTCATCACTTACAAACTGCCCAGTGGCACTGACTTCAACTCCCTCTGTGTCAAAATCTCTGAACGTCAATGACATTGCATGAACAAAAGTCTCTTACAAAAGTGATATTGTAAAACGAGAAATGTTCGCATGCATTTTAATTTCGCGAATTTCGCGAGCGCGAAGATTCGCGAAATCAAAATGCACACGAAAGTTCTTTTCTACACTATATGCATTGAATACCAGTTCCAGTTCGCGAAAATTTCATGCCGCTAAAAAGGCCGTCGGCTCCAATTCGCGAAAAATTCATTCCGCGAATATATCATGTTTTACAGTAGTGTTCTTGAAAGGGATGTCTGTTTTCATGTGTAGGACTGAACAATTGTATGTGTTTGTTTGTGGAGTATGTCTGTGTGGGTCATTTAAGGATGAAATATGGAATGACACCAACTGGTGTAAAGAAGAAATTCACTACAAAAAGGGTAAGATATGTTATAGGGCCTTGCATGGAAATATGGATTTATGAATATGAAAGAAAACTTAAGAAATCCCTTCATCATTCAGTAGGAATGCAAATGACACTGGAGCTGCTAACGCAGTGCTTTTATAGCTCATAACATACAGCATATCATTGGCATGTTTGCCTATTCAGAGACAGTGAACTTAATGTACAAAGTTACCAATATTCTTCCAAGCATTTGCCTGATTTGGCAGGTAATAAAGCAAAAAAAAAACAATAACAAAACAAAACCTTTCAATGTGCCTTAAATTTCAGGGGAAAAAAATCAGGTGTGCCTGTGCAAAAGTGTGTGAAATTACACGTTTGGAGAGTCAACAAACTATGAGGAGCCTTTCTGTGTATAAAGCAGTAGAAAGCATTCTGTAATTACCTCCTCGGAGGTCATGTTTTTGCCAGCGTTGGTTTGTAAAGTCTGTTTGTTTTCAAAATAGCTGAAAAAAAACTGTGAACGGATTTGGATGAAACTTACAGAAAAAGTTGATAATGACACAAAAAACGGATGATCATAAACTTTGGTAGTGATCCAGACCACCATCTGAATCCAGGATGTTTTTTAAAAATTTTTTGTATGAAGGGTTTTCATTAGCAAATGAAGCCAAGCTACATGTATTTCAGATGAGCGCATGCTCTTGGCACAGCGTGCAGGAGCTGGTGAGGTCCGTGGACTCTGAGACACAATATTACTGGGAAATTTTCAACATTCGTGTATAGGTGGAAATGAGTTGCTTTGTGGAGGTCTGCACTCTCTTGAGTGTACTTCTAGTTTTAAACATGAAGTTACTAGGCTAGAAGGAGCCGAAAAACAGCCATGAAAAAGGAACATTACACAACGTCCAAAATATTGCATGCTTGCACAAACTGTGGATACAACTGACTTGAAAAGACTGTATAAACTTGTCAGGTCTTATGCTGTAAACCAAAAGAGTGCTGTATTACATATTGTATATTCTTGGTTTAGATTTCTAAAGTCACCTCCCCTCCAATCTCACCATTCCATTTCCTGCTCCCCCTCCCCTTCCCCCTTCCAACAATGACTGCAAAATCATCCCTCCCACCCCCACCCCCCCCCCCCCCACCCCCCATACACATGCATGTGAACACACTGGCAGCATTCACATTGGACCCCACATCATGGGGATATAGCTACAAGATATCTTCCCTTTTTCTACAACTGACTGTCCACACTGCTTTGGGCATGCACAGATCTGATGGCCCAAGATCACTCCCCCTTCCAAATTTTGTCCCCCCCCCCCCCCTCCACATCCCCGACTCGCTTTGCTAGGAGACGGGGACAAGTCCCAGAAAATGTCCACACTATGTTTTTGGAGGGGAAAGCCCAACAAAATGGGACTTTCCCAGTGATGCCAGGGACAAGTGTGAACGCAGGGACTGTCACGTGTCTGGCAAAAGGCCCTTGGGCGGAGACGTTAAATCATGTTAACAAATCAGATTAGTAGCACAACGCCAGCAGTAAATTGGGGAGTGAGGCTCGCTGACATGACATTATAGCTAATCCATACTGTTGGACATTGGTAGACCACACACAAATTCTGAACACATGACATGTGTGTGTGTGTGTGTGTGTGGTGTGTGTGTGTGTGCTGTTGCCTCAATTTAACTCTCCCAGCTCTGCGGTCTTAAAATGCCAACGACAGCGTACACACCCAGATTGCCTGTGGCACTGACAGGGTGTACCTATACAACTGTAGGTACACATTGAAGCCCACTTTGATTTAAAAGCTTAAATACCCTCAAAATTTAATCAATATCTCGTAAATTCAATTTAATTCTACATGCTGATGATCATAACACAGAATATTTAGAGTATCAAATGTGAGGAGAGTTAACAAAGAAAGCCAAAGGCTCGAGTTAAATGTGACCCCATTTGTAAAGAACCACAATCAGGTACACAAATATGGCTACAAACTTGGACTGAAAAATTCTTAGAACGTAAAAGATCAATTAAATGTAAAATTAAACAAGCTACATTTGTACTACACTCAGTAAACAAATAAACAAATAAATTCACAACAAATCAAAACTAACAAAGATAGAAAGGTGCATGTGGTATGATCAAGTAAGCACAATTGAAATGTCTCCTTTTGTTTTACCTAGACTTATGAATGTTTTGAGTGGTTACATTCAATTTGAATCCAGACTTAGCACTTTTGAACATATCTATTAATAGAATTCTTCAGTTTTATGCTCAGGTGACACAATGTTGATTATAGAGACCTACAATGCTGTATGAGCAACTATCACCATCACAAATAAAGTTGTATTGAATGAATTCTTTTATAAGGTCGATTAAAGGGGAAATTGAGTCCAAAAATAAGATAGTCTGATAAAAAAGAGTAAAATCTTACAAGTTTAACAGTAAAAATTTGAATGAAATCGGATGAAAAATAAGGAAGTTATGAAATTTTTAAGTTTTGCTAATTTCTGCAAAGCAGTTCTTGTAAGGTGGATATGCAAATGAGTGAGTTGACCATGTCATAACCTCACAATTTTCTATTGATCGTGTACAATATAATGATGAAATTCAATGTTTCTGTTAATGAAGTGTGAAACATTATGGTATTGCTGGTTGAATAACTTCAGAATAGTGATCAGTTAGATATCAGGACTTGAGCCTCGGGCATAATTGCGTTTGAATGAAAAACTGGAAATTTCAAAATTTTATGTACAAACTATATGGCAAGTTGTGAGGGAATGACATGCCCACGTTACCATTTGCATATTCATATCAACCATTCAAGAACTGTTTCCTCAAAAATTAGTGAAACTTCAAAATGTCATAACTTCCTTATTTTACATTCGATTTCGATCAAAATTTTACCAATGAACTCTTAATATTTTACTCTTTCTTATCAGACTAACTTGTATTTGGACTGGATTTCCCCTTTAAAGGAAACACTGACTATCTCATCACTCACATGTTTTCTCTTTTAAAACTAATGAAGCGTAACGTAATGCACTTTGTTCGTATTTTCACAGCTTCATGCTGACACAATATCACAGAATCTGGTGGTGTACTACAAAGTGCAGAACAATACAGTTCAGATTTCTCACACGGGAAAAATAATTGTTGAACAGTGCTTTAAAGCTTTATATAAAATATCAAGACAAACTTTAGGTTTTCCTAATCCTCCACACAACTGTACAATGAGGGGTCCTCCCTTCCTTTCTACTCTAAGTAAGAGATTTATCTTAATCATGAGAGATCACATACACCGCTGACAGAAGCCATTTATTATAGTTTTCTGAGCACATTGTCAGCTACAGGAAACTTGAAAGGAAATTAACATTGTGTTTCTGGTTCCAATCTTTACCCTGGGAGGAAGTATGATTGGAATGTTTACATTGTGTGATGTGATACACAACATTGTATCCATTTTCAATTTGAGAGGGATGCCCAGCGGGATTCGGGTAGCAGATGAAAAATGTCTACAGATATCAATCCAGGGCATCAAAATGTCACAATTTGATGCCAATTCCTTGTTTCCTTTTCTCCTTTCTTTTTTTTTTTTTTTAGTTTAAAGATTCTCTTGTTACATTTAAGTGTTTTTTCTTTTGTTTTAGTCTATTAAAAACTGCTGTGGCATTATGATGTGAATAATGGTTTTTTTTTTCCTTTAGTTTGATCATCATCTAGGTTACAAGCCAGCTTGTACAAAATAAACTGAACACAAAGAAAGTTTTGTAAAAATGTCTAAACATACACAGAAAGTGAAAAATACATAAATAAATAAATAGAAAAATAAAAACAGTAATTTGATTTCAACCAGTGTTAAAGGCTTCAATATCTGTGCAAGATATAAAATGAGAGACAGCTTTGTAGAGATTAAACTTTTTAGACTACACAAGACCATATTTTTCTGTTTGTACAAAAAAAAAAAGATCTTTAGACATCGAATATCAGCTTCAAATATCATTATCAAGTTGCATATTTATACACTGTAGCAATCAAATCATAACTGATTAATTTAATAGCAAGCTAACTTTAGATGTACACCACATACAACTGTAGCGGCAGGTAGAAATGCTCCATAGATGGAGCTTAGTGGTTCAATTGTGGGTAAGTGCCAATTTTAATTCCAGTGACCGTGGTTACAATAATATCTTGTACCTGAAGCTCTGGAAATGCAGTTCATTTACAACCTGGAAGCACTTTATAGGGCACATACCGTCATGGTTTATCATCGTTCCCATGTTTGAAACATGTTTCAATACCAACTATCAAAATATCTATAACTTGGCAGGGCAATGCATTGCTAACAAACTCTAGCAAAAACATACCTTCCCTGGCAGAGGTAGCATCTATCGTCATCATTAAAATAACGACAAAGAAATGTGCTTGAAAGAAAGAAGAGGTATCAGAGGCGTAATAGGGAGCTTTAGATTTTAGACGCGCGGACGTTCAGAGGGGAAAAAACATGTTCTGAGCGTGCGCAGAAGCGCGCGTCAAGTTGACCCACGCTTCTGCGCACGCTCAGAACATGTTTTTTCCCTTTGAACGTCCGCGCGTCTAAAATCTAAAGCTCCATAATATACCTCCTTGGGATGACAACTGGATTTCCTGTCATCTACAGGTAATGCTGAAAATCTCTTAATATTGGCCTGTTTGGCTTCTCAAAAACTTGTGAACAATGTTCAACTTGCATTCACGACTGTTTGAAGATGTACTATATCATGCCAAATATTTCATGAGGTTTTTATTTTTGCAAATTTCGCAAGTCATGTGCTATTCACGAATTTCAAGACTGGCGAAAATATGGACTCTGATCCGGACATGAATGTAATGTGCACACACTCTTCATTCTTCATTCAGTGCTGTACAATGTGCACTTCACGATCGCAAATCAAACCACTCGCAAAATTGTCGGGGAGTCCCGATTCGCGAAAAATTAGACTCGCTAAATATATGGCACACACATTAATCTTCATCATTGAGGAAGTGGAGCACTGTTTACAATGATTATTAAAACTAGCTCGTTTTGCATGCACCATTTCAACAGTTCTTGGCACATTTATCACTTCATCTTTCATTCATTCCTTTGTTTATAACGGCACATCCATCCACTGGTTTCATCAGTGATGCAGAGACATGATTCTTATGGTAATTCTTTAGGATCACCCATTCACAATCAGTATGCGCAAGTTTTTATTACAAGGAACCACAATAATGACAGAAGATAAAAACCAAAAATCCCACTAAACTTCTCATAAAATGGTTTGGTGTTTCTTATGACAGGGCTATATCTCATAAAAAGAGGGAGTATCAGGGATGTCACTTCATTATTACCATCAAAACAAAATATCTGCACCAGTTGGCATTTAGACTTGTTCTTTCAAACCTTATATCCACACACAAAATTGCACTATACAAGTATTTTTTTTCTTTTACCTCTGCTGCCCATAAAATAAAAGGTCAAAATGATAAAGAGAGAATAAAAGTACTGTATGTCACAAAAGTGTCAAAAGATGATCAAAATGGAATCCCATTTTCTATACTCAAATGCATTCATATCACACTTCTGATAAGTTTCCCTGTTTGTCTGTATAAATTCTAAAAAGATAATTCCCTTTAATACAGGCCTTGAAAGAAAAACTAGTTTTACCCTAAAAACACTTTGGGGTGGATACACACATCTCATGCACTTGAAGCTCTGGAAATAATGGCCTGGAGTAGCCAAGTGGAGTGTTTGCTTTACAGTCAATTACATGTACAGTTGTATAAAATATGTCTGTCTCCCCTCCTTCCACTCCCCCCCCCCCCCCCCCCCCACTCCCTCCTTTCTCTCTTATTCTCTCAGTATAATATATTTTCTTTCCCTTCCTCTCTCTCATATTCTCTCTCCATTTCCTGTCTCTTATTTCTTTGTCACTACTTCTCCATAATAATATTATTGGCTGAGAAGCAGAAGGGCACTAGTGTATTTTTTTTTTTTTTGGGGGGGGGGGGGGGGGGGTACTGAGTTATTGGTATCACCTTGTCGAGCTTGATTTCCTCCACATTTTTGTGTCAATTCTATAAACAAATTTTCATTTTCAGTAAAATGCATAAAATCACAAGGACACTATCAATGTTGCCTGATATTTGGAACAATGCATATAAATCTACCCGCTTTAACTTAAATAAACTTTTTATGTCACAAAAATTGATTGTATCAAATTTATCTGAACACTCAAGTCTTAGAATGCCATAACGCCCTTCTGGTTCTCAGCTGACAATATACTCTTTCCTTACTTTCTCTTTCTCTCACACACACTTCATCTCTCACCATTCAATTCTCTTTTCCCACTTTCAGTGCCCATCCCTGGCAATACCCAACATCTTCAATGGCCCTCTCATCATGACCTCAATATGACTCCACGGTCAAGTGCTTCCATGAAACCACTTTCAAAAGCTCACGGTGTGCATATCGACCGATGTCAAATGTCGCTCTTTGCCGTGTCCCTACATATAGGGCCTAGATGTCTTCCTTCGTGTCATATCATAGTGTTTGTACACCAAATATTTCGCGAGGCTTTTATTTCTGCAAATTTCGAAAATCAGGTGCTATTTGCGAATTTAAGAAAAATGCAAGAATATTCACTCTGATCCCAGCATGAATGGACATGCCCGCATCACTGTTGAGTACTGTACTCCATGATCACAAATTCAACCACTCCGAAATTGTTGAGGAGTCCAAATTCGCAAAAAAAAAAAGAAAAATATGGATACTTGCTATAAATGGCATGTCAATGTGCTGCCTTGATTCCAAGCTTGAAAGCACAATTTGAAAATTCTACCAACTTATGAATTCCGAAAACACTTCCCTGGAAATTACCTCAAATTTCAAAATTACCAATTTAGTCAAAGTAATTGTACAAAACCGCTTTGGATCACATAATACAAGGTTTGTCTCTTTGGCAACATTCTTCTGAAGATGTCAACATCATTAGCACATTCAACTCTACAGCATTCTTACTGCTAATAGCCATGTGAACCTTATACAGGAGAGCATTCTAAACAGCCACATGATTGTCAAGATTTTTAGGCAGAATATTTAATCCAATAGTCACAAGTGTAGTGGTAGAAGGTTTCGCACAATGTGACAGATGAGGCACTCTATTAAACAAGGCGAAGCCGAGTTGAGTAGAGCACCTCATCTTTCACCGAATGTGAAATCCTGTTCCATGGTGCAGGAAATAACCATACACTATTTGTTTTGGATACAATACATCGGACATCAATAAATGTGGTGGGTGGCAACTGCTGAATATAGTACAGATATGGCAACCTTTTTTCTTTTTTTCATGCGAGGCGAATGATTGTGCTATGGCACAGTTGTACAAGGAAGCGATCAGTCAAAATTGTAGACAGTATACAGTATTTAGTGACAGGGCATACACTTGCAACTGATTCAATGCACACTGCAAAAGTACAGTACATGGGCATTTCCACGGTAACTCACGTTACATTTTGAACTCAAAATTAGGTTGTTGAGATCAATATCCTTAAAACCTAATTAGTGATATGAGTTACTATATGTGAATGAGTATCATGCACCTCCATCCTACCTCACAGCAACATTACATCCACAGACTCTTATGAGAACTATGAGAAAAAACACTACAAATGTCGGTAACTCACGTTACATAATTTGGACATGCAAAAATTTGGCATGTCTTATATTCAAAAGTTTCCTCAAACAAGAAACAGAGAGACTTTAAAGTCTATTGTGTCAAAGTCATGGACTAACAACATACATCACCGAGTATGGTAAAAATTCAAATTGTCTTACATTCTCCAGGTATCGTCATGTGAAGCGGTAACTCACGTTACGGTAACTCACGTTACAGTTTGTCCACATGATCACAAGACGATTTTTTGTCTTAATAATCCAAAGAAAAGTTACCAAGACAACTTTTTTTCACATACAAACTCTATGAATAAAGAATCTAAATTGATTTGAACATTGATCTGACAGTAATTGATCCCATTTTATCCATGAGATTACCAAAAGGCAGGAAACTTTACATTTAGAATACCAACTTAAAGATAAATTTCATTTTTAATTGAGTCGCTTTCCAAGCTTTCATTTCTACTGAGACAAAAATTGTATTCAACAAAATGATATGAAACAGGGTCTATTTCATTAAATTACACTCTTTTCCATTTAACAAATGCATCAGAAATTGAGGATTTAATTGAGAATTTGATTTGATTGTTTTTTTATTTTACTAGATTTAAATGGATTTCAGGCTATCTAGATAAAACAAGTCATCCATAAACTATTCCATTTAATACACTGAGTCACGAGACTAGAGACCTGTACATGTAGTCTGTGGAGAGTTTAAAGGTTCAGAAATGAAATATTTCAATAAATCTTTTCACTTTTAAACAATGCAATTTATATTCCAATTATTTGATAATTGTTTGAATTACTCAATAATCAATTGTTTGTATGTTTGATTTGTTTACAAATTCTTATACGAAACTGGTACAATAATTAGACTTGAATTACAGAAACTGCAGATAAATTCTAGTTATCTGCTACCAGTATTGATCAGTTTAATAAAACATGTTCATAAATGTTTTAGCCTTAAAAAACAATGGCTTTGGTCTATGAAATGTCAAGTAGCCATTATTTAAATTGTACATACATGTAAAAAGTATACCAGTATTTTCTAGAGTAATCAAGCAGACTGAAGCAGTAAATCCCAATGAAAAACATGAATAGTAAATATTTTGTGATCAGGAGGCTAACTATTAATATCACAAAATGTTGATAGTTTGCTTTAAGGTACATGACTGTCCAGCTCTTAAAGAAAATGTCTGATAATGAGGTTCACATTCAACAAGTTTTTGGTAATAGATCAGCATGTAAAGTAAATTATAGTAAACATGGAAAAGTTTCATTGTAGGATTTTGCAACAATATAGCTAAAACCTCAGAGTAGAATAGTATAAAACACATAATCGTGTCAAATTCACAATGTTCAGTTCTCAAAAATCTCAGAAAAAACAGCAGGAAGCGAGCTCCAATTTTAAAATTCTGTTCATACATGTAAATGTTTCAGCCTCATAAACAATGGCTTTGGTCTATACAGGTAGGTATAAACTATGAAATGTCAAATAGTAATCACTTGAATTACAAAAACAAGAACTTTTCAAGAGTAATCATGCAGTGATTATCCCAATCAGGAGGCTATTAATAGTTATCACAAAATTTTGATAATTTGCTTGAACAAGGTCCATGCAGCTTTAGAAGAAATGTCTTTTAACAACTTTCGTAACAGATCAGTATGTTAATACATGCACTGTAATATTAAATAGTAAATATGGAACAGTTTCTTTCAGAAGTTAACATGTGATGAACATGTGTAATCAATACATTGTACATGTAGACCAGTTGGTTTGGTGATAGAGAGAGACCAAGAGAATAACAATCTACTGGAAATAGAGTATTAATACAAGAGTTCAGTAATCATGTACTCATTGGTTACTTATAATCACAGCCTTCATATAATTTCTTGGTATTAAAGAAAAATCATGTCGGTAACTCACGTTACATTGTGGTAACTCACGTTACATGGTAACTCACGTTACAATTTTAAGACCTCTGTTATGAGAATTTGAAGCAAAGACTATAAGTCCCATCATATTTCTTGGATGTGTGCTGCATAGTTATTTGATAATCCAAAATACCATGTCTCAGTTGGGCATAGTAAAATTGCTAGGTTAAAAAGTTCATGTTTCGGTAACTCAGTTACAGCAGCTTCTCGAGCTATGTAAGAGCACGCTGGTGTCCGAAGTACATATCTTATATCGAGGTCTCCACTTTATTTTCTGCTAGATTAATATATTTTTTATTTGTAAAACCAAACAAAGTTTGATTTGAGCCTCAAATATAAAAAATAATCACAAAGAGCAACAAAAATGCATTTTTAGGAATTTTTAGGTCAAAAAATGCTTTCTGGCTTCAAAAGGTATAAAAATGCACAAAAGGGAACTTTTCTTAAAGGTAAAGTTGGTTTCACACACTTCAAACTATGGCTAACAAAGTAAGATTATCAGTTGTCCTGAAATATGCGGGTAAAATTTTGGTGGTCATGTCGCACAACTCACGGAAATGCCCACATGCACATGTCAAGAGAAGTGCAATAGTGCAAAATATGTGAGTCTGATAAGAGCCCATGTTTATTTACCTTTTTTTTTTTCATGGAAGATGACATCAGAGTGAAATATCCAAAACTAGTCGACAAAAGATGCACACTCAACAGTGACAGCATGCAATAGTCCTTTTTATCACACGTCGCATCATGAGCAGTCAACCAATCAGATACCACGAATCTTCATGTGTTTCCACATAAATTGTACCATCCCCCACCCCCCCCCCCTCCCCCTGGCATGCTTTCTGGTTGCCTGAAATACCTTTTCTGTACTTGTTGTTTATGTCGTTGTTCTTGTTGTTGATGTTGTTGTTGCTTTTTTTTTACAACAGTGATAAATAGAATTTAAAAATGTTTCATAAACTATGTGAAGGCATCCATCCACAATTATGCAGATTGAAGCAGGGAATGGAAATTTCAAATTGTTTTAGGATCTTACTCAATGCACTGATAGAATGGTTCATATCAACCTGCTTTGTATCATTTCCATGATGATTTCCCTGTGCAACAACGTTGCAGATGGTATTAAACCATATGGGACGGACCCTTTACATTGTACATTTGACAACTGTTTGTGTTGCGAAGCCCAGCTGCAATCGCCCCTAATGTTTTGTCACAAGGGCAGTTCCACACAATGTGAAAGCCTGTCTCGGACCGGGGAGATGGAATTATAGTTGTTTATACTGGTCAGGCCCTGCTGCAAACTTGAGACCAGCAAAAAAAAAAAAAAAATGGGAAAAAAATGGGAAAAAAAAAACCTGCCAAAGAAAAATAGAGTTCAAAGTCTGATTGACCATTCCACACTCTGCACTGCATTACAAATAAAGCCTGATACTATACAATTTTTATCTGTGTTTACCATTTTCTGGACACAATTAACTCCACACACAATAAGAATGCTCTCTCTCTCTCTCCCTCTCCCCCTCTCGCGCCCTCCCCCCCCCCCCCCCCCATCTCTCTCTCTCTTTCTTTATTGAGGTTTACTGTATTGATTTGGGCTTCTTTTCTTTTTTCCTTCTTCCTCTTTCCAGTCAAATTTTCATCTTTATTTCAACCTTCAGATTTGCATGAACAGCACATTCTCTTTACAAGATCTTGTTCCTGAGACATATTAGGGCAAATACTATTCCATGATATGAAGAGTTTGTTTGCAAAAACCGATAAGTCCATATTTGCCAAACTGAGATATTTGCGATTAAAGTTCAAGAAAAATAGAGAGAATAGTAAGAAAATTTTTGCTTCTTTTGACCATAATTTCAAAAATGTACCTTTATATGTAGTGACCAATATATCATTTAAAAGGTATTATTTTCGTACTTTATGACAGAGACCGTACTTTCAAATCTTCGAAAAATGGACTTATCGGTTTTTGCGAACAAACACTTCATATATTGGATATGCTTTCAGGAGAGCCTACACATTGTAGATTATACAGTACTCTTTTGATGCCAATGAAAAATTATATTCATTCCATTTCCTCTTTTTTATGCATCTTTCCATCTCACTCCTACCGAGTTATCACACATTGATGTTGAGTTCCCACCGAGAGAATGCAGCACATGGAATAAACATGACCATTGCATGGATCGTCCAATTTCCCTAAAAAAAAAAACTTTCACAGATCATCATGTATTTCAATAGGGTTTCTATACTGTCCACTTATAATAATCCATACATGTAATATATGAATACATTTGTGACCGTGCACCTCAAAACGAACATAAAGTCGCACACACTGATTTTGCCTGAGGACTGAAAATAAGTGAAATGGGTCAATTTAGGCGAACTTGACTTTTTTATGTTTTCTGAAAGAGCGGGTCTTCTTTTACATTATGCCAAAATTTGGTATCATAAAACGGGAAGGAAAGTGTTTTTTTTTTAGCAGTTTATCTTGAACATTTTTGTTGGAATAGTGTCATTAAGTGTGTCTTTAGAATCCCTTTTTCGTTTCTGAAAAACCTTGTCCACACGCTTCACTTTCAACTCTAATAACTTTGGAAAGGGTAGTGCTATTGCTTTGAAAGTTGACATTAATTATGGACAGAATGTGTGAAAGAGGCATATTTAATTTCAGTTTAATCTGATAATCCCTTCATTGTTGTTACTCTGGTGGTTTACTTCCTGTTTTTGTCCCATTCATCGCACAGCCAGCACGGTTTGGTAAAGATTAAGCGCTTGAATAGACACTGTACTTCAGAGCCTCTTTTCTCAGTTCACACTTTTCCTGAGTTTGTGCTTTCTTTCCAATATTCAGATGGGTTAGGAGAGTCCATTTGATTTGAGTTATATATCATTTTAAAGCTTAAAGTCTGCTCTTTCAGAATATGGTCTTAACTAAAAATTCATGTCTGGCGACTTTTTGTTTGTTTTAAGGTGCAGGGTCACATTTATGTTTATGTCTGCCTGTATGTATGTATGTTACAGCCATGTATCAACAGGGCTGCTCAATGACCCATTTTTTCTACTGGTCTGACCTGTCTGACTGACAAGAAGGTACCCAGTTTTCTGCATCTTTCACTCGTCCATTCCTGTAAAGTTACTAGTCCAAAAGTAATTTTTACTGGTCCTGGACTGTCGGACCAGTGCCAGTGTACAGCTTTGATGTATAGTTTGAGGCGACTTCCTCTTTTTAAAGGGTGTGCCACTATATTCCCATGAAAGTCAACCTTTCAGTATCTATGTTACATGTGAATACACTTGCTCACACAGTGTTTGGTATTAATAACGGAAGCTAGACTCATTAAATGCCCACGGGTGCATAATGTGCCCCATTATCAAAGTGACCGCACACTACATGTATGTGCGGAAGATTCCCATAATGGATACAGACAAAGGGCACATTACCAGGGAGCCCTTTAATAATCCGAGGCATGCAGACATAATAGGTAATCAGTACGCCATTGATTTGTCCCTAACACTGTACTCTTTCCTCCTGAATTGATATAGACGTGGAATGCATTCGGTTAGACATGATGCATTCATTTTGTGCAGACTTGTCTGTTTTTGTTTTGTTTCTATTTTGTATTGTTTTGTTTTGATGGCTTTTTTTTTTTTCCCCTACCTGATGTGGGGAGAAAAAAATCAATATGTACTACTCCTGGCTACATGTTATGTGCATGGCCTGAAAACATGTTATGTTTAACCCACAGACGTGACATGTTAGTGTATAGAGTGTACCAGTAACTCAAGGGAACCATGCACTGATGGTCAGAATTCATTTTGAGTGCCTTGCTAGGCTTTATGTGTGTTTGTGTAGAGTGTGTGCATATGAGGTGTGAAAGTGCATGTGTGGGCATACAGAGAATGTATGAATTAAGGGGAATACTATGCTTATTTCAGCTACAGTTTAGTTCTGATGGACATTTGTGAATGTACTTCATTCGGCTGTGTAGGAAAATCACAGATTTTACTTTGTTGTTCAAAAAATTACTACAACAACAACAACAAAATCTGAATTTGAACGCTAATCATGGAATAGTATAAAGGTTTAAAAACTTTAATGGTCTGTATCCAACCTAAACAATTTCATCCTGCTGAATTACAATTTTAGATTAAATGCATGCTAATATCTACACTCATGCAAACAGTATACAAAGAGCACTAAAGGATTAATAATGATTAAAAATGATTTTGATAAAATTCAGAGTTGCTTCAGTTTGTCATGGGACGGCAGAGTAGCAAGTGTCAGTTGTATGTTTGACATAAAATTTTAACACTAAACTATAAATTTCTAATGACCATCCATTTGAGCAAGTTGGACTACATATCCTAGGACCAAAATACAATTAATATCAAGAAATAGAAAAAAAAAACTTGTGAAAGTAATGTTTAATAACAACAATACCTTTGAATAAATTGCATAGAAATACCTACATACGAGTATATCTCGTTTGCAAATTCAGTTATTTAAACACAGAAATCACACAGTGTATGTGTACTTACTGTTTCCAGTCTGGTAAATTGCCTTTATACTCTTCCGCATTTTATTCAGACCACTTCTGTCTGTATCAAGAGTCTGGAAATTGAAAGAAAGACAAAGGAGAAAAAAAGTTATGTCAATACTGTATCTCAATTAAAATGCGCATACAGCTGCACGCTGTTTTCCCTTGAACCCGTTGAGGACGGAATGATTTTGCTACAACACTCATTTCCCATAGACACATACCCGCGTATACTTGGACTCGTCCTCAACGGGTTAATATATCAAACTTCTTCTTTTGTGACAGTAAGTATGAGAGCAAAACGTTGAGGTGAATTACATTCTGATTAAATTGGTGGGTTTCTTTTTCTTTTTCATTTCTATGTCCACCCTGTAGTTTTGATCTCTACTTCCTACAACAATGTAGGTTAAACGGCGCAAAGCAGCTCAACAGTGACAACACTTGAATCACAATTATAATGATGCTTACATAAACATGGCACCTACACTGTAAATCAAGAATCGTGTTTCAAACCACGTTTTTAAACACCATTTGAACACATTTTGAGACATGATTCTCTATCTCTAGAGTTATACCCCCTGTTCAGATGCAAGCCAGTTTATACCAAAACTTGATAAAGAAACGACGCATAAAAAATCATCACATAGCTGACAGACCATTCAGGCACGATCTCGACCGTTCTCGAAAACGTCGTAAAGATGTCCAGTTTCCCACTGCGCATGTCATGATGTCCAGTTTCCCACTGCGCATGTCATGAGTGACAGCTTTGGGGTCACCTTTTGTGCGTGCGTGTTCCCATTAAGCCCTGCCCAGTTATACTGTTCTATGGTCGCCATACATTCAGACACACACTGGACACAATGGAATGCTGATTCGTTATCGAGTTCTAGTTCAAAACGATGCTCTGACCCTCGTTTCGTTGTACATCATTTTGTTATAAGTCATTTTGTTAGTCAACATTCAGATGTATAAATTCATCATATAGCTAAACCATTTTGGTATAGATATACATGTACCTTTCTAGAATTTATAAATCTTTTGCGTCTGAACACTCTGATAAACTCATTCCAAGAAACCTTGGTGAGGGGGAAATTAATGAATGGGGATAAAGCTTGAACTTGTGCTCGCAGAGGAATGGAAAATCCATGACCTCAACGTCACTTCTGGAACAGCCATTATTTCCCCCTCTATCTCTCATATAAACATACACAAAGGAAGAGATCTAGGAGATAATATCACAGCAGCAATCAACACTATAACATCCATCAAATCTCACCCATTCAAGGTCCACAAAGCGGACTAATTAAGAAGAGCGTTGGTGTTTTTAGGGGGGGGGGGGGGGGGGGGGGGTTACCGTACCCCTTTCATAATCCCAGCAGCCTGGTTCCCTCATTAACCCAAGTCAGCTGGTGCCATCCCTCTATAGTCAGTCAACTATCTCTAACTTTGACTGTGTGGGAAGGACAATTTTTAGTGATAGCATCTAAACTTCCCTGCACTACCCTGGAGTACCAAGCAGACGGTCCTTGTAAGCAGGGAGGTGGGAAGCCACCTCCCTGTTGTAAGTCAAGTTAAAGGCTTGCAGTTGCACATACTCTGCATAAAGTCCCATTCATGCACATCCACACATTGCACAGTTCAGATGGGCGTGTGTGTGTGTTTGTCAGATAATGAGAAACCTCTTCTTAAATATGAAAGAGCATGTAATCCTTATAGGAATGCACAGTTTATTTGATGAAAATTGGCCTTGAAATGGCTGAGATTTCCAACAAAAAACTAGAAATGTCGCTACAGTGACTGGTTATACCCCCGCCAAACAACATTTCATAAGCTTTGGTCAAAAAACTGAGGAAGTAGTTAAATCCGCAAGATCTTTAATTGATCTTCTGCCATTAATATGCCGTCACCATGGCAACGTACTTTCGGGTACTGTCGAAAAATGCGTCTTGCACATCTACAACCAAAGGCACATATCTGTACCAAGTTTCATGGAAATTGGGCAAAAACTGAAGAAGTAGTTTGCAACACAAAATTTTCCATCATTTTGGCTCATAATATGTGAGCTGTTACCATGGCAACATACTTTTTGTCACTGTCAAGAAATGTGTCATGCTGACCTATATCCTAAGACAAACATTCAATATGAATTCCATGAGAATTGGAAGAACACTGATGAAGCAGTTTTGCCATGAAGCATTTTGCCCTATATTTTACCAATAACATGCCGTTACCATGGCAACGCACTTTTTGCCACTGCGGAAATATGTGTCTTGCACATTAACATATTCAGATGAACATCTGTACCTAATTTCATAAAAATTGATCAAAAACTGTGGGAGGAGTTCGCGACGCAAGATTTGTACCCATTTTTGCCCATAATATGCCGTTACCATGGCAACGTACTTTTGGGTACTGTCAAAAAATACGTCTTGCACATCTACAACCCAAGGCACACATCTGTGCCAAGTTTTATGGGAATCGGTTGAAAACTGAGGAAGTAGTTCGCGACGCAAGATTTGCAACGGACCGACCGCCCGACCGCCCGACCGCCCGCCCAACCGACCGACCGACCGCCCGACCGCCCGACCGCCCGACCGTCCGCTGATTCCTATATACCCCCTTCAAACTTCGTTTGGCGGGGGTATAAAAAGCTATCCTAATAAAATGGCTAATATGATAGAGCAGGCACCGGTGCTACAAATATCAGCTAGTCTCAGGCAACTTAAACTCTCTTTGGGACAAGTAATAGGAAAGGATACAACCTGCATGACAAAAGCATGGGGACCTTGCCCCCAAATATCCTCATTTGAACAAGAATTTATACAGTTGTACGTATGATCTTTTGTATGTAATTGCCCAGCAGATACTTTCAAAAGCTCAGTAATGCTGCAAAGGCAGCACATCAGATTCTGTCTGAGTCATTCTTGGCTTGACAGGGATACTTTACCAAAAAATACCACCAAAAAATAAAAAACAGCAACAAAATCTCAGAGATCTCAGATTTCAAATGTCACATAATTATACTGTACTTCTAGGCAACATGTCCATCTTAATTCAGGGGTGCTGATATCCCACAATCAAGTGACCACAAATCTGTTGGGAGAATATTAGCACTACCAGTTGTTACTTTAAAAGAAATCTACTCCCTTCCTAACTTTTAACCACTGATGAAGCGGGCGAACTCACACCATTAGTCTCAAGGGGGCAAACCCGAGTCTTGTCCCGAATTCGTCATCGTCAAGGAAGCAAACCCGAAGTGTGCAAAAAGGGGGTCTCAATTTCACCATTTCATGGAAGCACCATCCTTATCTCTTCCAAGCATCACTGCACAGTGCAACATCTACACCATACAGATGTGCAACTCTCCGCGAAGCCTTGTCTCACGGGTCAGAAAATCTGTAAGACGATGCATTCCTGCATCTGTGCTACTTACCCTTTATCGAAAAACCCTTCCTTACAATACATACAGATAAGTATAAGGTAGGAATAGATAAAAGATAACAGATCATACAGATGATAGAATAGATATAGTCAAAGGGATGTGGATATACTGTGGATCAAGATATAGACATACATAAAACAGAAAAGAGGTAATAGATAATGATCACATGGATATAATTACATTAAGATATTTTATTCATGAAGTTCTTGATACAGACGCAGACATCATAGATGTACCATGTATAATGTAAGTACTTAATGATAATATAAAAAAATACAGAATATTTATATTTGCGCTATAGATCTGGGGCACATTGTAAAGAAGGAAAAGGAAGGAGAAAAATACAATATGCTACGGACAACGACGATCTTGTGTCACTTTATTTACTGTATGCCTATCATCTACATATATTTTGCAGTTGTGATTCTGACTCAATTTCCTATCCGTTGTAATGAGAGCACAAATTTCTATCCATCCCTATTCCTCGAATTGAAAGAAATCGGCAGTGAATAGAGTACCAGCGAGCACAAGCACATCCCAAGTATACAGACTGACACTGCAGTATTCTAAAGTATGCAATCAGGAATTTACGCCCGACTTGCAGTCGGTCGGTCTTTCCGCCTCTCTGAACAACATTTCGGTGAAACCCAAGACTGACGGAGAGTTCTGTAGCGAGCTCGCCACTTCCTCCACAGCTAAACCGGTGCTGGTGACCTTGCTGACGAGTACAAATGATACTAACGTTGAGGACATACAAAGTATACTGCTGGTATTATTTTACAGCATTAGTTGATCTGTACGTCAACATTATCTTCTAATGGGAAACTCAGCGTGATTAAACAGTTCCCCTGTGAAGAAATCAAAGAGAAACAGGCACTGCCATGTAGTAATATTCTAAAGGAATATTTCAGACAATATTTTTGGCTATGGAAAATCCCCTGCTGCATGGCCTTATAGTGTGTTTCCAATGTCAGAAGGTATGGTATAAAACTGAAGCTATAACAGAAATTGAGGCTGCAAATGATTAGGCCTATATAAATGCAAGTAGTCATTCGTCTTTCTCAGATTTTTCCTAATACAACAGTGTAAACAGAATCAACCATGAGAATAGCGGTGATAAATATATTTTGATAGTGATGACAAATGTCATTTTTGCCATTCATTTTACAGCCCAGTGAGAAAAGTTTAAAAACTTTGAAAATGGAGCAAACAAAATGCTTTGACAGTCTTTCTAACAACAGCTGTATGTCTCCTTCCATGACATCATATGGGCCGTCAAGCAAGGAAACTATGGTAGCTTCTTCAAAACAAACAAAATTCAAAATGCATTTATGAATGAATGGCAAACTTGTTAATAGAGACAGAGGACAATATCTTGCCCCAAGATAATCTAGGACAAGGACAAGGCTGTAAATGTTCATTTCAACATGATTTTCATGTAGTGACAGAGCTGAGCTCACAAAAAACAACAAAGTTATTTGAATAAAAGATCTAGTGCTCTTCATACCCCCCCCCCCCCCAATTTTTTTTTCCTGAAGTTTTGCGAAGGTACAGTGAGTTTGGTGTGTTTGGTGTGTTTGTTTGTTTGTTTTTGTCTATTTTTTCTACTGTGCATGGTATGGAGCAAAGTTTACAATATCAGTTTTCCATTCAGATGGCATTATAAAATCACTCAATCAACCAATCTAACTGGACATAAAACCCACTGGATTTTGTCTTCTCTATCACACATCTATTATGTACATGCACCTACAGAGTTCTGAAAGTGCTCAGTGTATTCCCAATCCAAATACCCAATTAAAAGGATATCACATTTCCTACGATATGCATCAGATCACTTTCAGTTGAGCAAAGTTTGCTGACCTCGAATCGGGTGAGAGGCAACCAATGAGATTTTAACTTGGTTTAACCCCTCCAGGGTGACGTATCCAGTGGGATGAAGTGGATTTAGTGAATAAATAATCCCCATATCCCATTTGAGGTTTTGTAATAATGCATGCCAGGGAAAATTGCACACCCCATATGCCATACTTGGTGTGAAACACACAGGCACTTCAGGGCATTACATCATCAATGGGTATGCATCATTTACAAACTTACTCGATCCACCATCACGGATGATATTCACTTCATATCCCTCGATTGAGTCATTTTGTTACCAACATAGATTTAAAGTGCATCCAACACAATCCATACTTCAGCATTCAATCATACTTGAGAAAATCATTTGACATTCTTTGGGCAAAGAGTCATAATTTTTGGTCTGCATTTTTGCTTACCAGTTTTCACAATAACAATGCCTTAATATGCTTCTGTGGTTCTGACCAGGCAACAAAGAACTTTACCCTTTATTCAATGTAAACCTTTCATAGGGTAGAATATGAGCCAACTCTCAGTTGTTCATGAATCAAGTTCGCATATTCTGCTCAAATGCAGAACCCGCCCAAACTGATCGATTAACTGCCAAATGCCATTGTACAATGAAAGTGTCTCTCGCAATTCCATTCCTGTCACATATACCTTGCAGTTTATGTGGTGATTGAATATCAAGGATGGTCCCTATTCTCCTGGATTTGCAAGTAAATTCAAATTTTCTGTCACTGTTTTGTGTGCAAAAGTCATGCCTCTACAATAATGCAGCTTCAGGTCATTCGAAATTTAAAAAAAATGATACATTCGTCATACAATTTACACCAAAGCAGAGCTTGGCATTTTCTCTACAACTTTGCTCTTTACATGTACAGGGCAACAGAAATCTATAAAAGTGAAACAGATCTATTTGAAAATCAGAATGTTTTCCCAAACCATAACTATGTTGCCGTTTCAGAATAAGTGGCACACAGGGGGTTCACACCATGAAACATAAAGAGTTATAAATTCAGTGCCGCCCCTTGTGGCACTACTCAAATGTACATGTTTTTTCTTTCAATATCTGCATTAAAATAAATGCACCCTCTTTGACCCTGCTGTAGACAAGAGTTTGACCTTTAAGCGTCAGTGGAAATGTCCAGAGAATTCAAGCCAAAACATAGTTCTCGTATCATGCCAGCAGCACTGTCGATTATTGCTCTAAGATGTACAAGTATCCATTAAAAAAAAAAAAAAAAAATGTGTGAAATAACGTCATAACAGCACAATATCAGTTGTGCAAAGAAAATTCTCAGAAATGACAAAAATTACGCATTAGACTGGTCACAGTGCAGCTTTAAGACAGTTAATGAGAACCTGATGACAGGCCCAAATTCTCCGCAGGGTTCCACTTCACTTGCCATGCTGTCTTCCATAGCGAGGCCTGCTGGACACGAAATAGGGAATTACTATTCTTTGGGCACAACGTGGCACCTCCTTTAACCCTCCCACAAGCAAACAAGAATACATTAAATTAAAACACAAACACACACACACACACACAAATACCTTAAGCATATTGCAGTGCCTGGGACTGAGGCGTAAATCATCTTTACATGCTTCCCTGCCTAATGTATCATGAAAGGAGGCAATATTCGCCTCATGTTGTGGGCGAGCCCCCGGGGGCAATATCGCTTCCCCTGCGTCGCCGGGGAGGGGCCCTTGCGAGATGGAGGATGGTCCTTCTCCATCCAACCGTAAACCGCATCACTTCATCACGAGATGGAGAAAAAGACAGACAGAGAGACAGACAGACAGAGAGAAAGAGAGCCAGAGAGGGAAGGAAGCCTATATCACATCACTGAAATTTATATCCCCACACCTACTATTTTTTTTTCTCCCGTCCCTCCTCATTTTCTGGTTATTTTTCCAAGAAGGGTTATTTATGACTGAACGCATGGATGATCGGGTCTTTCGCGGGACGCGATATGCAGAACGGCGGAGGTACACGAATGCCTAATTTCTCCGGCAGATGGGTTTGACAGGCTGTGATATCAATAGATCGCACATTATCCTCGCCAATAAAGTACAGATAAATGCAGAGCACATGAATAATACATTGCTCACCATACTGATGCAGTTCCGCTTGATGTCTTCTGATATTCATCATAGCTTGATGAGCTACTACACCGATACACTGGAGACAATTTGGGGTGACCTTCACCTCTTATGATTTTCTACGTGGAATGTAATTTGGTTTAACCTTCGATCATAAACAAGTCAAATAAAGTCAAATATCTTCTACAAGTACATTGAGCAACATACGATACATTTTCTTGAAACTTTGAGATGAATAAATACATGTAAAGCACCATTAACTACATGTAGCTATAAACAAGGACACAATAAAGAAAGACATTTTCTATATGAGCTTGTACAGTTACACCATGCTATGTACTGCAATAAAAGGGCCTTCCTCCTCACACACACAAAAAAATACAAATTTATAAATAAATACAAATAAGATAACAGAATGTCCAAATGTGTGTCCTGTAGTGTTGATATTAACATAGGGCAATAAAGTGGTGTGTGTGTGTGTGTGTATGTTATTTTCACTTGGTTTCCCGCATTAATCCATTCCATTATATGTGCCGTATTCACAGTATTTCTTGAATGAAATCCAAAGATGAGTTTGAAAAAAGAATGTCCACAGAATGCCCAATTTTGTTGAATTTGTTGACAAATTGCCCCAATTAATCTTTTTTTTTTTTATTTCTCTTTCCAAAAAATTTGTCTTGCTCTTGTCCTTCATGTATAGGGCTTCACTGCATCTGTGATATATCCCTGTCAAGCTCAAATGAAAACTGCAATTTATGACATATGATACTGTTAACATCACCCAAGTTGTATCCAAAGGGACCGCACAAAATCCTTCAGATTTATATGACACCTGACTTAACTTGCACAATGGAATTAACATATGTGGTTTACACCCATTTAGAATCAGATTCCTTCTCTGGCCTGACAATTTTTCAACTTGTGCATTTTCGACTAAGTGCATGGTTGACCAACGCAAGATTGACCGTAGTTCTTGGCATCCGTCACAATACTGTTGTTCCCATCATATACAAAGTACACCAAGCAGGTGTTAAGATTTAGTATTAACACAGGTGCATCCCTCATTAATATTCCACTCATCAGCATGTAGGGTAATGAACATTGCTAGAAACAAATCAAAGGGTGTGACTCTTCTCCCACCAACTAGCCAGGCAACTCTATCCCCTCCCTATCTCACTGGAGGATATGTCGTCATGACTGTCATGACTGCCGTGACTTGTGTGATTCTACAGAACAAGAAGTGGCTTGCACCCTCATCAAGAACACGACACCAGGGTGACTGAGATGTCTCTAAACAAGGTGACAACTTATTCAGCCGAAAGTTGCAGAGACGACATCTCAGCAACCCGGCCTCAACTGAAAAAACATCCAGACATCACAGAGACGTTGCGGAGACATCTCTGCAATCACTCTGCAGCCACTCTCTCTCTCTGCTATTTTTTTCTCTCTCTCTTCTCTGACATACCCACCTAAACAGACACACAGACACACACAGACACACACACACACACACACACACACACACACATTATCCCTTGGGTATGTAGTTAAGTGCTTAAATCTTTACTTTGGAGAGGTTCTTTGGAGTTCCCCTCCACTAATTAACACTCCACACAAAGAAATCGCCTGGCAACGACCATAAAGGTTTCATCAGTTGCCATCGTAGCCACATGTTTGACATAATTACCCGATTCTAACTTGACAGATGCTTGCCCACTTTAAAGAGAGAAATTTTCTGTAGCAGGCCGTTCTGTTGTTTTGTTTTGTTTTTCTCACCAGTGCTTCACACAGCGATTTGTTGGCATAAACAATGAACATATGTCACATGAGATCTTGTTATCCTGAAAAGGACCCACTCAGTCTCAACATTTAGGCAAGCATGTTCTTACCTTCCTTGGGACAATCAGAACATGCTTATCAAAACATCGAGAAGTACATGTACATGTAGATCCTTTAATTTTCGGGACCATACTCACACTACCATCCAAGAAATACATGGTATACCATGAAACTATCCATAAAATGTTCTCTCACCATGGAAACCTTTAAAGAATGTAAAATGTTATAACTCCCTACTCCTGGAGGAAGATCAAAAGCGCTGGCAATATCTACACAACGTGTACACTTGCATCTGATGCACAAACTCATCGTTGCCACAGTCAGTGTGCACTTCTTTCTTTGGTTGTTTTTTGATGTCGTCAGAACGTCATCACACGCCAGAATCCGTGCCACCAAATGCAAAGAGCTGCACAAAAACCTAGATGAGGTATAGTACAGTGAATCAAGTGATACCAGTCAAAACCTGTCTTAATTCCAACTTAAGTCTAACTTTGGCATCAGAAATTGATTGGGCAGAGACACGCTGTATCAAAAACACTGCTTGCAGAATTCACAGCAACCTATCTAGAATGGTCATTTTTATTGTTAGATTTTACTGACCTTTCTCCTATCAAAGTCAAGAAAGTGTTCCTGTTGTTGATTGGTTCATTTTTTTTAAATTAATAGTATGTCTTATGCCTTTCATGTTGAAGAAATGAGTTTGATGCATAATCACGGCTTCCATGATATTTTTCCTTGTACAGATAAAAAGACAGATTTTGAAAAATACTCAAGAGCTAAATGCCTGTCAGTCACAGCTAAACCGAACATGGAACAACATCATGGCACATTTTGTCATGTCATAAGAATCTAGCAAATTTCCCCATGGGTGTCTTTAACGTTCAATTCATTGAAAAATAAAGGAGTAAGAAGGAAAAGAGAATGGGGAAGTGGAAAGATGTTCTTTCAGGGTGATAAAACTTCATATCTGAATATTCATGGCTTACATTGTACATGCCTGGGCTATCCGTCACCAGCAGTTTAATTTGCAATCCACAATGGAGGAGTATCTGGAGAATCTTGCTTGAGCATATGGGCACCGAAAATATTTACAAATTGATGCCACAACGAAGTGGGGTCCCCACTGGTGGGGCAGACCCAGTAAGCTAGTGGTACGTAATAAGCAGGAGGCACTCTCACGCACAGAAGCCATCAGTTCTTGCATTGCGACACACACACACACACACACACACACACACACACAAAATCAATTTTGATTGCCACTGTTCACAAACAGCCAAAAAAAAGAAAAAATAAAAAATAAAAAAAATTAACTAGACTGCAAATAAAGTACTTCTTGAACCTTCAGACTGCACATATAAAGTGACCAATGACCAGAGCATGACCCTGAACCCGTATGTGTGAACCTATACAGTCTGGTGAGTTGCAAAATTTAAGGCAATGGCGTACCATTCATTCACAAGGCACAGGGCAATTTGTTGCAAAGAATTTGAAAAAAAACAAGGAAAAGTAGAAATTACGCGGTGCGTAACATATGTCCCCGCCGGAAGTAGCATTTTGTAACAAAATGTGCAATATAGGTAAAAAATCAAGGTCAAAGGTCAAAGAAGTCAAAGGTCAAAATTCTGTGTAGAAGTTTTGAAGCCCTCACCTAGTGCCATCACATAAAGCAAATGGAATCGAAATTGGGTTAGAAATGGCGAAGGTGTAGCATTTTGTAACCAATGTACAATATAGGTCAAAAATCAAGGTCAAAGGTCAAAGAAGACAAAGGTCAAAATTCTGTGTACAAGTTTTGAAGCCCTCACCTAGTGCTATCACATAAAGCAAACGGAATCGAAATCGGGTTAGAAATGGCGAAGGAGTAGCATTCTGTAGCAAAATGCACAATAAAGGTCAAAAATCAAGGTCAAAGGTCAAAGAAGTCAAAGGTCAAAATTCTGTGTAGAAGTTTTGAAGCCCTCAACTAGTGCCATCATATAAAGCAAACGGAATCGAAATCGGGTTAAAAATGGCGAAGGAGTAGCATTTCGTAGCAAAATGTACAATATAGGTCAAAAATCAAGGTCAAAGGTCAAAGAAGTCAAAGGTCAAAATTCTGTGTAGAAGTTTTGAAGCCCTCACCTAGTACCATCACATAAAGCAAACGGAATCGAAATCGGGTTAGAAATGGCGAAGGAGTAGCATTTTGTAGCAAAATGTACAATATAGGTCAAAAAATCAAGGTCAAAGAAGTCAAAGGTCAAAATTCTGTGTACAAGTTTTGAAGCCCTCACCTAGTGCCATCACATAAAGCAAACGGAATCGAAATCGGGTTAGAAATGGCGAAGGAGTAGCATTTTGTAGCAAAATGTACAATACAGGTCAAAAATCAAGGTCAAAGGTCAAAGAAGTCAAAGGTCAAAATTCTGTGTAGAAGTTTTGAAGCCCTCACCTAGTGCCATCACATAAAGCAAACGGAATCGAAATCGGGTTAGAAATGGCGAAGGAGTAGCATTTTGTAGCAAAATGTACAATATAGGTCAAAGGTCAAGGTCAAAGGTCACGACTGAAATTCTGTGTAGAAGTTTCAAAGCTCCCATGTAGTGCTATCATATAAAGCAAACAGAATCAAAATTGGCTCATAAATGACAGAGAAGTAGCAAATTGAAGATTTTGATCACACACGGACGCACACACGGACACACGGACACACGGACGGACGGACGGACACACGGACGGACGGACACACGGACACACACACGTACGGAGCCCGTTTCATAGTCCCCTGCTCGAACTCGTTCGGCGGGGACAAAAATGTTTGACTGATTTTCATATGACACTATGAATCGCTACAGATAATTCTTTTGTGTATCCACACACAAGATTTAATGGCATTTGCATCGTGTTACTAAAATCAATTAAAAAAAAAATAATAATAATAACAATTTCGGATGTGTGAACAGGACTAGGGTGTAACAGACTTATTTGCCTTCTTTTCTGGAGCGATGAAAAATCACTGTTGGGCAAGTGAAATGAGTGGACACCTGGGTGCCGAGAGGTATGGGACCCTTTAATACTGGAATGCCCATCTACAATATAGGCAAGTCAAAGTTCATATCTTTGGTCATGCTCTGAGCAAACCAGAAAGGCAGGGCTGTATGCAGGGATCCATTTCAACTGTTCGATCTGCTATACAATGCATTTTTGTACAAGATCAGCCTTCTCCAGCGGCAAAACAGCTGTTTCTGTGCCTACCCTGATATACTAACAGTTCATTGCAAACTGCATTCTACACCTTCAGGAAATTGTCACACCTGCTATTAAAATGCCCTGGGTGAGTTGTAAGAAGTGATTTCCAAGCGATATATGATTGCCTATAAGAATGCCTTTTTTTCAAAACACTCCTTCGAAACATTTTAAGACATTCTACCTAGAAAATGGATCAACATGAAATCAGAGGAGAAAAGGAAGAAGCATTCAATTACGATATTAAAGGCGTTATTTACCATTTGCAGATGAAACAAAAACCAAGCATTAGTGCTTCAAAATAATTCTGTAAAGTGAGTTAGGGGTAGAAACAACCAATGTAAGAATTTGAACCAGTATAATTGATGTTAAGTACTGTTAACTATACAAAACGTGAACAACAGTTATAATCAAAAATGTTTCCAGACTAAACCGTCTACAGTTGTGGTTTAATGAGACAAATTGTGATATCTCCTTATATTTTAGGCTTTGTTGCAAAAAATTTCATATGGTAGGATGTTTTGTGATACAACTGACGTACACATAGAATATGCATCAAAAGTGATATCTTGAACATTTTTAAAATCACTGCTCCCAAAGGTAAACTGGACCTTTAAAAAGACATATTGATCATGATCAGATGATTTGGGTATTCTGTCTGATAAGAAACTTTCAAGAGAAATTTTCTTTCTGTAAAGCCTTCCGTGATGTAACATTTCATGAAAAGAATGCATTGCAATGTGAAAGCTATCATGAAATACTGGTGGAAATTTAATTATCCTCTCTTTAACGCCATGGCATTAACATTCACCTTGCCGGTAACGCTTTGTAGAAGCAAGTCAACTAATAGCATAACATTCCTTTCATATTGAAGATGTGAGGAATATGAAACTATTCAAACGAGGAGAGAGGCCTTCTCCAATTTCTATGCACAACAGCACAGCACACTATCTGAAAGTTACCTACCTAATGCCATGACAAAATTTAAATGAAAATGTATTGATCTGTTGAAGTGTGAGACAATAAATCAATTCAGATACATGTCGAAAAAAATTGCATGGTTACTATTGTATTCCTGTGAGTGAATCTGGTTTAAGGGAATGGTTCACATTTTTTCATCATGTGAAATCCACCTAGAGGCATTTTCAATCTCCATTCTAAGTTCATGGTACTGTAAAATGTAATACACTTTGTATATTCGCGGCATGAAATTTTCGCGAATTGGAGCCGACAGCCTTCTTCGTGGTATGAAATTTTCGCGAATCGCCACTGGAATTCCATGCATAGTGTAGACAAGAACTTTCGCATGCATTTTAATTTCGCGAATCTAGGCACTCGCGAAATTCGCAAAATTAAACTATGCACACGAACATTCCTCATTTTACAGTAATCAAAGGAAGCAAGGGCTTTTCCAAATTTTTACCACGTACAGCATGTACACTGTGCAACAGCAACAGCTAAAATTGCCCAAAATTACTATCCACAATATGCAAGTCTGACACAACGCTGGTGGAGGGGGGTGGACACTGATACAGAAACATGTATTGATCCATTCGAAGTGAGATAACAATGAATGTATTCAGACAATGGGAAATATATTGCATTCATACTTTCCCCATGATGAATGAGGTTAAAGTGGTATACATTAGCTCACTAGCAACACAGGGTGCATTCACATCTACAGTGAAATATATCACAGTACAATGTATTTTGCTTGGTATTTCGCAATGTCAATGCAAACACAGCAAAAACTGCATCGCAAATCATTGTGGCATCTAGGATAGTATACAGGTGTAATTCAAACTTTGCACAAAACATGTATAATGCAAGATACACGTTGTATTTGGACGTGAATCATGTCACGAAACACCACCAATTGTCGTGGTGTATTTCTCATGTAACCCAACACATTTCTAGTCTTCTCCCCTTGTACAACATGTATGCACATGCACTGTGCTTCTAGGAGAGGTGTACTTTCCGGCCACAAATATGGTTTGTACCATGGTTTTTCGTGAAAAAGAATGGATCCAAGTGAATTACCTCAGTATCTTGATCACCCTGGCATTTCCCCAGCAAGATTGGTACAAACAAATTACTTTGTGGTATACACTGTACTCTGCAATTCAAATGTGAAAGCCCATCTCGATAATCCCAGGGTGGATATCGAAAAAAATATAATCTCATAATCTCTGACTCACATTACAAAAACAATAATTCAAACCCAAGAACATAGTCATATATTGACCATTGAATATGCATAAGTTATTTTATGGTATGTACAGTATTTGCTTGTGAAAAGTACATATCATACTTATATATATTCCATCTTCAAAAGATGGTCCATACATGTGAAGCAAAGTCCAAGTTCTGTGACCATAATACCTATTTCAAAGTTCAAATGGCAAACCTATCAGTAATAGCATTTTATGTGGCATCCATATAAGTGTCAATTGTTGCAAGTCTTTTTTTTTTATGACTCTAAAACTCTTTCACGAGTTTACATGTGATCACCCAGCATACAAAAGTGGGAGATACATAGATACTAGTTACTACCTGCTATTTGTGTATGTGAGTACATGTGTGTGTGTGTGAGCATATTTTGTTCATGAATATGATTTTGGCATTACACAATGAAATTTGAATAAAAAACACAAATCATATGAAATGACTTAACTGACATTCAAACTACATTTACTTTCACAAATACTTGCCACATTTCACCCATTTTTTTTTTTTTTTTTTGATCTACTGCTCTGATTTCTATGCTCATATTCAGACTGTTTTTATGATTTATCTTCTCTCTCAAAGAAAAACCTCAGCTAACCAAAAATTTTGCATGTGGCACATATCACATTACACGAATAACAATTTCCAATCATGTGCAGGAGTAATTGACAGTATAAACAACGAAACTGAATTATGCTCTAGAACGGCACGGTGTAGTTTTGTTTCCCAGCTCTCGTTTGACACGTCAAAGGATGTCCGTAAAATTATCCCCAGTAAGATACAGTTCGCATTGTCTGGGGAGATGTCATAATGTATTATGTATCGCTCTACTGGTGTCTGAATCTGAATATACAGTTACGCCCATTCAAATAAATCCATTCAGCTCATCCCATACTGCATACATAGATCAGCTGTATTCTGCTCTATTTCTATTTGTGTGCAAATTTCACGAGTGACTGATGTTTGTGGAACTGAAAGAACTCACCAAAACATTGCCATTTTCAACAAAATGCAAGATAATACAGTATATCATGTCCAGGGTGGGCAATTGCTAATTTTCTACAAAAGGATAAAACTTAATATTTTTCAGTCTGTCACTCTGGTTCATCACAGCAAACTTTACTACTAAAAAAAAAAAAAATAATCATGTTTTGTGAGCACAAATTTGAGAAAAACCAATGGATGCTCATGTACAGTAAGTCAGGCGTGTAATAGTAGTATAAGAAATCCAACCCACGGCATTTCAAAAACTAAGGGTCTAGTGCTGAGACTAGAATCATAAATTGTTAAAAGGCAAACTGCCATGTCCTAATTATCAGGCACGTGTGCGCAGAAGCCCTACTGTCAAGCAGTGCAACAATCCGGGCGTTGGTAAATTGGACGACAATGGAGGGGGTATCAGAGCCGTCGAGTTGTGGAGAAAGTTGTGTTGCTGCCGATTGGACAAGGCACATTGGCTTTAACAAGCCCAAACAGCTCATAAGTATAATTCTATCACCTGCAGATATGATCACAAAAAGCCACAAGTACCTTCAACAAAAAAATGCACAATAGTTTCACAAGGAGCTGGAATTTGACTACAGAGAAAGTGTGATTGTATGATCATGAAGGAAACACCAAACTTTCAACATTCAGAGATGTTCTGGGATCAATTTCAATTCAACTTTACGATGTATTTTGAAATTGAGAGATACTGTACTATAAACGAAGGAGCAAACAAACAAGCCCATGGCAACTACGATAAGTTTGTACACTATATAATGAATTTCTTCTGTGGGATTATCATGACAAGAAAGGAGCTACAAATAAGAACTGTGCAGAGAGTTCTTTAATAAATCATCAAGTTTGTCAAAATTTTGGGGAAAAAGGATATGTGATAAATCTTACACACTATATAGATAAATGAAGTGCACATCTGCAGATAATTAAGTCTGGATACATTTACATCTTTATGTTCCATACTGACACTGAGAAATTTTATTTGCATTCTTGATATCAAAATAATGCTAAACTGGGCACTTAACATTTAAATGCTTCCTAAAGTTCTGAATTCACAACTTAATCATCGGGTGTAACCTAGAAAGGACAATGACTATCAAACTGATGCAAATCATTATATCCCCTATTGAGATACTTCACCGATGGGATTTTGGTCCAAACAAATAGCAGGCAAAGAATCACTCGGCCTCTGAAACTAAACCAATGATGCGGCATACATGAAATCAATCAGTACCCCGTACATTGTAGACATCTGACAGCATTCACACTCCAGTTCAGCTGAAACAGGAAGCAGCGATAAAAGTCTGTACTTGAGAAACCTTGCACCACTTCCGCATCGGCAGGTAGGAGAGGTCGGTCGCGGCTGACGAATCGAGCCGTGGTAGCGCACTCCGCGGCAACAGTCTTGTGCCACAGTTCAGTCAAACGTCCAGCTTGCTCACCGCAGTATCATAGAGATTCTCATCACCACCGACCCTTCAAAATCTTGCTCATCCGAGACCAGATTGACAGTCACTCGTCTAACACAAGTGAGGCAGACATAACCCATCAAGTACCATACTCATATATATTGATATACTCATCAAATATGTACTTTCACTACATATTTTACAATGGAGAAATATTAGATGGAAATGGTTAAGTTCTATATATTCAATATTAAGAAATCACAAAAACTTGCTGATAAGAGAGAGACACTATCTTCAATCTTATGAAACATTGCCAATACAAGGATCAGCTGCAAATTTAGTGATTAATTAACTTCTGATTATTCTGCAACCAAAATAAACAATTAGGGTTTAACCAACGAAGGGTCAAAATTTAACTCAATGACTGGTAAACAGTGGCTGATGTTAGATGTGCAAATCAAGGCAACTGGGATATGTGACCCTCTGACATTAACTCATGAGGTACGCTTTCTCAACAGAGCACACGAACGCTCCAAATCTGGAACAGTTCAGTACAGTACACTTTGGTTCAGTTCGCTTTGGTTCGCTTTAGAACGCTCTAACGCACCCATAGATATTCTACATACCGGTACACTGTTTGCCAGGGGTTATTCCAGGGGTTAGCCAGTTTTCCATGTATCAGGTACAAGTGCAGCGAAAAGCATATTTTCTCACAAACAATATACAATTTCAAGTCCTCATATTGTGCAGCTACATATACGAATTTCAGTACCATCAAGGTAAAGAAAGAAGAACGTTACATTGATTTGAACTGTTTGCTATGCTTTACGAGATTACACAAATCCCCTGTTCACAGCCGAACCATGATAATTGGTTCTTAACTTGACATGTATCTTCAATGTCCACTTTTGCCCTTCCAGAAATTCCAAGAATTACACTAAGGATCATGGTAGATTGAATCTGTCCTAGGGGGGAACGACATTCAGGAATTTAAAGTTGTCAATTGGGATTAATTATGCATTCCTGTGTCCAAGCCCTGCAATTGGATTTGGCCCGTAATTAGTGCCCAAATTCTCATTTACACAGCAGCCATAAAAATTCATTAGTTCATGTCCCTCGATAAATTGCTTGCAGATCCACGAGGGTGTGGACTTGTGGGGAACTCAGCCGGGATCGGTGGGATTCCTATTGGGGATGAAATGAGAGATGATGACTAGATCGGGCGTATGGATCTGTTTGCCTACGTAAATAAACACGCTGTGCTGTACTTCACGTTCATGGCACAGATACATGTAGTTTACAAGTGTCAAGTCTCACAAATCAACTCCACTAAGTTGTCACAGCCCATTGACATAAATGTGGCATTGTAGCGATCTTGTCCTTTCACACCGTGTGACTCTGTACACTGTAGTATAGTAATATAGTGAATATCGTGGTGGGAATCACCTCATTGAACAAATACACACTTGTATGTCTGACAAGTATTATACATTCTATAGGAATAGATGTAAGCATATTGTAAATCAAAGACACAAATGTAGGAAGATGAATAGAAAGATAGGTGTGGGTGAAAGAGAGAGAGAAAGCATCTATAGGATACAGGGTATGTATGGTACAGTCTATGATTGTATACATTTACAGTGTATTTATAATAATTTGTAAATATTATCAAGTTGGTTTGGTTCTAAATTTAACTATTTTGAGTGCTATAATTAAGTGAGAAATCAGGCAAATACACTTTGTATGATACCTATTGCAGCTACACCATAAAGATGCACATTATAATTATCATTATTATCATCATGATCATTATCATTATGATTATCATTATTATCATTATCATTATCATTATCATTATCATTATTATTATTATTATTATTATTATTATTATTATCATTATTATTATTATCATCATTATTATTATCATCATTATTATTATTACAACTACTGCTATTATTACTGTTATTATGGTTATTATTGTTGTTATTATTATCATCATCATCATGTTAGTCAAACAATTTAATCAAAAGTTTTCTCATGGTCTTCTGTCTCAGTCTCCACTCTAGGTCCAGAGAAAAGACGGCTGATGATACCTGGTAATACGCTGTATATGTGACAGTCACATGTGCAAGACAATTACATCCTCATAGGTCACATCCATCCCTATGTACAATAGCTGCATTTAACATTTTGAATGCCATAAAAGTGCACTGCAAGTATCGCACAATACTAGTACAGTTGAACCTCTATTATCCGGCCTCCCTTTATCCGGATCTCTCTATTATCCGGACGCAATCTCGCCATGATTTTTTTTTAAATAATTACGGGAAGAAAGGGGGATTCCCAACTCCTTGAGAACTCCTACCCAAACACACATGAATTACATATTACTTCCAACATGATTAACATACATTGCATCAAATTTCCTTCCAAATTGCTTACCTTCAGACATTTCAACATCCCGAAACATCCCCAAATGTAACAATGAAAAGGTTGCAGTATACACATTACTACATGTGGTACTACAAAAATGGGCTACATCAGTACATGTGTATGTATATGTACATGTATAAAGCATTGAGTCTCCCGTATCCGGCCAAATCCCTTATCTGGATGAGCCCCGGTCCCGACTTGTCCGGATACGAGAGGTTCAACTGTACTCAGAAAGTGCGGAAACTCGCAAATTCTTGAGCTGAAAACTACATCATTTAAGGCATTGTGCGCCCATTGCAGAAATGATCGACAGCGGCGAGTGAAGTTAATTCGAGCGAGGGAGAATGCTGCCATGTGTGTAACAAGCAGTACTTTATGAACTTCAATCGCAGTCCGAGAAATCAGCCATGAAAACATGGTAGAATTTGCCTGCATTCCTCGCCGGCATCAAGAAAATAACAAATCGAGAGAGTCTCCCAAACGACTGCAAGTTCAATCGACACCACGCTAGCAGCAGCTCATCTGCGGATAATACGTGCAGCCAAGCCAGTGCGATGACTCATGTGCGGCAAGTTTGTCTCACTAAGAGTTGAAGAGGCGATTGTTTCGTAATTCGTCAGGCGGAGAGCCTGGGGATAAGTCAGGCAGAAAGCATGTAACCTCCGCCGGCCTTGGACTCCGGGGATAGTTGTCAGAACAGGCCCAGTCCAGGAGGGGGTTTCACTTTGGGAAAGCAACTTGTTTGCAGTGACATGTCTAAAATGTATTATCTGAACATGGTATGTTTCACATTGCAGTTAATTTTCACAGACTGAATCACTGACTGCAACCTATATTTCAGACAATAGCTGTGTTACAAACTCCATGGCCTTTTTAAAATCAAATACGGTATACATACTGTATAATACACAGAATACTTCGTGAAGTATTTTGTAATTAAGCAAACTCAAATCAAGTTTGTAATTAAGCAAATTTGCTGTGTGAAAGAAAACTGGAATCGCAGAGGGTGATTTGAAACTTAATTACAATTAAGTTTCAAATCACGGTACGGAGGTGTTTTTCAGTCACGTTTCGCCAGAATTAGGCAACGAAACTAGCGTGCGAATGTGACTGACCTCCAATAAAGTTTTTGGGGTGGAGCTTACGAGTCCCTTCAACAACTTCCGGAGAAAACCCGTGTTACTACACAGGTTACAAGAGCGATTGACAGGAACTTTGAAAGAAGCCACACCTCCCCTCCTCGCTCTGATATTTGAAACTGCAAAAACCACAAAGCTTCTTTATGTGTGAACATTATGTGTGAACATTATGTGTGAACGGAAGGTGATTTGAAATTTAATTGCAAACAAGTTTGCAATCAAGTTTGTAATCAAGCAACTCAGTATGTGTGAAAAGGCCCAAAGAGCCATTGTAATTTCCACCTATGTACAAGAGTCTGGAGACCATAACATGAGGGTTGCCATGGTGAAAAATTTATTTGAAGTGTGAATTACCCTGGAGATAAATTGTTTTATGAAATGTTTGCTCAACAAGTAATTAAGAACGAGTTACAATTACAAGACGCACGATTCATTTTCAATTTTCATGATCGATCGATCTACTTATTCCACTTGATTTATGAAGTTAAAACACCAGTGATATTATCATAGTGTACTGAATTATTCAAATTCAGTTGTTGTTTTTCTTATTGTGTGCGAAAAGGGGCAAAAACGCCATATTCGTAGCCTTTTGCTTTTTGTTTCAATTGATAATTTTATGTCTTTGTTCAAACGCATGATACTAGATACATGCATTTTACTGTGTGCTTCATTATTATGCATGCAACATAGGCAACATCTTAAAGTTTTGTTGCACTCGATCGTGCAAGACGCACGATTCATTTTCAATTTTCATGATCGATCGATCTACTTATAATCGATCAATTTATCGATCTACTTATTCCACCTGATTTATACATTATGTAGTTAAAACACCAGTGATACTATCATAGTGTACTGAATTATTCAAATTCAGTTGGTTTGTTTTTTTTCTTATTGTGTACGGAAAGGGGTAAAAACGCCATATCCGTAGCCTTTTGGTTTTTGTTCCAATTGATAATTTTATGTCTTTGTTCAAACGCATGATACTAGATGCATGCACCTTACTGATTGTTTCTTATTATGCATGCAGCATAGGCAACATGCATCACTAAAATTTTGTTGTACCCGATCGTCCAAGATGCATGAGTCATTTTCAATTTTCAAGAGAAGCTTGAAATTTTCAAATGTTTACGGTCCCAAGATGTTTATTTACATAATAACAAGTCACAAACCTGTTCCAACAACTATCTGTTGGGGTATTCGGAAATTAAGAATTAGTGAGACTGTATTGATAACTATATTTTTTTTCTGATATTTCTCGCATTCATACTATCGTGAATTTAGTTTTGAGAATCGCTACAGTATCTTATGCCAGATTTTGTTTCTCGCGAATTTTGATGTATATATTTCTCGAACAATTACAGTCATATTCGTCGACTTTTAGTATTCATTAATTCTGAACTATTTCCTTGTATTATTCCAATTTACAAATTTCTACAAACTTCTACTGAACAAAATAACAAGTTTTGTCCTAAATTATCATAGAAAGATATTTATCAGAGACTTGCAATATTTCCTGCACTTCACAAAGATAGTCTGCTATAACTGTCCGAATCCAGTAAAGCTAAACATTTTGTATCTTTCCCTCTCGCACGCGAGATGCACACACACAATAGGCAACCTTCCACTCATTCACTTGCACTCACCCACAGTACGACGCGCGTCTGTGTTCAATGGCCTCCATTTCTTCCGTCGTGTTCTCCTTTGAATAATGAATAACGAACCTGCACACGAAGCTGTGGACCAATATTTAACAGATCATCATAGTGAATACTTCACAATTGACGAATTCAATTCCGAATTTTGCCCCCAAACTGGAAATGATAGTCGATCTGTTCACAGTTTTTCCATAGATAAATACTTCAGCCTCATTCATATCAATTCACGAAGCTTGAATAAGAACTTTGAATCAATCGAAACGCTCTTAAACTCTCTTCACCATTTTGCCTTTTCCGTAATAGGAATTTCTGAAACTTGGTTGCATTATGTCTCCCCAAATATGTTTAGTATTCAAAATTATGATATGATTCGTGCAGATAGAAGGACTGGAAGAGGAGGTGGAGTAGCCTTGTATATACATAATCAACTTCGTTACAAACTCCGACCTGATTTATCCATAAATGGTGTTGAAAGCTTATTCGTCGAAATTATAAATGATAAAACTAAAAATATTATTATAGGTATTATTTATAGACCACCAAATAACGAAATAGATTTATTTCTAGACAGCATTGAAATTTTTTCAAATACAATTATTCATGAAAATAAAAGTTTGTTTTTAATGGGGGATTACAATATTGATTTACTAAGTACGACAAACCATAATTCTTCTAGATTTCATAACACATTATCATTAAGTAGTCTTTATCCTCACATTAACAAGGAAAAGTAGAAATTACGCGGTGCGTAAAATATGTCCCCGCCGGAAGTAGCATTTAGTATCAAAATGTACTATATAGGTCAAAAGATCAAGGTCAAAGGTCAAAGAAGTCAAAGGTCAACATTCTGTGTAGAAGTTTTGAAGCCCTCACCTAGTGCCATCACATAAAGCAAACGGAATCGAAATCCGGTTAGAGATGGCGAAGGAGTAGCATTTTGTAGCCAATGTACAATATAGGTGAAAAATCAAGGTCAAAGGTCAAAGAAGTCAAAGGTCAAAATTCTGTGTAGAAGTTTTGAAGCCCTCACCTAGTGCCATCACATAAAGCAAACGGAATCGAAATCGGGTTAGAAATGGCGAAGGAGTAGCATTTTGTAGCAAAATGTACAATACAGGTCAAAAAATCAAGGTCAAAGGTCAAAGAAGTCAAAGGTCAAAATTCTGTGTACAAGTGTTGAAGCCCTCACCTAGTGCCATCACATAAAGCAAACGGAATCGAAATCGGGTTAGAAATGGCGAAGGAATAGCATTTTGTAGCAAAATGTACAATATAGGTCAAAAAATCAAGGTCAAAGGTCAAAGAAGTCAAAGGTCAAAATTCTGTGTAGAAGTTTTGAAGCCCTCACCTAGTGCCATCACATAAAGCAAACAGAATCGAAATCGGGTTAGAAATGGCGAAGGAGTAGCATTTTGTAGCAAAATGTACAATACAGGTCAAAAATCAAGGTCAAAGGTCAAAGAAGTCAAAGGTCAAAATTCTGTGTAGAAGTTTTGAAGCCCTCACCTAGTGCCATCACATAAAGCAAACGGAATCGAAATCGGATTAGAAATGGCGAAGGAGTAGCATTTTGTAGCAAAATGTACAATATAGGTCAAAGGTCAAGGTCAAAGGTCACGACTGAAATTCTGTGTAGAAGTTTCAAAGCTCCCATGTAGTGCTATCATATAAAGCAAACAGAATCAAAATTGGCTCATAAATGACAGAGAAGTAGCAAATTGAAGATTTTGATCACACACGGACGCACACACGGACACACGGACACACGGACGGACGGACGGACGGACGGACACACGGACACACACACGTACGGAGCCCGTTTCATAGTCCCCTGCTCGAACTCGTTCGGCGGGGACAAATAAGCCTACGAGAATCTGTAACACCACGTCAACTGAGACTTTAATCGACAACATTTTCTCTAATATTATTGATAAAAATTATACTAATGGCATACTTTATTCAGATATATCTGATCATCTTCCCATATTTACCATTCACGAGCAGATTGGAAACGTTCAACCAAAACAAAAATGCTATAGAACGCGAAGAAAAGAATCTCACGAAAATATTAATTCATTAATATCTGATTTATCACGCGAACAATGGCAAGATGTGACTTCGGTCAATGACGCGAATCTATCTTACGAAATGTTTTTGCATAAATTTCTTTATTATTATAATAATCGTATTCCCTTAGTTAATAAGAACAATCGCGCAAAAATAAAACAACCATGGATTACCAAAGGGCTAATGCGTTCTATACTCACCCGTAATCGCTTATATAAAATGTCCTTACGTAAACCAACACCACAGAACAAAGCAAAATACAGAACATATCGAAATACATTAACCACATTAATCCGGGCATCTCGAAAGCGATATTATTCAGACATATTAGAATCAAATAAGGACAGTAAAACCAAACTGTGGCGAACTATCAATGACCTTATTAAGAATAAAAAGAAAGAACTCCCGACCGTTATTTCCGAAAATGACCAAGATGTTAACGACCCTGAAATCATTGCAAATTGTTTTAATAAGTTCTTTACCAACATAGGCCCCAATCTCGCCTCAACAATACTTCCAAACGCTGGAAATTTTACAGATTACCTTCCTGAAAGTAATAATAATTCTTTATTTTTTACTCCCACGAATGAAAATGAAATACTGAATATTGTTCGATCTTTTAAGTCGAGTAGATCATGTGGCCATGATGGATTAAGTATGCACTTACTAAAACAAATAATATATTTTTTAGTAACCCCCATAGTACATATCTGTAACTTATCATTATCTACTGGGATCTTCCCAAATTCTTTAAAGATTGCGAAAGTAATCCCTATTCACAAAAAAGATGATGCGTCCCAAATAAAGAATTATCGTCCAATTTCATTATTGCCCGTCATTTCCAAAATCCTTGAAAAGATTGCACATGAACGTTTGTATAAGTTTCTAGTTGATAACCACATTTTAAATCCTAACCAATTTGGTTTTCGAAAAGGTTTTTCTACAGATTTTGCAATCATTCAAACTTGTGACAAAATTATCGATTCTATTGCGAACAAACAGCACGTGATAGGAGTTTTTATGGACCTGAGCAAGGCCTTTGATACAATAGACCATGGAATTTTATTAAAAAAGCTACATAATTATGGCATAAGAGGAATAGTTCTTTCCTGGTTCCGAGATTATTTATCCCAACGTCAGCAATACGTAGCATTTCATTCAAGTACCTCGTTTAAGTCATATATTACTTGCGGTGTACCACAGGGATCCATTTTAGGACCTCTACTTTTTCTTATATATATTAACGATATTATAAATTCCTCAACCCTTCTCACCTATGTATTATTCGCGGACGATACCAGTGTCTTCTACTCTCACAACTGTTTAAACACACTAGTGGATATACTTAATTCTGAGCTTGCAAAAATTTCTACATGGTTTAAATGCAATAAATTATCACTAAATATAGATAAAACGTGTTTCATAAACTTCAATACTTCACATTTGCAACCGATAATGCCTAATAACATTATTATTGATGGTATGCCCATTATTGGAAAAAAATCAACCAAGTTCTTAGGGGTAACCCTTGACTCCAATTTAAATTGGAATAACCACATTGATAATATAACCACATTAATATCTAAAGTCATTGGAATACTTCGGAGATTAAAATATTTTGTAACGGAAAAAGTACTCACTATGTTATACAATGCATTAATCTTACCGTATATTAATTATTGTAATGTTGTCTGGGGAAACTGTAATAAAACCAAAGTAAATGTTATTTTTCTTTTACAGAAAAAGGCAATAAGAATATGTACTAACTCACATTATTTAGAACATACTGATCCATTATTCCTTAGACTAAAAGTTCTTAAAGTTGACGATATACACAAATTTCAAACAGCAATATTTATGTTCAAATACACGCAAAATCTACTCCCACTCTTCCACAACGCATTTTCCCTTAACAGGGATGTCCATGCTTACCCCACGCGCCATCGTAATGATTTCCATTTGAATAACCCTAAACTCCTATTAGCTCAAAAATCAATTCGGCATAACGGGCCTGATATTTGGAATTCACTCCCTCTCCACATAAAACAGTGCACATCTCTCTATTCCTTTAAGGCAAATACAAAGAAATATTTCTTGGCACAATATCATACGGTACAGTAATCATTAAACATGTACCTCTTATACTCAACAACAAGGCAATATTTTGGTCCACCCCCTTTTCCCTTTCTTTTACTTTGCTGCTTGACCCTTCGCCCATATTATAACATATTCAATCATTTTCTTAGAAGTGCTGACCATCAACACTTTCGCGCTTCATCACCTGCACACGCACTCACAGGCACCACTCCTGTTTACCAAGTAATTGTATAAAACTGGATTTACATGCATTTTAACATGGCCCATCCGTATTAGTGTTCAAGTACTACAATAAAAAATGGTAATTTAACTCTGGCTGTCCGTCTGTTCAAGCACGGCTTATAACGGCGGCCCTCTGCATTATATGTATATATTATATATTGTACTGTGAATCAAGTCATTATTGGCCATATAAACATTTTGTATGTTATTTAACGTTTCATTTGTCTTTATATACAAAATATGACTTACTATGTAATATGTCAATAATTTTCAGAATTGTATTTGTGTAATTGAACCTGCCTTTGTTATTTTTGTATTCTGAAAGAAAATATGAAATGCAGAAAATAAAATCTTTTCAAACTTTCAACTTTCAAACTTTCAAACTTAAAATGCATAAAACTTTCTTGTTACCAGAGCAACCTATTTGCACACAATGTCAATTGATAGCATTTTGAGGTGGAAGTCTACAGGTTATCAAGAGTACTACAAGACTATTAAAGTGACAAATGTTCAGAACCACAGACCCTGAATTCAGCTTATACGAGCACTTTGTTAGAGTTCATCAAATTAAGTAGACCTATGAACCCCATTGCATTCAAAATCCAACAAATCAGCAAGCTAAGACTATATTAAAAGAAAATACTATTTTCAGCATCAAGAAGTCGAAGTACTCTTGCACTTTGTGTTTTTAAAATGTTATACACTGTAGGACATTGCTTGTACCTGGGTACTTTCAGTCTTAAAACCTTGATACATATATGTCTTCAAAAACATGTACATTTTCATGAATATGACTTGCATAATTCAGGCAGGTTAAAAGAGAGCTCTCAAATTTGAGAATTTATGGTATAGCTGGCAACCCTCCCCCCCCCCCCTCCCACACCACCACTTTTACAGCATTGTCAATAAATGTGCCTACAAGTACCAGTAAAATGTATTCATCTATAGGATTACATCATATGTGATACAGTTTGTGGATGTTTCTATTTCTACTATACCTACAGTAATAACAAATCATTTCATTCACCTGCTTCCTCCACTTGAGTTTTGTAGGCAAAATTCATTAAAGTTGTTGCTAAGGAGGGCAAGAATCCGGCAAGCTTTGTTAAGGGCAAAATACATACACTGTACTCATGTTACCTGGTGTCTTCACTTTGAATCGTACAAAAGTACCAGAGCAAAAGATAAAATGAAATAAGAGAAGCACTTGTCCTACTTTCATAACTTACATTTGTACATGTAACCCAGCTTTCATCTCAAGCGAGTTTCAGTTGTACAGAAAATTCAAGAACTCTATTAAAAGTAACACACACACACACACACACACACACACTAACACAGCTCAGGGGAGATACAAGGTAGGTATATAACACTTTTCAAACTGATAACAGGCAGGTACACGTAGATGATCTGAATACAGTGGATCCAAGACCAGGAAGAAGAGACGGCCAGAAACAATAATCCACCCAATCCTGCCCATATTTGGCTGCATTCCCCTTGGAAGCAGCAGTACGTACCACCTACTCGTGGTACCCCAACACACCACACAGCAGGCCTATGCCTACCCAAGCACTGCTGGAACATTAGTAGTGGCTGGCTGGTTGTGCATGCTGCACTTCATTGAATGTTAATTCATCTGTCTGTATGCAATCCACATTGTAAAGGGTTGTTTCAAAGTGACTGCATTAAAGTACTCGATTGTACATATGTAGTATGTTCTAGTCTTCCTGCCAATACCAAGCATACTTCAAAGGCACTGTGTCAACAGAGGAGCAGAGCTGTGGAGACACATTGTGTACTGTCATGAGGAGTTTCAGTTTCATCGACAATGAAGGGGGGGGGGGGGAGAAAATACTTTCTTTTTCATGATACCCATCTTTCCCATACACTATCAAGAATATCTTACAATTGTAGGTACACTTTGTATGACTGTCATCTCTGCTGATCAAATCCACTGTGGTGAATAGTAAATTTTGAAGGCAAATGCATGTATCATAATTTGGTTCAATTATGGGAAATTGTGTGATACATTGTAAGCCATCATGCTGAATCAAATTCATTTTAAAAGTGTGTTTTTTTATTTACAAAAATACAATGAATATTGTCATGGGTTAGCTGAACATGATATAGAAAAAAAATATGTACTGAATATATTGTAATGGTTAGCTAAACATTTCATCTAAACATCCATATTGATTAATACGTAACTAGGAATAGAGAGGGCACTCCGCATTTCCTGTTATTACCAAAACATTTACTAATGTATTACTGACAGATTACATTGCACACACAGGAGGGATAATCTACATACAATTTACAATGTAAAAAAGACAGTAATCATAAAGCATACAAAATAAAGCGGTGGATCTTTGATGAAATGGATAGCTGCCAGTCAACACTTGACCAAGCATTAATCCTATCAAACCAGCAGAAGTCGGTTTAACAACCACTCATCAACTCTTGTTATGGGCGGGTTCTCTTCATCAATAAAATCCATCACAGTTGGATGTTAATGTGTGCAGAACATGCTGTCAGCGTTGAGTGGATGTTGCTACACCTTTTATTATTCCCAACTAGGCAATATCTGTTTTATAACTTAGCTAAGAAGCAGCAAAGAATATTGTCAATATCACATGGCATTGCAACTGATGAAAATATTCAATATCAGGTTGGTCAACAATTTGAAATTTTGATAGCATGTTGGCATTGCATGTGGTGGGAAAAAGAAAAAAGAAAAAATTTTATATTACAAATATATATGAAAACATACGTGCATGAACACATATTATGATCATGTCCATTGTGGCAGGAGATTTGGGTATGCTGAAGGGCCTAAGAAGTGCTAGTGTCCTCTGGATGCTCTCTAGTGCCAAATAGTCGTAAGTCAACATTCAACCACAATAAAGTGGCAATCCAAGTCTACTGATAAACATTTTTCAGCTCTATTTTTTGGAATTTTTCGGCCACTTTTGGTTTATTTGCATGTTCCCCATTGTCAACAGATCATCATTATGTTCTTTTTTCTTTTCATGATGCTTTAATGTTGAACATTTCTATGGATGTCTAGCAAAAGAACTTTACAGCAATCGGTTAAAACCCCTTGAGGACCACCCTGTCATGCACAAACACTATGATAACATTAATCCAAAATACGGATTATGAGAAGTGGGGGAGGGAACATAAAGAATGTATTCTTCCATCAGACGGCTACAGAGACTGAGGGGACTTTCCATCCTATTCCCAAAAAAAGAGTATTTCTGACATTCTGTGTATTTCTGGCAATAGTTATCTAATCATAAAAGTGTTGATCAAACATCAACACAGGAAAACAAAAACAAAACTGGAATCAGCTCAAAGACTATCTTAAGACAATTCAAAGTCTCGTGATTTTACAAAACAGTTTCCTGTTCAAACAAGAATAAGCACAAAGTATTGTTTGTCTACAACTGTTTCATGAGGTTTGTTTTGGTTATATCACTACATTTTTTTTCTTTTCTGGAGGGGGGGGGGATGGGTTTACAACACAGAATTTAAAACATTTTTCAAATTGACTGCACTAAGAATATCATCATTCCATTATTTGGTATGGTTTGCAATTTCATTGTAAGACACAATCTGTTATATGTCTTCCCATGGGACAACATAATAAGATATTCTGCTTATAGAAGAACATTTAGATAACAAAATGTTCCCCTAACACATGACCATGTTTCTCCAACAGCTAACTGGGATTCCAATGCCCGGCATGATGCAGTATAATGCAAACTGATGCATTCCACATTTGCCACACTGTTTGGCGAGGGATTATGTATGTGTTAAATTACAAGGAAGTTGCTTGATCCACCACAGATGACTATTAAACGCCATCTTCAGGAGAGGAATTCCATGGATTTACAGGACACTGCAGAAAGTGTGATACCACAAGGAAAACATTCACACACTCGTGGGTGGGATTCAAAAATGGCAAGACCTCGGCAAGCAAACATAGTTCTGCCTCCACCTCGCTGCTCAGTGCTTGCATGACAAACAACATTCTGTTTTAGGTGGAGTAAAATAGCATTGTCCCCAAGAAAATACCCTGATAAAGTATCAGAGAATGCAGGGAGAAAGTCACATTTGTGGGGTAAGAAGATGTGAGAATGCTTGCAGAGCCACTTGGGGAGGGGGGGGGGGGGGGGGGGGGGGTAAGTTCACAGTTATCATCACACCAGTGTACAGTATCCGGTATGGGAAGACATGACATACGGTGTTGTAAACAAGTGTACCTGATCAACATGAAAACCAGATTGTGGTACCTGTCTTCAAATATCAGAAGTACCCTTCTCCCCACAAGTTTGATTGCAGTACTTACATTAAAGGAACAGATTTTTTCTTTCTTTTTTTAAGAAACAATTTATGTCTACAGACAAACTTTGCACAATCACACTTTGACAGTCTAATAATGCTTGTACGTGTTTGAATCATTCAAAAGGCAACTTAAAGTCAGTCGTTTTGAAGAAAGAAACACACAATGGCTCCCTGTTGAGCAGCTGCAATGTCTTCTAAAACCTCTTACACAAGATTGTGAATGGAAATACCCTCTTTTTTTTTGTGTGTGTAATATGTGCATAGGCCTACAGTAGGTACCTATATCCAAACAAACCTTTAAAAGGGCCTCATTCTTGTGTCTTATCCAACCCACTTATTTAAAATCTAGGCCTACATCTCATTATTTACCAAAAAAAAAAAAAAAAAAGAATGGGTTGGGAGGGCAAAAACTATCTGATTGCCCTTACATGATTCACTATGTGTGGTACACACACAGTTCACTTTCCACAATATGCCATTGCAATGTGGGAGTATACAAACTCATAGATGTACATTTGTACAGACAGTTTTGCCTTCCTTTGAAATGCTTCTCCTCAAGAAATTCACATGTGATTCTCCAGTGGAGTTCAGAGAACCCCAGAGGAGGAGACTCTGTCAGGGCTAGACATGAGGTCATGGGGTCACGTCATGGTATTGGCACTTGGCTAGTCTCTTTGTCCAGGCTGAACATTACATAGGCTACACTTTGTCTTGAACACATCATATTTTGCCATAAGCTGCTATAACAGACCAATGCTTTGAAAAATAAAGATGTAATCTTTGTACCTTAATGCAGAGTGCTTTCGAATACATTGTACATCTCACATGTCAGCTTTCCCTGGGCAACTAAAACTCATGGTTGGCAAGAAGCGATACAAGGGCAATTGCCCATAAAATACCGAGGGGGGGGGGGGGGGGGGAGAACAGCTCTTGTATATTGTAAAGCCCTGTTCCTGTTATGGATAACAGAAAATAGCTGAGCAACCATCTGTTCAGTATTTCCAGTCTCTTATTATTTTAAGCGACGTTTACTGTTCAAAATGCATAGTACGTAAAACAAGAACTGCCCCCATGCGCACATGTTATATTTTAGTGCAATTGCTTCACCATGTTTACATTCTTACAGTTTTCTGTGAATCTCTGTTGTCAATGAAAATACAGGGAAACGCAGAATAGGAAGAAGAGGATGAATGAAAAGGAGCAAGAATGCAAATAGTTTAGGTTAAAGTATTTGAATTAATGAGACAATATTTGGTTGTGTAAGTTACAAAAAAAAAAATTCAGTGGAGATCATACATAACTCAAATATGCTGAAGTACCCAATGCTAAACTTCCATCTCTACTTGCCCACTTTTAAACAAGCTGCATAGCCTTTCTGTTTTGTAAAAATTATCTCTATAAGCTAGTAACAAGGGTAGAACTCTCCCCTAGTAGGGAATTTTGGGCGGCCATACAAATGTTGTACATGTACATGTACGGTAGGCAGGTGTATTGCTGTATGAGATTCTGTGCCACTGTTCCCAATGATAATTCTGTTTTCATTTTTTTTTTTTATGTTGTATAATAGCATTTAACATCAAAAGAAAAAAAACATAAAGGGAATAGGACATGATGATCTATACACATGACACAAATGGACTTGAATTAATACAGATGATTTTTTTTTTCCAAACACCATATTTCCTTGTTTTATTTTTACTTTTTCCCTGTTGTGTCCCCCCCCCCCCCCCCTTCTCTGAAACATCGCACAACATGCACATTTTGGCACTTCTTCTCTCGCAAATAGGAGAAGGTAGGGGGCTTCACATGTTCCAACTTTTTCATGTTTCTGAAAGACAGTTTTAGGAGTACATCATACCAACTGTAAGTCTGAATGGGAGGCTAGCAGGAAACCTGCAGGGAGTAGCAGGAAATTTCAAAGGAAGACACTTAATCTACGTGCTGTAACTAACGCCAGTTACCATGAGGCTAACTCGAACATGGTTTGCATGCGTGGAGGGGAATGAGGAGGCGGCATACAGCTGTAGCACAGTATACTACGTGGTACTAGACAAGGCATAATTCTCTCCTTTTCAATACTCAGCACAGTGACACTTACAAACTTGTACTTTTAACATACAGTACTACATACCCAGACACATACAAACACACACACAAACACAAAAACTCAGACAATTTATATAAATAGACACATGCATACAGATACAAAAACACCAGACGCAGATACAGATATACAGAAACAGACACACAGACAAAGATACAGGGGCCATACATACACACTGCCACACTCACAAACAAACACACACACACACACACATTGCATCACACAAAGAGGTATAGGCCTACTGGTAGTCCCTAGAATGCAGTTTGTAAAGTGTATAGGAAGAATTGATTTGCTATACATGTAAGGCCCTACAATATACAATTGTACCTACTATAGTGGGGTGGCTTAGTGACAAATATACTGATAATCGTGACACGCCGGACAAAAGTGTCATTTTTTCCTCAGACATTTGTATATATATAAAGATCAAAATTAGGGGGTGCTCCAAGAAATCCGCTAACAGAAAAAATGAGAAAACGCCCTTAATTTGTACATAACAATAATGTCTGAATTCAAAGACTATACACAGGACATTCGCCAGGTTTCTGTACAATGCAATGCAATGTACATGGTTGCTAGTCTTAAAATTCAGACCCATAATACGACATATTATGTGCATGTTTACAGTAATACACCATTTTTACTGGTTTTCCTATGGTAACAGGTGGTTAGTCTGTGTTGCAGACCTGAGGGAGGTGTGTTGGAATAGTCCAGTTTTCTTAAGCACCTTTTCATTAAATAATTTGATATAATTTCTGGTAAAGGATTTTTTTAGTACTGTCTACCTCCTGTAGAGAAATGGCAAAGAGTGACATGTGACTCTGGCTCAGATACTTTAAATCTTGGGCAATGACTTAGCCAGGTGTAGGACTATGTCACAGCTCATTTTTTCTCCCAGAACTACTAGTTCACCAGTAGAAGAGCTGCATATTCCATTGAGAACTTAAGGTTTTGGGTATTGCCATACATATTTCCTAACAAATTTAACCCGTTTCCTCCAAGATTGTGTGAATTCCATAGGTTTAGCGCAGGGATTACCTGGTTCCCGTAAGCAATTTTTATTGTCCGCACTTCCCCTCTCTATATGTTTCTTATTTCTTATGGGGGTTATTCAAATGTTTAAAAAGGTTAAAAGTTTGTTTTCATAGATGAAGTTGAATTTAGACAATTTGAATATTTTTAAAAATATATTGATATTTGTAATTTCACTCATAAAGACTTAAAGCGGTTTGAATATTTTTGGTCTGATAGCTATGTATAGACATGTTATTAAAAAGTAAAAGCAATGTTTGATTGGTTCACATTATCCAAAGAGGGTGGGATGTAGTTGGCTGGTGAACAAAGTCTATGGGGGAGTTTAAAAAGTTGATAGAAATAAAACAAAATCGGTATAGAGCAGAATCTAAATCACAATATAATATGACAAAATTCCCGACCCCAAAGGCGGTTGATTCTATGATGCTTTATGTCAAAATACATTTCACCAAAATACATGTGATTGATAGGAGGAAAAAGTATAGTACATTAAAAACAATATAGTTCAACTAACCCCATTAGTCCAGCAGCATAATGAAATGATTGTTAAGTTTTTCGCCTTGTCAATTGAAGATGATGTTACATAATGACAATTATCAAAGTCAGTTAGATCTAGTATATCAAGAAACCAAAAAGAAGGGGTGGGGTGGGGAGAGAAGAATGAAGTAAGTTATTAGTATCTGTAGTTTTGGTTTTCAGTATATTCATTTTAATTTCCTTAATTTCCGTTAGGTCATCATGGATTGGAGCATTTGTGTACTAGTAATCTGCCAGGAACAAAAACAAGAAAAACTTAAAGGTCCTATACACTTTTGGGAGAGTGACTTGAAAAAAATGTTCAGGATATCACATTTTATGCATAATATGTGTAGGTCTGGGGGCATTTCATGAAGCATTTTGTCCGACAAGTTGTCGGACAAATTTGCTCTCTGCCAATCAGATGCAAGGATTTCTGTAGTTTGTAACAGTTTGTCAGAAAAATATCTGACCAAACTGCTTCATGAAATGCCCCCCCCCCCCTGTTGTATCACAAGACATCCTACCATAATTTTTATACAGTTTTTGCAATCAAAGCAAACATATAAAGAGATATCAGTATTTTTCTCATTAAAGCATAAATGCGGACGGTTTAGTCTGGAAACATGTTATCATAGAAATATTGTTCACATTTTGTGTTATCAACAATACTTAACATTGATTATACAGATTCATTTTTACAGAGGTTCTTTCTATCCGTAACTCACACTTAAGAACAATTTTCAAGCACTAATTTTGGGTTTTTGCCTTTAATTATCCACAAAAAGGAGGACTCAATGCATAAAAGGTGTATGCTTTATTTTTGGAAAATGTTGAGGAGATCAGGAAAATTATATATATTGATGTAGATTTTGGACCTGAAGGAGCAGTTGAAGCATTTTTAAGAAACAATGCCTTGTGGCATCGTTCTTATCATCAAAAATTAATAATGACAAACTCAAATGAAAATTGGAGGGGGGGGGGGGGGAGAAAAGACGAACATATTGACATGAGACAGCTTGGTAAAGATTAAACGCTATAATAGACAATGCAGCCTCTTTTCTCAGTTCATACTTATCCAGAGTGTGTGCTTTCTTTCCAGTACCGGTATTATTATTTAGATAGGTTAGGAGAATCCCTTTGAATTGTGTGATACATCATTTTAAAGCTTACAGTCTGCTCTTTCAGAATCTGTCCTTAAAGGACAAGTCCACCTTCATGCACACATGGATTCAGTGAATACAACAATATTAGTAGGACACATCACAGAAAGCTTGGAAAAAATCGTATAATCCGTTCAAAAGTTATGATTTTTTCAGGTATCTGCACAGTCGCGGCTGGATGAAAAGACTACCACAGTGTATGATGTCACATGCGCACATTCTAAGGAAAATAAAATGAGAATTTCACAAAACCATACTTTTTGAATAAAGTTCACATAGTTTCTTTGACTTGCTACTGACGTATGTCAAGGGTAATATTATTCCCCCTGCCTTCTGAAAGAGAAGTCGAGTATCCTTTTGTAAGCGAAAATAATTTATGTTGAATTTTCTTTATTCATTCTTTATATCGTTGTACACATGTGACATTACAAGGTATAGTAGTCTTCTCATCCAGCCTCGACTGCATGAGCAGAAACTTCAAAAATGCATTACTTTAGAACGGATTGTCCAATTTTCCTCAAACTCTCACTGATGTGTTCTACTATTGTTGCTGCATTCACTCAACCCACATGCTATAAAGGTGACAAATCTTTGTCTGGCGACTTTTTTGTTGATCAATTATACCAACCCTGATGGAAATCTCTTCAAATTCATAAGTTCTGAAGTCTCCTTTAAGTTTAACCAAAATCTATATATATAGTTGCCATGGCAACATACCACTTAACACTAATGAAAAGTATTTCAAACCTCTATACATCCCGTCGATCAGTTGTACCTATTCAAATGGAATCTCTTCCAAACTGGAAAATAGCCTCCTGTAACTAACTTCAATAAAAACCCTAGTTTTGGGTTGCCATGGCAACGCACAAATCAACAATTATATTTGACCCCTGGTTTATACTCTTGGTACCTTCTATACAACGTTCATATCAAATTTTGTGAAAATTGAATCTTCCTCCCTCGAGAAATAAACAAAAACATGATTTTTAGAAAAAGTTCATTGACCTTTGACCTTTTACCTTTGGAAAATTCACTCCAAATTCAATCAAAATATTTTACTTGTTCTCAATATTCTTCCTGCCAAGTTTTATCCAGATTGGATATTCCTGACCTGAGAAATAGTCAAAAAACCAATTTCACAAATAAAGGTCATTGACCTTTGACCTCTGACCTCCTTCCCAGCATCAATTTTCTTGGAGCACCCTATTTTTTGAGAAGGTACATCATGAAGTACCTTTGGTGAAAAAATCATGCTTTTGTCCGCCGTGTCACGATAATTTCACTAAGCCACCCCACTACTATGTGTATATGAAGATCGATCAATATTTGAGCATTAATATCCTGAATCTAAACTCACTCTAATTTGCGTACTAGTATTTGTACACTAGTATTTGTACACTCAGTAGTATCTGGTTGTGACCGATAAAACTGTTCTTTGGAAACATAATGCTAAATATCTAAAAGTGAAAAAGAAAATACTTTAGGAACTAATTAACAATGATTATATACCCGCAACGACATTGTACTCCTTGCTCACATATCTGCAAACTAACAGTAGAGGGGATGCTGCTGAAAATTGCTTATCCAATACATGTACAATGTATTCCATAGCAAGGAGCTTCTGAAGCTCGTGTAGCAAGCCAGTGAAGGGGCATTGAGGCCAGAAGCTTTCAATCTTACAGTCTTCTTCAGAGGCAAAATGACCATGAAACTGTAAACTGGTGAAGTACCTTGAAACTGTCCAAGCACTCAAAAATCAATCGTGTGAAAGCGTCCACTTCTACATTTAAGCTTTCATTTCCTGTGAACTTGAAATGTGTGTAAATGTACAGTAGGTTCAAGTTTAATGAGACATCTACTTCGTCTTCTAACATCCCACTTGTCCGATTTTATCCTCGTTATGCCAGTTCACTTGAACATGAAGTGGCCTTTAATCCTCCAACCGCACATGGAACATGAACTACTGGTACATGTAGTAAGACTGGTTCAGAGCGATACATTTGCCAAGCCTTGTCTGTCAGTAATCAAAAGGGTCATGAGCCAATGTCAATGCATAAAAGACGCTGTACATTTCAACATGGAAATTGTCAAACTTTCAACATAAAACGAATTTGTTGAAGTTTGCTAACCAAACTTTATGATGAAAAATTGCTCTATAATACAACAGTTTTGAGAATCATACGTGTATGCTGTCACTATCAAGATGTGCAATTTGTTCATGAACAAAATTTACCATGCTACAAGTACAATGCAATAAACTATCACATGACTGGTTTATTCTACCACTAATGTCTTCAGAAAATAATAAGGATGGTAAATCTGGTCACTTACAAATTTTCTGATCTTTTTTAAAGCATTTTGTGCATAGGATATAAAACCCTGATTCTTTCATAGATTTATATGGATCTATAGGCCTACTAACACTATCAAAGATGATAACATAGTACTGCAGAAGCGAACATTATATGTACAACAATGCAGCCCAGATTTCAAAACTGGAAATATTATTTAACAGTGCCTTTAAAGGAGCAATCTTGGCTTTGAAACCATAGATTAATACATACAGTGATGCCCAAAAATGATAAAAGTTAACATTTCCTGTTTATACTGTATTTCATAAAGTACATTTGTAACTGCCTTTTTGATATTTAATTCTACAGCCCTCTGCATTCAAGTGACTACTGATAATTTCACACAAATGCTGAATTGGAACTCTGTTTTCCACATAAAAAGTATGCAGATTTCATGACAACATGGATTTTTCCGTACAAACTGTACAGGTATGACAATATGTTTTAGCACTACATTGCACTTTATACTTTTGAGCTATTCAACTTCATGAAAACTGTAAAAGAAATTATTCTATGAAAATGGTGTCTATCACATTGAAAGTTATAGCATGCTTGTCCATACAAGCTATGCTACTTGTACCTTCCCAATACTGACCTCAGTATCAAATACTGAGTAACTTATACAGGAAAACTGATCAATGCAAACTCAGTTCTATAAACAGCTGATACAAAATGTACTGTAAAATGAGAAATGTTCGCGTGCATTTTAATTTCGCAAATTTTGCGAGCGCGAAGATTCGCGAGCGCGAAGATTCGCGAAATTAAAATGCACGCGAAAGTTCTTTTCTACACTATATGCATTGAATACCAGTTCCAGTTCACGAAAATTTCATGCCGCTAAAAAGGCCGTCGGCTCCAATTCGCGAAAAATTCATGCCGCGAATATATCATGTTTTACAGTAACTGAAAGTTATTCTGAGTACATTAGGGATTGTGATTAGCAAAGAAACTAACATACAATTATCATGTATAATGATAAAGGCATGTAAAAGAGTACAGAATATGAAAACACATTGATAGGAATCTGTGGGTGTATGCAATTATACATCGTAGGCTCACTGCACCTTATTGTTGTTTAGGGGTTTGTACAGTGTAGTTTCTTTGAAACATCAATGTAATTTGATTGGCGATCTGGTTCAGGCATTTCCTGGTAACTGTAAACTGAACTTCACTTTCAGTGCTAACCCACTGGGATCTCTCTTTACTTGCATTTAAGCCCTTGACGACCTAATTTTGCTATACAACACATTTTTCATATGACACCTGCCAGAGTATACTCATGGTTAGACTTGAAAGGGTTAAATTCATATGACATCCTGTAAAATCTACTTATGACTTCAAAACCTCCAAGTCTTCTCAAATGCAAAGAACCAACCAATTCAAAGCCCAGCTTTTCACAAGTTCTTTTTTTTCTCTCTCTTTTGAACAGATTTTTTCAATATTTGTGGTTTGATAGCCTTGCAATGCACAATGTATTCTAGTTCTGCTCTTGCTGATCCTCCACGACTTTGACTGACCCCTTTAAAGCCAGCACTGGCATTGCTTCTGAGAGTAAAGAGTCATTTTCATGTGACGCGAAACCTCTACCTGCACTTCCCCTTGCATCACAGAGAGCGACGTATTAAAGTTTGCAGCGAGCATCAAGCTCCAAAGCCGAGCCAGACTTGAGAACACAGCTTGACAGTATGCTTTTGAAATCTAATTGTCTGATGGACCTACACCCACAGACAAGGTACGCATGTGACATTTACAATCTGGCGTTAAAGGAGAAAGTTGTATTTAGTCGCTGTGGCAGCAGTGATATGAAAGCTACAGATTGATGGTAATGTTACAAGCAAAATTCAGCTGAATTTAGTTAAGAATGCCAAGACTGTTCAAATGTATCAATTTTATACATATCTTATATGTTTGATGATGTATAAAAGATATTTGCTAGATCACTTACATGATATTCCAATCTATTAAGTGAATTGTATAAAATTCAAAAGATACAAACGAGTACATGCAAGTACATACTGTATTGATCACTTCTCAAACTGCGCGATTCATGAAAATGATATCTTTCTTGGTCTTGGTAGTATTTTGTAGTGAGATTAAAAAAAAAAAAAAAAAAAAATCTGTATGAACCTTTTTGGTTTGTATATTTTCTCTTTTCTTAGAAATTCTTTCATTGATTATTACAAACCTGAACAATACCTACGATGGTAGACCATAAGCAGGGGCGGAACAAGGAATTACGTAAAGGGGGGGGGGGGCAAACAATATTTCTGGTGCTACTTTCGGGTTTCATCTCATTTTTTCTTTTTATTTCTTTTGTTTTAACAACAACAAAAAGAGGGGGCACGCGCCCGGTACGCCCCCTCTGGATCCGCCACTGATAAGAATTGACAACCACAAGACATTCTGCATCAAAATTTAGTAATACAGGTACAGATGTAGTCCTCTCACAATGAAAAAAAAAAAAAAGGCTGGAGATATCATACACTGTACTAGGCAATATTTTTCTTTTAAGCCACGGTGACTGGGGAGTCATATGTGAACATGTCAATGGCAAACAAGAAATCTTGAGTTACCTCGAGACCAGCTTTTAATAGCCACTCAGTCAAAGTTCTGAAATGATTCTTTTCCAAAGGCAATCAAACTGTTCTGGTGTTTCACATTACACACCCTTCTACTTTGAAAAGTTTAAAGACAACTTGGTATCCAGCCAAAGTTTGTTTCAATTTTGCCAGTTTCTCAAGTATGAATGACATTTGAGAGCAAAACATTGATCGCTTTACAAGTACTTGTCTTGTTCTTGGTATTGTTACACGGGCACAAGGGGACTGTTGACTGCACACGGCCTATACTACAGGGAATAACTTTCCTGGTATCACATTGCAATTTGCTATACAATATGCAGATGCACCACTGCTAAACAAACTATCTAAATTGTGTAGCAGTTCCCCCCCCCCCCCACAAAAGTATTATGCAAATATAGTTGTGCAAGAAATCATTTGTAATACCATTCACCATCTGATGAATTAAAAATTCAATTCAAGTTGGAAAATGATTCCCCTTACTATATCCATGGTACTCCAACAAGATCCTATAAAGAAAAAGGTAAGTGTACAAATTTTGTAGCATAATACCACATGATGTACAATGTATAATCAGTAGGTGGGAAACAGAAAAAAGATTGTTCATTAGTGCTTCATTGAAATACATGAATGAAAGTTATAGCAGATATGATTTTTTTTTTTAATTTGACAGTTGCCAGATTGACATAATAAAATGGTAAACAAGATTCTAAATTATAGGACTAGTTTCAGCTGCTGACATATTACAAAATTTGTATCATGTTGATGCCTTCCATTTGAACATGACATTCTGTGAGTTACACTGTACACAGCATATCAAGGGCACATTACTTGTCTGCCACATATCTCTATGATTAGCTGCAATTACACATTGTACATCATCTTTCAGTTGCTGCATATACAGTTCTCTACTTAAACATCTGCACAGATCTGCAAAGATTCCGCAGCCACATTCACAGAAGACTAGCTAACACCCACGTCAAAATCATAACTGTACACACACACAGCCATGACCGAAAGTTCTGCAGTTTGCATGGCTCATACACTGTACATAGCATGGGGGTTGGCCCAAAGCAGATGAACAGCATGATGTGATTCATTTGTACATGTACTCATCTGCAACCTTGATTCAGGCAAGGGAGTTAGGCAATGGGACATTGTTAGGCTTTGTAATGGGACTGAGTTTGGACCAGGCCTACACTTGCAATATTGTAGGTCTGACAAGGTTACAGAGCAATGGATTATCTTGTTTGTATTGAACATTTGTATGCATGCATTTAAAGGCATAATTTACCATTTGCAGATGAAACAAAAACCCAGCAGTAGTGCTTTAAATTGTTCTAAAATGTGAGTTAGGGATAGAAACAACCACTGTAAAAATTTGAATCCGTATAATCGATGTCAAATGTTGTTAAATACACAAAATATAAACAATAGTTATAATAAAAATGGTTCCAGACTAAAGCGTATACAGTTACGGTTTATTGAGAAAAACACTGATATCTCCTTATATTTTAGGCTTTATTGCAAAAATTTTATATGGTAGGATGTTTTATGACACAACAGACCTACACATATGAATCAAATGTGATACCTTGAACATTTTTGAAATAACTGATTCCAAAGGTAAACTGGACCTTTAAGGAGATTGTCAAACTCAAGTACCAAGGTACAAGTCATCAAACATCACACTTGTATTAAGCAGTATGAATAATCACTCTGACTTACCATCGTACTTGATATTATGTTTAAAGGGAACATGCCTTCATAGCTACATTTGTACATGTACATGATTGCAAAGCATAACTACTGAGTAGTATATTCCAGGTTTTTGTTTCTATTAGTGTAGAGACATTTTCCATGATATGATTGATGGTCTCGTACTTGAACATCACTTCAAAGTGGGAACAATCAATCAACTTGCATTCTTTTTTTTTTCTTCTTCTTCATGCATGATCCAGTCAACATTAACAGGTTATCATACAACTATTGCCAGTCAACATTAACAGGCTATCATACAACTATTGTACACTTGTAGTGAGTAGTAGGTAAGCCTACCATGTACACTTGTAGTTCATATTTAATACTATGATATGAGCCTTCTTCTGTCCTTGTTTAATGACACACTAACAGAGCACATAATTTGTCTAGTACTGCCTCTGCAACAGTGTGCATAAGTGTGTACACTTCCTGATTTTTCTATCTTTTTCTTTTCTTTTTTGTCCTACATGTACCAAATGTTATGACGCACTTGGTGCAGGCAACAACACAGTTTTGATGTCCTTATCACGTTGTCACTCGGATGATCATCTGAGTGATTCAACAAGGATCCAAATCATGGGAAACACCTGCGAGAAATTTCTTTCATCCCAGCAACGAGCTCCCTCTTCAAATCCAGTTCAATTTCTCTCTCCCGCTCTTCCGCAGTGCAAGGAAACGCTACACATGGCGCATGCGCAAACTGCCCTCCACTTTTCACCTGCGAGTTTTACCGCAAGCAAACCCCTTTCACGCTACAACTTCACCTGTGTGAGATCTCGGGGACATCCACTAGGTCTAGTTTACCAGGGTCAGGGACAGTTCGAGGATGATATTTCTGAAAAGTCACGCAGCATTTTACCCATGATGCCTTTCATGCTACAGCATCACCCGAGCAGATCTTGGAGAATCTCAGGTAAAATTTGGGGTACAACACATGAAAGGGGCATAACGCTTCTCTCTTGTGACAACAAGGTACCGTAAATGTTTCCACACCCTGGCATTACGGATAGGCCTACCATGGACCAGCATGGTCATACATAATACGACCTCAGAGTCATAAAGTAACGTTAGGCCTTTACCAGCCGGCCTACTTACTAACGTTACTATTTACTAATACAGAATAGTAGCCACATATACAGTACTCTAACACCACTTTAATAGCATAGGTCCAGAGCAGCTACATGTATTATCAACTATACTCAGTAAACAAATTATCATGAACAATGAATGTAACTTTAGCCTATTGACTTGTAGATCTACTATTAAACTAACTAACATTAGGCCCCTACCCACAGGGGCCTGCACAAATCACGGGCAATCCGGCAAGGCAGAGGCCAGAGCAAAGAGCGAGAACTGTGTGAGCTGCGCTGTGATTAGTGATTCGACCCGACCCGACCAGTTCTGCCAGCTATGTTGTTAGATCTACACAAGTAGGGAGTAGAACGTTAAAAACTGTGGGGAAATGACACTTTTCCTTTCCTCTTTGTTGAACATTAATCGTTTCATGCCAACAAAAGCAGAGTGTCAATATAGGGCCTAGTCTCTAGAACCATAAACATAGCTGTGACAATGTGTGTAACGGTAGCATTACTGTTCAGTCAATATCGTGGGAATCGGAAAATAGAGCAAATCAAATACAGCAACTACCGCACCTCTTCTAACGAGGAAACAACATTTCGACAAGCTCCCATTCGGGCGACGAAATTCGACGTTGTTGGAGAGCTGATGTCTTCCGTGGCCTCGGCGACGAATTCGGCGACGGTGATGGTATCCGGCATGATGTCCACATAAGCGATTGCACTAATAAGCAATAAGATATCCGATAATTTGGAGAGATATGTAGCTACTTCCTGTTCACGTTAGAACTCATCTCCAAGGTTCACTCACACTACTAGTATACTGTATTGTGACACATTCGAATCGAGTATACCGTACACTTTTCGCTCGGACGGGCGGCGGGCAACACACAACGCACTGCTAGACACCGCTGACTAGCTGGAGGCGAGGGAGGCAAGGCGAGGCACGTACAAGCTGCCAGTGGAGCTGCAGTGGGCTACGCTTCGCTGATGCGTGCGCGTCCGTGCCCAGTATCGAAATACCCCCGTATATGGCGCGCCATTTACTCAATAATTCCGATTACTGAGTTTATCGCCGAAAAACTTTGTTTACTATTATAAGATGGCTAAGTAATTTCCAGGTTGCTGATTGGTCAAAGCGTACCACGTGATCATTCGCGAAAAGTGTCTATCCCTGCACACCCGTGGGATTTTCGCGCACCCAAATTGTCTAATGCACGGTTACTGTAAAAGTGGAAATTTTCGCGGTGTTCAAATTTTTGCACATTTCGCGCAACCAGAAACTAGCACGAAAATAAAAGCATGCGAATATTTTTGCTTGCCATATGTGCCTGTGCGTGATGTCTTGATTCCGCGGAATTAAAAACACGCGAAACTCTTCTGACCCGGCCAAGCGCGAAAAACTAGTCACGTGAAAATATCCACTTTTACAGTATTCAGCACAAGCTGGGATAATCTCGGAGAAAGCCTACTCTGGACCATTTTCCAACGGTAAGTACAATTTCAAAATCTTTGATATGTGATTTATTTCATTATTTCTTTCTCATACAAGGTATATTCACCTCGCGTTTGAAATTACTTAGCCATCTTATGAAAGGAATAACGCATTTTCCCGTCGTTGTTCAGCGATGTGCACTGCATACTCGCTAAACAACTCCGCGGAATGCGTTATTCCCATAGTATTATTCCGGTCGATAAACTTAGTTTTTTGACAAACTTTATCGAAAAACTAAGTTTAACGATAAACTCTGTTTATTGATAATCATGGTTATTTCAGCTTTGGCGAAAGGGGGCACTTGGTCGGAATTAGCTGCAGGATTATAGGACGTGGAGTTCAGCACGCACTAACCGCAGACTTGCAACTATGGGGGGGGGGGGCATTTCATGAAGTGTTTTGGTCGAATAGTTTTCTGACAAACTGTTACAAGCTAGTGAAATCCTTGCATCTGATTGGCTGAGAGCAAATTTGTCCGACAACTTTGTCGAACAAAATGCTTCATGAAATGCCCCCACCCCCCCCCCCCCTACATTACCAGCTAGTAGTTGCAACGGCAAACATCCCATATGAAAAATCTCGAAGTTCTGGATCTGGCAGCTCCTCTGGCTGCCCATTTGTACCTTCCTCGGCCATGGCAAAACAGCGAGCAAAGTGATCACTGAATGACGTCCATTGCGCTACTCAACCCGCGTGGTTAAGTTGCCAACTTGCCGCAATGCAACTATCAGTGTCCTATAATGCCTGGAGCTGGTCATATGGCACACGAGCAGTGGCAACGCTAAGCACAAAGCGCCCATACTGACAAGGCTTGAATAACTCTAATTTTTGATAAACTAAGTTTTTCGAGAGAAACTGTGTTTATCGAGCAAAAAAAAAAAACCTAGTTTGTTGCCGAAAAACTAAGTTTATCAGTCGATAAACTAAGTTTATCGAACAAAAAACCTAGTTTATTGCAATAAACAGTTTATCAGCGAAAAACTCAGCTTATCAGTTGATAAACTAAGTTTTTCGAGTGGAACACTGTTTACCGAGCGAAAACTAAGTTTATCGTTATAAACTTAGTTTTTCACTCGATAAACTGCAATTTTCAGTTGATAAACAAAGTTTATTGATAAAGTAAGTTTATCGCTCGAGAAACACAGTTTCTCTAGAAAAACTTAGTTTATTGACTGATAAACTTAGTTTTTTGGCGATGAACTAAGTTTCAGAGACTCCAACTCTCCCGCTTTTGACGGGAGATCTCCCGCCGAAAACCCATTTTCACAAAACGTCCAATTCTCCCGCTTTAGATTTAATTTCTTCCGCCCGCGCCCTGGCTCTGTGTCTCCCGCTTGTATGGTTTTGTAGATGCCAGTCAATTTCATATGCATGCATGTTTAGCATCTGCTAATTATGATATTATGATATATGAAATGAAGTTTTATTAAGCCAAAATGTATGATTTGAATCATTGAATTATTTCTTACTTAGTGCCATCGTATGTTGAAAAATAAGCCTGAGATAGCACAAGAAAACATCTATAGAACCCTAATATCCAAAGGGGCTTCGCGCACATCAAGTTGTTGGAGTCTCCCGTTTGCTGGGGGTTCACATACAGGCAGGACAATCTCCAGCAGAAGGTGCTTGGGGTTGGAGTCTCTGAAGTTTATTGGAGTTATTGGACAAGTGGCGCGCCATATCTATACGTGCGGCCGTGCTGTTGACTCGCTCACACACTGCACGGGCGGCGAAAGACGTGTTCGAGATAGTCTTCATCAGAGGCACCGCGACATGCTTTTGTTTTGTGTGTGCTGTGTTAGAAAACGTCAAAATGTGTCGCGACAGCTTCGCAAGATGGCGCCCTTCAATTTACCTACCATTGTCGTACAGCATTCCGTCTTAACTGTACACGTACGTCTGTTTGTAAATCATTACCCCCACAATTTAGAATTCAAAAGGTGCTTAATTGTAACATAAAGTATAAAAAGTATCACTTGTGGGCATTAGTAAGAATAATTACCCACACCGTGGACCCACACCAAGTAGGGCCTACCTAATAGTCCAGTCAAAATACGACAAAAAGTGGGTTAACCCACAACTAATTGCAACAGAAACGATTCCACTTGCATTTGACCCGGAAGAGCTATTAAAATAACGTATTAAAAGTTCCCTAAAATTCGAGTGGTGGATCAGTGTCTAATTTGCATAAATTCAAAATGGCCGCCATACAACCTGTTTATGCCTATATCTCGGGATACGTAACCAATAGAAAGTAAATTCCGGTTTCTAAACCTATGTTTTTTAGGTCAAGGAATACAATTATGTTATCTGTAGCAACCTTCAAGCATCCCTTTATATAGTTTTTGCATATATTTTCATATAATTATATGCAAAATGGCCGCCATATTGCCTGTGCAAGCCCGTATCTTCGTATACCATTAATGAAGTACACTCAGGAATAAGTCGCTATATATCTGGACATAAAACCCACAAAAAATATATATTCTGGTGTCTAAACCTATGGGTTTTTTTTAGGTCAGGGAATACAATTATGATATTAGCAGTAACTTTCAAGCTTCCCTTTATACATTTTTTGCATATATTTGCATTTAATAAATGCAAAATTGCCACCATAATTCCTCTACAGGCTTATATCTCTATCTGTAAAAGGTACCCAGTGGTGGTGTCTATGGTCTTAATTTTACTGCTGAAAGTCACTGTTGTAGAAAACGTTCCAATCAGGAATAATTACCTATATTTCACTAAAAATGTGCATATATTTATACATAAATCTATTCAAATTAAGAGTAGCTTATATCCATAAGCTCCTCTACAAAAGTTTCATGAGTTTGGACATTTGTTTAGAGAATGTTCTTGTCATATCAGGGTACCATGTCACTCACTCACTTTCTGAATAAAAGACCCAGGGGTCCAGCCCTCACTGAGTATCTCAAGTTCACCTTCCATCCATTCTTACAGACTATTACTTGGGAGAGAGGAAATTGGAAGACTTTGGGAACCTCTAGGGCCATATCTACAAGCCTTTAGGGACCTCCATGGTCCAGGGAGGCATGATGTTCATATATTCATGACACTAGCAATAAATGCATGCACCTACAGTACTAAGTTTGTTGACAATTTGACCCTATGTTTTCAAAAAGAGGATCAAAAATCAAAAGTGGCCCCCAATAATTTGGTCACAGCCCCAAGGCGTCCGCACCTATAGGTAATATTTAAGGTGCCTTTGGGCATCCTGTGGCCTGGGGTGGAGGGGGGGGGGTTGGGGTATATATATATATATATATATATATATATATTATATATATATTATAGATGACGAAGTATGGTGGTAATGCATTTCAGTTCAACAGTGCTATTTATTCAGACCAAATTTTCGACGGATATATTCGTCTTCCTCAGGATCGACAATGACAATTGTGAAGAAAGACGAATGTTTTCGTCGAAAATTTGGTCTGACTAAATAGCACTGTTGGACTGAAATGCATTACCACCCTAATTCGTCATCTTTTCTGTACTGGTACCAACACATGGATTACAAGTGTCATATATATATATACAATGTGTAATATTTCGAAAACAAGTTAAAATTGCGAAAGTAAACTTAAATCTATATGCAATCTCCAAGATATTCAACTTTGTACATTATACCTAGCTCTGTTACACTTGGTTCTACTTTTGTGTGTGTGTGTGTGAGGGTGTATGTGTGTGAGGGGAGTTTTTTTATAATAGATTCCTTAATTTCGGGGTTCTGGGACCTTTTGGACATGGTGTCTATTTGAACACCTTGAAAGTCTATCATCCTTGGGATGCTACTTGCCTAGTTTGTTGAAAATCTGTCATTACATGGGTTTTTTAAAGAGAACCTGGAAATGGTTTTTGAAAATGTATGCATGACCGACGACCGGACAGTAGAATATAAATGATGGCTATTTGCAATATTAGCTTGAACCTTTTTTGCTGTCTTGAACCTTTGGCTAAGATGAGTTTAAAATCTATATGGATCAAAGTCACTTGATTTCAAGAAAACTTTCTTTCGTTTCCTGTACATTATTTTCATTTTCTAGCTTGTGATAATACAGATACTAAGGTATGTAATGTGATCTCTCAAAATAGAGATCAATGATAAAAGTGAAAAACGAGTATAGCTTACACTCACAGTGTTTTATGTGTTTACTACAAATTCTGGACTAGGATGGTGTGAAATTGCAGTTGATTACTTTAAAGCAAACAGGATCTCGGCTCCATTTCATACTGAAGCGTGGTAAGTCTCAAGTTTGTTGCAAACTGTGTCGATGTCTTTCGAGAATGCTTCTTATTCCTAGTCACCAATTAGAACAGCATAATCTCACTCCTCACATATTTTAGAAATACAACATTACAAGTGTCTGATATATAATGGCCCGCATCTGACACTGGTATGGGTTGTGTGCAGTCAAATCTGCTTGCCCTGCAACTATACACTGCCAGTTGCTAATATCCTGTCTTGCAGTTGCATCAGACTTTCTTCAGGAGTTCCTTAATAGCTGCAGCTTTGTCTGTAGTGATCAGAACATATTTGATTTTTTGATTAAACATCTTCCTCAAATCGTCCCAATTCCAATGATTGTATGTCATTTCCCTTCCACTGTTTAACTTGAAGAAAAGCTGCTACCGAGGTGGAGGGAAGGGACCTTTTGGAAGGGTTAGGAACAGAAAATGATGTTATGTATTTTCTTTTTTATCTGACTTAAGACTGCTTTTTTGCCAGCAAAATTGAATTCAGCCTTCATGCTGCTCGCATTTCCAAAAAACAACAACTGTGTGTTGGTGAAAATGTTATTAGTGCGAAGCCTCAATGCAATAGGAAACATTTCTTTTAATAAAGCTGCAGATACAACAAAATGGTAAAAGTAAGACTTATAAGAATTTATATGTGTTGTATGAGCTTGAAGCCTATGAGAAGGATGCTGTTTGTATTGATCGACTGATGAATCCAGAGTACTAGTAATAGAAATGTTAAAGGGACATTTCAGACGATTTTCATAATTTCACATCATGTAGTACATAAATCGACAACTCCATGTATAGATTTGTGGAATTTATTGTGGTTCTTGATCAGAGAAACAATACTTTGAAAGACCTTAAATAAATTACACTGAACAAGGATGATGACATTGGAGGTTCACATATTTCAGAAATGTAGCAGTGTAATTCCATTACAATACCACTTGCTTGCGAGTTCACCTGTGTATAATCTATGCATGCCTTCTTCTTTTGTTCTGCTTCCTTGAGCCCCAATTAAAGCATTCTTATGGTGACTCTGCCATGTCATCATCCTTGTTCATTTCAATTTGTTCTAAATTTTGAAAATATTCTTATTCTTCAACCCAGTTATCATAAATTCTGAAACTCTGTCCTCTGTATAACTAATTTATAGTTGTTCAAATGTAAAAATCTGAAAGTCATCCGGAGGTCTCCTTTAAGGCATTTCTTTTTTTTTCTTTTTCTTTGTATTTGGCTGTAAATCACAATGTTTTACATTTTCAGTGAGTCACTGGGTGAAACCGTGCAAGAATATGACAAAATCCACTTCCATACAAATTATCACGGTCATATGTTGCTCATTGATAAACATGCCTTTACCAAAAGTTTTGCAACAAAGGACACAAGTATCAACTAAACATGGATGTAAATCTTCGCAGGTAAGAAAAAAGATGTTTGAAAAAAACCCCTGCTGAATGATTTAAGACCAATTTTTGTGTACCGTAAGCACACTTTGAAAGCTATATGAGATATGTCCAAACTCATGAAACTTTTGTAGAGTAGCTTATGGATAATCATGAACTTGATGATATGCCCCCCCCCCCCCCCCCTTGGCAAAAAAAAAAGAGAAGAAATAAAGAATTGCAACATAGACACAAGTAATAAGCAGTAAACATGAGGGCAAATTACAAAACATAATACATTAAATATCATGCAATCACGAAATATTTTAATGATTCCTACTACATAATTTCAGAGTTTAATATTTGTGTACCTATTGAGCACACTTTGGAAGATAAGTTGAATTTACAGTTAAATAAAGGTATGTTCTATTCGATGCTACTTACAGTTGTTCCTGTTTTGAGGCTGTATCTCAAGAAAATGTGAGTACAATGTAATACAATACTTTTGATAAATGCAAGAATATACACACTAGGAGTAGGATAATCATCGAGGTTTTAAATGGTATTATAACAATTTTCCCTTGATATCTTGGATGAGACATTAAAGTACAATTAACGTTCTGCAGCTTGTATTCGTATATCTGAAATCATATTCACGGTAGTAATTTGAATAGATTTATGTATAAATATATGCAAATTTTTAGTGAAATATGGGTAACTATTCCTGAGTGGAACGTATTCTACATCAGTGATTCTCAGCAGTGAAATTAAAACCACAGACACCATCACTAGGTACCTTTTACAGATAGAAATATAAGCCTGTAGTGGCACTACGGCGGTCATTTTGCATTTAATTGAATGCAAATATATGCAAAAACTGTATAAAGGGAAGTTTGAAAGTTACTGCTTATATCATAATTGTATTCCCTGACCTAAAAAACAGCTATAGGTTTAGACACCAGAATCTATTTTCTGTGGGTTTTATGTCCAGATATATGGCGACTTATTCCTGAGTGTACTACATTAATGATATACGAAGATACGGGCTTGCGCAGGCAATATGGCGGCCATTTTGCATGTAATTATATGCAAATATATGCAAAAACTATATAAAAGGATGTTTGAAAGTTGCTATACATAAAGTAATTGTATTCCTTGACCTAAAAAACATAGGATTAGACACCGGAATTTACTTTCTGTGGGTTATATATCCCCAGATATAGGCATAAATAGGTTGTATGGCGGCCATTTTGAATTTATGCAAATTAGACACTGATCCACCACTCGAATTTTAGGGAACTTTTAATATGTTATTTTGATAGCTCTTCCGGGTCAAATGCAAGTGGAATCGTTTCTGTTGCAATTAGTTGTGGGTCATTTCATATTTTGACTGGACTATAATTTGGAACAGGCGAGGCGATAGCCGAATCGGGATGTTTGGAGGGGTAAAAGTGATGTGTGTGATTTGCACGTAAGGGCGCCGGAAGGGGGGCACTTGCCCCCCCCCCCCCCCCCCCCGATAAAATGTTGGGGGTGCAAAACGAGTTCCCCCCCCCAAGTGTCCCCTGTATAACAAATAATTAATCAATTATCTAAAGACCAAAATGAACAATAAAGGCATTTTCTTGTCTAAAAGTTGTCAATTTCATAACTAAAAATACAAAATTTTCGCCCCAAACGGGGCGAAAATCATATTACTCGAACATTATACATTGTTTTATCATTACACTAATATTAAGTTATGAGTAAATTTAGTGAATACATGGTAGCCTTGCGTCCTCGAGTGTGCCCGCTGAAACATACCTTTGGTAAATAGTTTTCCTTTTCTTCTCTGCTTTCTAGCAGTATAAGAAAAAAATTTTATTACTCGAACAATGCAATCACGTTTAAGCTTTTAATGAATACATTTCAGAGGAATGGCAAAGTTAAAGTGGCTCGCTCGTTCTGTCCATACTTATGGTAAAATGAATAGTTTTCATAAGTTATGGTCATAGTCCTTCGCAGTGATTTTCTTTTATACTATGTTTAATTCCCTAGAAATTTAATTCAAAATGCTCTATAAACGAGACTTTTATACTCTGTTCTTACAAAAAGTCCTCCCCCGCTCGGTCGCTTCGCTCCCTCGCTGAGGATCTCATACCGTCACACAATGTACGCCCGTATAGCCTTTCGTACTGAAGTTTTTTAGTATGTTTAATTCCCTAGAAATTTGCTTTTAAATGCTCTATAAACGCGACTTTCATACTCTGTTTTTACAAAAAGTCCGTACCGTGAGAGGGGGGTATGCCCCTCCCACACCCTCGTCGAAGATCTCACACTGTCACATAATGTACCCCCCCCCCCGTAATTAATGTTATGATCATAGTCCTTCCAACTGATTTTTTTCAATATGTTTATTCCCTAGAAATTTGCTTTTAAATGCTCGATAAATGCGACTTTTGCACTCTGTTTTTACAAAAAGTCCCTACCGTGGGAGGGGGGTTTCCCCCTCCCACACCCTGCCCCGCCTCGGTCGCTTCCCTCCCTCGCCGAAGATCTCACACCGTCACATGATGTACCCCCGTATGTTATGATCATAGTCATTCCAACTGATCTTTTTTATATAAAATATGTTAATTCCCTAGAAATTTGCTTTTAAATGCTCTATAAACGCGACTTTTGCACTCTGATTTTACAAAAAGTCCCTACCGTGGGAGGGGGGATACCCCCCCCCCCCCCCACCCTCCTCCCGGTCGGTCGCTTCGCTCCCTCGTCGAGGATCTCACACCGTCACATTAAAGGTACTAGCCCACATTTGCAAACCCACGAAAATCAAAACTGCATAAAACAGGTCAAATATGACTTCAAGTACAAGTTATAACAGTAACATACCTCACCTGTTGCTCTTTAATTGTCTAAACCATTCGATAAAAGAGAGAAAATCATCGTTTTAAAATCAATTTTCAAACCGGGTCAACCCGACCCAAAATCGAATTGCGAGCGCGGGTTATAATAGCTACGTACATGTAACTTACACATGTATCGCATGCATGACATAGTACGTACGTGGACCGGAGCTAGCGAGCGTTATACGCATGCATACGGTGCATTTTCATTTAATTTTTATGAAAGTAATGGACTAATTGGAACGAAATTTTGCACAGGTGTTACTGCAATCATACCCACACTCCATGCTAACTATGAGACCAATTGCTGCAGGTTTACCTCGATGGATTTACGAACCGACGCAGTGAGTTTGAAGACAGAGATATCGTAAATTTTTTGAATTCACACTAAAATTACACTATGGATAGGAAGAACAACTTCCACTCTCATCACCCTGTCAAAATTTTCACACACAAGACAGGAAAAGTCATTGAAAACGTTGTCTAAAACTTGTGAGATCTTTAAACGCGATTTTCTCAGAATTGCATTTTCGCTCAAAAACGAAATAGCGTCGGTTCGTGAAACCACCGACGAAATGTGGGCTAATACCTTTAATGTACCCCCGTATGTATAATAATCATAGTCCTTCGTTGCTGATTTTTTTTTACTATGTTTAATTCCTTAGAAATTTGCTTTTAAATGGTATATAAACGCACTTTTGTGTTTTACAAAAGGTCCCGTACCTTGTGTGTGTGTGTGGGGGGGGGGGGGGGGGGGGATTCCCCCTTTGCCCCCCCCCCCCCCCCCCCCCTCGGTCGCTTCGCTCCCTCGCCGAGGATCTCACATCGTCACATTTAATGTGCTCCCCTCGAGATTTTGCGCCCCACCAAAAAAAAACACACAAACAAAACAAACAAACAAAAACAAAAACAAAAACAAAAACTGAAACAAAACAGAAGTGTTCCGCGCGCTTGTTTGCACGTGTACGCTCTCAACAATCGTTTGATTACTGTAAAAGTGGAAATTTTCGCGGTGTTGAAATTTTCGCGCATTTCGCGCAACCAGAAACTAGCGCGAAAATAAAAGCGCACGAATATTTTTGCTTGCCATTTGTTCCAGTAGTTGACGTCTTGATTCCGCGGAATTAAAAACACGCGAAACTCTTCTAACCCCGCCGAGCGCGAAAAATTTGTCGTGCGAAAATATCCACTTTTACAGTAAATTTGCATGCTTCATCGTTTTGTGATATATATAGATTTTTTTTTCATCAGGCTTGCCACTAGTGTTTTATTGATGGGGCCACTGAGTGGAACAGTGGATCGTATGCACTATGAGGCATAGTGCATACGATCCACTGTATACTGTACGTGCCACTTGCCAAGACTCTTCACTCTCAATCGCCAGATCTGGGATATCCGGGTTCGAATTCGATCAAGTTTGCCTGATGCGTCCTTGGACAATATGCTTTTACTCACCGTGCCCAAAATTCTCGTCCCATGCAGGGGTAGGTCCTAAAGCTTTATAGGGTATAATGATAGTGACATGATCGTATACATCAAAACAACAACAACAACAACAAAAGAGCAACATTTAATGATGAAAATCCTTTCATCTGCCGCGGGGTAAAAAAAAAGTAAAACGTATAGCTCAATACCTTTAAGATATTCAGATTAATGAAATTCTTGCGTCGAGTTGTTTTTATTGTAACTGATTGACGAAATATTGCTCTATACAAATAATTGACATAAATCGACGTAATTTCATTATACTTTGAATAAATACACACAGTACCCGCTACATCAGTGCTTTTAGGGATTAGAACAAGCACTGGCTATATTGGGCGGGGACTCGGTTATAAGATGCCTGTCCGGCAATCAGAAGGTCTTCGGTTTGAATCCTGATTGCCGAGTCTAAATCTGATTAATTCGGTGCTTCTTTAGGCTGTTGTAGAGCTATTTGTCAATCAGAGACAGAGATGTTGAAATAGGCATAATCAGTTGGGAGGAAATTACTTTACACTGTATTTTAAGATCTAATATACAAACTATTTAGCAAGTTGTGAGGCAATAATTATAATTATTTAATGATTACTGTTGAGTATTCATATCGACTGTTTTAAAACTGTTACTTTGGTGAAATTTGATAGCTAAACTTCAAACTTTCATAGCTTCCCTATAATTTAGATTTTAAATCAAGTTTTCACAGCACCGTTGTGCATGCTTATAAAGTTCTACTTTTCTTAGACTAATTTCTCTTTAATGTCCCATTTTGAACAATGGAGTTTTGTGAGCTTTCCTTTAAGATTTTTACATGGTTCTAATACTGTTGTAGCCGTGTGTATTGTGTGTGTGTGTGTGTGTGGGTGTGTGTGTTTTATACATAAATGTTAAGGGCTTATGTAACCTTTGATTGTCATCATGATCAACTTTTTACTCGATTGTAAGATTTATATCAAATTTATCTGAGTGTTTCCCTTGTCTTTGTACAGTTGATGAATCCATGTTTGGGAGAAATTCCCCATTTACAAACTTTTTGACATTATTCACATGCAGGCACAGTATAATAACGTGTGGAATTTAGGAAAAAAGCTTGCCAGAGCTGCTTTCAAGAGACTACCTGCGTCCGACGATTGCATTTTGTGACAAATTATACTGTGAGAACAGGCAGATGAGCTCAGAACAGTCTACACCCGACAACAATAAAAGCAAAAACAAAACAACAACGACAACGACGACGGCGACGGCGACGGCGACGGCGACGGCGACGGCGACATCAATCCCAAATATTTTCGATGTTCTGCAGTTTCATGAGAACACTTTGATGATTTAATACTTTGCTATTATTTTTGTTTTTAGCCAGAATGACTTGAGTCTTTATCTCTTCAATCATGACTGCATGTACTATAGTCATCCACCTCTCTGCGATATAGCCATATGGGCTGCTATAATGGGGCCAAGCAGCTATGCAGTACAGCTAAAAATCCTGTTGTGCATTGTGGTTAAACAATTATGCATTTCTACCCAGTATGCAGAGTGTTTTGTTTAAAAAAAATGGCGAAATACATTCATTATCATTAAGCTACCATATTTGTTAAATCGAGGTGAATGATAAATAGACAGGTATGCATAGTATACAAATGATGCACAGGATAGAGTGCGTTAGTGTAGGCGTAGTGCACTCGAGGGTATTTACAATTGTGAAACATGCACGAGGCGAAGCCGAGTGCATGTTGCACTACATGGTAAATACCCGAGAGTGAGCTACGCCTACACTAACGCCACGAAATAATCCTGTGCATCATTTGTTTTATAAAATGGGTCGAAAATTCGAAAACTAACATCATTTTTCAGCGTTTTTCACGTACCTTTGTGGGTCAAGACGTCCGAAGATGTTCGTCCCAAACTTTTACGCACGTCGCACTCGCGGAAGTCCCGCACATACAGTACAGTGTGTATAAGTATAATGGGGGGTTGGGTTTCCGGACACCCGCATGAAAACTTACTTATTTTACATAGAATATGCACCATTTACCTTAAAGACTTGATATAGACTCCTCATATAGGCCTACTAGACAACATACTCTGAAAACGGCGTGAGAATTAACCTGCTAAATCGTTGGATTTGCTCTTCAAAGTGACTCCATGTACGCGTCCGGTCCCATAACGCTTGGTCTACTGTATACTGTACAAAGTGTACGTATAGTACAGTATACGTACGTACGCCACATATGTTATGCACAAGGGAAGACAGGCCGGCCGGCCGGCCGGCAGCCCGAACTAGAAGTTGTTTACAGGATTGACAGCGCGTACGCGTATGCATGCAATTCATCGAAGGAGCCGCCGCGCGCACAGACGATCGGCAATCTACCATAGGATTACAGGCAGTGCAGTTGTACTGAAGTAAAGGAAGGAGGTGTGTCTCATTTCAGCGCTTCCTATTGGCTACATTCTTGAACCCATTTTATAAAATATTTTATAAAATGGGTTCAAGAATGTAGCCAATTGGAAGCGCTGAAATGAGTCACGTGTGCGTGCATTATTTTCTGCAGGTAAGCACTAAGAAGAGTCTCTCTTCCACCTCCCTGGCCTGACGTACGTCACAATGTTTTACACTAGCAGTGCGCACTCAATCAGTAAGTTACAAGTGCGTCACGCGCTACTCTACGCGCTGTCAATCCTGTAAACAACTTCTAGTTCGGGCCGCGGGCTGCCACAACAGCCGGCGGCCTTTCTTGTGCATAACAGTACGTGGCGTACGTATACTCTTATACGTACGTACAGTAGGCCCTACTAGGTGAGTGTGCGGGATTTCCGAGTGCGACGTGCGTAAATGTTTGGGACGAACATCTTCGGACATCTTGACTTTTGAGCGAGTGCTACATGTAGCTGACTGGTATTGACCCACAAAGGTACGTGAATAATGCTGTTAGTTTTCGACCCATTTTATAAAACTAATGATGCACAGGATTATTTCGTGGCGTTAGTGAAGGTGCGGCTCACTCTCGAGTATTGACAACGGTTGCAAACATGCACTCGGCTGCGCCTCGTGCATGTCGCACCATTGTCAATACTCTCGAGCGCGCCGCACCTTCACTAACACACTCTATCCTGTGCATCATTAGTATAATAGCGAACACTCGGAGTAACGAACCACAGGAATAACGCCACAGAGTTTAGCGCAGGAACGGCGCAGTGTTTTCAAAAGTGTGGGGGCCCACTTCCGGGTTTCATGAGCTAACAAAGTGATGACACCAGGGTCCTTATGTATTCCTTTGCAAGGGCGTACCGAGGGGGGGATGTTTTGGGTGTTCAAACACCCCCCTTTGCCAAAAGGGGGGTGTTTAAGGTGTTCAAACACCCCCCTTGGGCAAAAGGGATGTGTTTGAGCTATTCAACACCCCTCTTCAGCAATGCTTAGATGTTGACAAATGAAACAAAAGCTGTCTTTACGGCTTTTATTTCCGTTTTGAATTCCGCCTTTCCTTTCTTTTGCGTTCATTTTCTCTCTCTCTCTCTCTCTCTCTCTTCCTTGTTTTAATGTTTGTGTGGATGATGATACATTATGGAGAACATTACATTATATCATACGCACTAAAGAACTCGTGTACAGTACGTGTTAATACTACGTTACTGCACCGCGCGCGAAGCTGACGCGCAAACAGTAGACATTCCCGATCCCTGCTTTGCTTTCTGACCGAATCGCGAAGATACATTGCGCATAATGTTCACTGTTTACCGGTCAAAGAGATTACAATCTCTTTGTTACCGGTATTATACCGTACGCGGTACCGTAAATTGTGTATGATGCATAATATTATGTGTGTACAATGCATGCTGCGCTGCAGCCTATTAAAGGCACATTGCATGCTAAGTCGGTAGTATCAACTACCAACAGTGGCGTATCTGGGGGGGGGGGGGGCAAGGGGGCACGTGAAAAAAAAAAACGAGAAAAAAGAAGAAGAAGAAGAAGAAGAAGAAAAAAAAAAAAAAACCTCGCCCGGACGGGGGGAAGGAGAATGGGGGGGGGGGGGGGGGGGCAGAAAACCAAATCAACAAGATAAAAACAAAACATGAATTCCATGTTTTGTAACGCTGAAATATAAAAATTTTCGGCTCGCTCGCTGCGCCCGCTCGCCAAAATTTATCAAAAAAAAAAAAAATAAGAAGAACAAAACGTAATGATGACGTGGAAATATAAAAATTTCGGCTCACTCACTCGTAGTAAGTAATTTTCCAAGTCCTTAGTTTGCTGGCATAAATCGTTATCTATGAAACCGTCACTATATCTTGATTAGAATTGTAAGATTTAATAACCAAAAAATGACAAGAATTCCATGTTTTTTAAGGTGAAATACAAAAATTGTCGGCTCGCTCGCTGCGCTCGCTCGCCAAAATTTATCAAAATTTATCAGATTTTATATCACCCTCAAAAAAACCCTTTTAAGTGCTCGAAAAAGCATATCAAGGGGGACTTTTTTTAAGTCCCTATACCGGGATGGGATTGGGGTTGAACACTGTTGGTATAAATCGTTATCTATAAGACCGTCACTACATCTTGATTAGAATTGTCATTCGAAGATTTAATAACCAAAAATGACAAGAATTCCATGTTTTGTAAGCTGAAATACAAAAATTTTCGGCTCGCTCGCTGCACTCGCTGGCCAAAATTCTTCAATATCTATTACATTTAAAACACCCTTTCACCCCTTCTATAAGTGCTTGAAAAAGCACATCATGTGGACTTTTTTTTAAGTCCCTACCGGGATGGGGTTGGACACTGTTGGTACAAATCGTTATCTATAAGGCCGTCACTACGATTAGAGTTGTAATTCGAAGATTTAATAACCAAAAATGACAAGAATTCCATGTTATGTACACTCTTAAAAATATCTAGTCATTTTGTGACTAGATTTTTGGTTCATATTTTTTCAACTAAATTCTAGTTATTTTGACTAGAATTCTATCAACTTTCAAGCAAATTTGACTACAATCGAGTCAATCGTTTTTACGCTTTAGCTAGAACCGTCTTGTCAACACTTCTTTGAAACGTGATTGGCTCTTGTCTGCGCGATGCACGCAAAGAGCTAGATGGCGGCGCAGGCAGAGAGCAAAAGCGTACTCGATCGCACGATCCGTGAGGAGTGTATGCTGAGCGTATATGTAACGCATCTACCCTAGCAAGCGCCACGTACGTACTGTACGTACAATTACGTTAGTACGTACTTGATCAAAATGGAGTTTGTGGATGACAAGCTTTCTGAGTGGGGCCTCGACAAATTTATCAAAAATTTTGAGGGTAAGTGCTGTATTTGTTTTGTAGCATATTTTAAATCGTGTTTAGAAGCTTGTAGTGTACAGCTTCATATTAGGTATTTATTCAGTATTATCTAAAAAGATAATTCGCTAAAATTGGGCGAGCTCGGGGGAGAGCTGCTGCTGCCTTGGGCCTATCAAGTTGCCTCAAATTGTTCGCGCCTAGCCTAAATGTGTAAAACGTGCTGCATGAACCGTTGCGTTGTTGGGCGGCAATGATTAGCAGCGTAAACATCGGTGAACATTGCAAAAAAAAAAAAAAAAAAATCCCCCCAAAATCGGCTTTGTGACAAATGTGGTTTCAAGCAATTGTAAGATATGCTGTTACAATATTGGGAGGTCTTTACTAATTTGGTTAGAGACGATTACGGTGATGTAGGCCTAATCAGATTTACCGCACTTCACCACCTTTCTTCAATTAGCAGAAGGTTCACTTTTCGAATGAATTCACAAACAACCGCGCACTCGCAAGTCACAGGCGAACGAGCCGATCTCCGTCATTTTAGGGGGCTTAATTCATTTCGGCTCATCCCTGTCAGTCCCCACCCGTCCTCTTTCCTTCGGTCCGAGATCTATTTGGCACCTAGCGTTAGTTCTAACTGCACTTGGTACAATGGTAGCCTATAGACCGGTGATCTATCTATCGAGTCTCTGTACTGTAGTGTAGACCTAGACCTATCTACCAGTACCAGTGGCAGTAGTATACCAGACAAATGGTCTAGCCTTCATGTAGAAGAACTCTAGTAGATCTATAGTATAAGGATGTAGGTAAAGTATTAGGTCTAGAGGCATTATTGTGAAATAGGTCCTCATTCACTTCTTCGCACGCGCGCACTTGCGTGTAAAGTACCGTAGACACTAGTACTACCACTAGAATCTAGCAGTTAGTCTTACTCTTAGTTGCTTGATCTTTTCCTGATACGATAAGCTAGAAATATAGTCAAATACAATATAGATCTAGATACTTGGTAATTGAACATCTAGTCTAGATCTTCTAACTACAACGTATTCATTTTTGCTAGCCTATAAGCCCTTTCAGTCCTCTTCTCATTTGGTCTAGATCTAACTGACACTTGCGCTTGGTACAATGGTAGCCTAGACCTCGGATCTATAGGTCTACTGTAGAAACTACCACCAGTTCCAGACAAAAGGTCTAGCCTTCATGTAGAACCACTAAATAGTGAGAAGCTCTAGAGGCATTGGATTATCGTGAAATAGGTCCACACTCATTCACTATGCAAGCGCGCACTTGCGTGTAAAATAGTTTTAGACTTAGTCTAGAATAGCCCGACCAGACGCCGTGCGGAGCCGGTTGAGCGACAGGGCTGTGTATGTACTATAATTAAGTCTAGAATTAAAAGTCTAATGACACTGACATATCTAAAGGGAAATTCGACAAACTGATGTGGCTCTAAGTACTGTCATGGAACTGGGTGTAAATCCCCAGAAAATGATTGTGTGCCAGTCATGTTATATTATGGTCTCACACTGGCAATATGTACTGTACCCATTAGGAGAATAATGTGATATGGCGGAGGCATACCAGTGGCATAGCGACATTTCTAGTTTTTAAGTTAAACAAAAAAGTATCCTTTAGGACACCTAAATATTGGTCACCTATCAGGATCAAAGTGGTCATAACTTAAAATATTTCAATTCTATCCCTAAAGATATACATTTTCAAAAATGAATTTCCAGAGGATTTCCAAAATGTAATTGAGAATGAGGTAGGATAAGGTGGTATCATCTTATAAATGGATAAATTTGACTTTTGATCCCAAAATGTCTTATTTTGAACATCCTATGTGTTTTCCCTTTGCTCTTACCATGAAATTTTCAATATCTTTTAATAATTAATAATGAAATCCCATTTTTGATGATGAATAAGTTATGATTGGGGCTTGTTAATTTTATAATGAAAGTGCCTACATGTTAACTTCTGCTTTTATATATCACAGGTTGATCAAGACTTTCGGATACTTTTCGAAAGTGATCTCTGCAGATGCCCTCTTCGAAAAATGGCCGAACATGTCAGCAAGAGTTCTGGAATATGCAGAAAAACAAGTGCAGTGGAAGAAGATTCTCAATGTCGAAGATCCACATTCAGGTATCACATTACATGAAAATAGCACAATTCTCACGGGAACTTAACCATTTGACTCGTGTATGCATTTTATAGGAGGGACAATGATCTAAGCAGATATTGGGGTCACAATCTTAAAGGTCAAGGTCATTGCGTTTATGTGAAAAGGACACTCTTGTGCTAACTATTTATTTGGTGGATCAAACATGAATCATACTTGCATATGAGAGGGACAACGATCATATTAGAGTTGGGATCACAACATTGGCCTATAGATGGGGAATCTGCATGGTTTACGTGCAAACGTAATGTCAATGACCTTCGGTTTACGTGCAAACGTAATGTCAATGACCTTCGACCTCGCCCACCGTTGACATTATTTGATCTGGCCGGCAGCCACTATTTGCATAACACACTTGTTATTCACATCACACCCTTCCCGAGCTGCTGCCCCGCCAAAATAGCCCGGGCTTAATCAGGTTAAGAGTTGAGAACCATTAGATCAATATGATATGGGCCTGACGCAACGTCATTTTAAGTATATTTTATTTTCCACTTTGTGTAATACATTTCAAATTGACACTGTCATATTCCTGATCTGGCAAAGGTGGAGAAATAAATTTTGACCCTGTGCAGTCGAGGATTCATCTGTAGTAGTTTTTTTTTTTTTTTTTTGACAGGGGGAGGTTGGATCCATTAGAAGAGAAAAATGAATGTGTTCACTCATGCATTAAGTTTCTCTTTGTTTCAAATACCAGGTTAAAAGACCATTGAAAGTTCTTTAATTTGATACATAATCTATTGATCTTTTGAAATCCTTGAAAAATATGAATCTTTTCCTGAGTCTTGATAAAAATTTAAAATTAAAAACTCTGATATGAATAAATGAAATAAAACTAATTTTGGTAATAGATTGAGAAAAAATGCAACCCTCTAGAGAATGCAACCTTTATAAGGGATGATTGGAATTGAAATGTGTATCTTCTTTGTCATTTGAATTTTTACAGAGAGAAAGTATTAAAAAGATAAAACTCCACGTGCCACATTTCATGAACTTGTTTGCTAATGTTTGTGTTCTCCTTAGATGATGAGAAGAGCAACCTGGCTCTACAGGTTCTTCCTCTGTTGTTTCCAGCTGGGGTGAAGAAACAGGGGCAGAGAGGTGTACAGCGTGCAACTATGGAAGAGAGCATGCCTGCATTCATCAATGTCGAGAAGGTGATGATAGAAATAGGGATCTAACACTGAAAATAGTGCAATACCCTGTGTTGTGTGAATGGGTCAGTTGACATGCTGTGAAATATTTGTCACTTGAGATCTATATTCAGTCAAGTGAACACATTCCTTTTATCCTTTAATTGACATTTAGTTATCCTTTAATTCACCATATAGTCAAATTGCTCTGAAAATGCTTGCTGATTCCTGTTCATTTAGTAAGTAATGGATGGAATTTCTATTAATGATAATGATAAGAATACTAATAACAGTATTACCACTAGTGCTACTACTAATGATAATGATAACAATAACAGTCACCATAATAAAATGTGCTTCGTATGTCCATAGTTTACTGCAGCTGGAATTATCTCACTGTCTACTTGATATATTGTAAGGCAAGATCAAGTAAATTAAAACCATAAAAGGTGAAGGGCTGAAGATAGAGGTGTGCAGAAGGAAATGTTTAAAAGGGCATTGTACCGGTTTTTTATCTTTTTATATGTTGTTCTTTTAATTCTAAAAGACCCAGCGGTGAAAATAGAATCAAAATTTCATTACGATTTAGCCCGTAATTTCATATTAAAAATTGAATTTTTTTGGCGAGAATTATGCTAATGAGCTGACGAGCCCGGATGTCGTGATGTCACAGGTGCCAAACCTCATGTGTGCTCGCTTGAGAAAATACGGGTGCGTTTTGGGTTTTCCTTCAAGCTGACATCATACATGTCAAAGCAGACAGATATATCGATCGATGAAATCGGCGGCTTGATATGTCTACTACACCATGGACCTACATGCTCTGCTGGCGGCGCGGGTGGCCGCGCCGCATCTGCCAAACCGCAGCCATTTGTGTGGTGCGATCGATAATCGCGCTTGTGATGTAGATTTGTAACGCATGCAACGTTACATAGCGATATCACCGCACACACGGTACCTAACTCGTCCATGGTCGTCGGCAATCTACAATCATGCCGTTGTGCCAGGCAGTATTTTGCCGAAATAGACGTAAAGGATCCTCACCTAAGTCTTTTTTTGCCATACCGGATCCACTGAAAGAGAGGGAAAGGTGCTCAATATGGCTACGAAACATCGGTAATCCAAAATTTAACATCAAGTCGTATCAGTATTCAAAATATCGCGTAGTGTGTGAGGACCACTTTGAGCCCACCGCATTTGAAGAAAATCGCACAGCCACTTACCTCGGCTACAAACCCCCCAAGAAAACCCTCAAATCTGATGCAGTCCCTACCATATTCGAGCACAAACAATATGGAGGCTCGGCACCCCGACCCTCGACTTCCAGAAGGGAGATCAAGAAGGAGCGTAATGAGGTAGGCCTAGGCCTATGTCTAACTGTTATTAAGGACCAGGAAAAATCCTTTCTTGCAATTGTATGAAAGAAACTTATGGCAAACCACTAAAGCCAGAGGCCCTAGTCTAGGCTAGGGCTAGCACGTTGGGGCTGGTTGCAAGGGCTATGCCTATCGTTGCACCGTATCATTTTAGTATCAAATAGAACTAGTCTATAGCCTGAATTTTTAGTTTCACGTCAGAAGGTAAGACCTAGCAGTTAGCAGAGACTCCAACCCAAAGCACCTTCTGATCTGGAGATTCTCCCGCCTGAAACCCCCAGCAAACGGGAGACTCCAAGTCGATGTGTGCGAATCGCCAAGTTCCTAGGGTTCTAAATGCTCTCTGGTGCTATCTAGCTAAGGCTTGTTTTTTCAACATACAATAGCAATAAGTAAGAAATCCTTTCCAACGGGAGACACAGAGCCAGGGCGGGAGAAATTAAATCTCAAGCGGGAGAACGGGAGAATTTTGCAAAAATGGGTTTTCGGCGGGAGATCTCCCGTCGAAAACGGGAGAGTTGGAGTCTCTGAGTTAGCCTGTTAAATTTCTAACTGTTACTGGTACAATGATTCTTAACGTTAGATCTAACAAATCAATTGTTACTAGAACTAGAACCTAGACTCTAGGCCTAACTGCTAGCTAACCGTTAGAACTAAGATTTAATAGAATCTACATCTAACAGTTACCTAACAGATCTAGGCCTAGTAGGTCTATAGAACTAGTAGTAACGTTGTGGTGTTGCCGAGACGGCGTAAGGAAAGCACGTCTGTTCTAACAATTAGATTTCTACCCCGGTAACGTCAGGCTACAACTTGTGAAGTTGTTTTTGTTAACGGTTACAAAACTCAAAGACTCTAGAAATATAACGCTATTTACCGGTAGATCTAAACGTTAACTTGTTAATGTTACGGCCCTAACTCAGTGTTAGATTCTAACTGAGAGTCTGAGTGTTGAATGTTAGATTCTAACATGGATGTAAATTTAACAAACAGCTAGACGGTCTAGACTACTATTATTACCGTTAGACAGTCTAATCTAACGCTAACACTCATACAGTTAGCTGTGAGAATTTTACAACAACGATAAGTCGACTAACGTTAGAAAGCGTCTGATCTAAAAACAGTACACGTAATAGTACCGGTTAACGTTAGCCATTTAGTTACGGTATTAGTTAGAATCTAGGCCCTATATAACGTAACAGATCTAACGTTATACTGTGCTAGATTCTCATCGTAGGTAGGCCTAGAGTAAGAACCCCAATTTTCGGCCGGCCTCCAATATCCGGACACTTACCACTTATCACAAGGCAGCAAAGTCGACTGTCACAGCACAAGCATATCACATCGTTTCACACACTAGCACACTCGTTCACCGCACGAAAATGCCCGAGTCACCTCCAAAAATCCATCTAAAATCCCAAATTTTGCCGTCAAAATCGCGGAATCGCCGCGACTTTACCAAAGCGCGCGCAAATTAGGGCCCGTGTAAAGAATCGGGGTCGTCGAAAAAGCGCTAAAAATTGAAAAATTACGCCGTTCTGTTCCGGGATTTTTCGCTTATCGCAAGCTCAGAGTGTGATGGTATCCTCAAAAACACAAAAGAAAAACAAAATCTCCGTACGTGCCGATGCAGTGAATAAATGTACAAGGGCTGAATGCAAGTGCAGAGTCCCCAAAATTCGGACACGAACGGGCGCCGCAACATCCCCAATGCAACTTTGCGTCAACAAGGAATGGCGCGCGCGGATTTTTCAGCGGCCTTGTATGCGTACTGACATTGCACGCTTGTCCGGATTTTGGAGACGCTGTCCGAATTTTGGGGAATTGACAAGGTGATAATATTTGGGGATTTTGTGAAATTTTATGATTGGTTTAACAAAATCAATATTGAGAAAAATTAGTTTGATATATGTAACAAACATTATTATAGATTTCATTCTGTAGAAAATTATTTGAGTTGAATAAATATTGCAAAAAAGCTTAAGTGTCCGAAAATTGGGGCCTTTACTCTAGATCTAAGTAACGCTCAGTTTAATTCAGGTACAAAATAGGGCCTAGGCCCTAATTAACGTTAGTATTGACATAGGCTCTGTCTAGCTCTAACAAACCTAGATGTTTAACGTTAACTCTAACCTGCAGCTCTAACCTAACCGTTACTGTACAATACACTGTAACAATAGGCCTACCATGATAGTGTTAAAATAGACCTAATGTTAACTGTTAGACCCAACTTCTAACGTGTTAATGTTACCGTTTAGGCATAGATAACGGGTTTGGGTTAGGCCCTCACGTTAACTTAATCGTTGCTGTTACACTCTAAAACGCCACGGTTAGAGAACACATGAACTATCATCCCTATAATGACATGTTAACAGTTAGGGCGGTCTAGTTAGACTTCCAGAGTCTCTAACGTTAGAACTAACGTTAACCTAGATTCTTTGTAGACTCTATCTACATAGACCCTACTTGCCAACATTTTCATTTGAGAAAGCGGTAGAATCCAGGATGCCTATGCGAGCAGCGCTAGCTTGAATGCTAAAGAAATCATTCAAAAGCGGTAGTCTACCGCCAAATAAGGTAGAGTTGGCAAGTATGTATCTAAATTCACATTGACAATAAGTTTCTACTATCTAGAAGAACCTGTAAAATGTTAAGGAGGTTAGCTGTATTGTGTACGTGAGGCATACGCCGCCTGCTACATGTATTTGTACTGTAGGCCCTGGCCTAGCGGTTAGCATTATTATTTGTTTATTGTTATTTTCTGTGATAGGCCTACACTGTCGAAACGTGACACAATATGTAATGTTAGGCCTATTCTGTTAAAATGTTCAGTATCTTTTTATGTCACTAGTTAGAAATGAGCGCTTGGGTTTATTATTATTAGAAGTGGAACTAGAATACGTAGGCTAGATCTATCTATTAACGGTCGGTAGGATTCCTATACTATATTCTATAGGCCCTTAATATAAATAGGCCTAACTGTGGTCAGTGTTACTACAATACTAGATATAGATAGGTTCTAGACCATCTACATCTGGTAGTAGATTTCTATTCAGTAGTAGTACTAGTAGTACATTAGTACGTAAGAGACGTCTAGTGTACTGACTAGTTGTAACAACGGTACCTACAGGTAGGCCTAGTAGTAACATTTACAATAGTAGTAACGTTAGGCCCTAAGTTAGGTAATGTTAGAATCTAATGTTTGCGGCAGAACCTAGGCCTAATTAGGGCCTACCGCGAACCATGATATTCGTTTAGTTGATAGGGTGTCACGGCAAGTCCGTAACACCCAAAAATAGCAGTGGTTTAAATTCGCCCATCTTGAGTCTCAAATCTAGATTTCTAGGTCTGGAGTCTAACCTTAAACTAAGGTTGTAAGCTAGCACTGTAACAGTTAACAGTAGATCTAGAAACTTTATTCTAACACAGTTAGACACTTAGATTCCAGAGTAGGCCTAACGTGTTGGTCGTTACATCTAACAATAATATGTTGTTAGGCCCTAGTTAGCTCGTAAGTAAGGTCTCAACTCTAAATTTAGTTCTAGTAGTATTTACTAGTAGTAGTAGTAGAACTCTACTACTAGTACTACTAGTAGAAAAAGTAGTAGATCTATCCTGGATCTAATCTAACTGAGAACTCTAATGTTAGACCTTATCTAAGATTAGATTCTACTCTTGTTCTGGTCTCTAGAAAAATTTAAAACATCTACGGGTAGATGTTGCTGTTAGAAGACTATCTAGACATAGAGAGGTGTAACTCTAATGTTAACATTAACTGTAACAACTGTTATATAAGTGGCCCTGTTAATAAAACCTAGGGTCTAACACTAATCACAGTACACGTTACATGTTAGGTGTGCAATTTACATGTACCTAACTGCGACCAGCCCGAACGAGAAGCGTTAATATTACTGCATACTGCAGAGACTCCAACCCAAAGCACCTTCTGATATGGAGATTCTCCCGTCTGAAACCCCTAGCAAACGGGAGACTCCAAGTTGATGTGTGCGAAGCGCGAAGTTCTCAAGGTTCTAAATGCTCTCTGGTGCTATATAAGGCTTATTTTTTTGCAACATACAATAGCAATAAGTAAGAAATCCTCTAGAACGGGAGACACAAAGCCAGGGCGGGAGAAAGTAAATCTCAAACGGGAGAACGGGAGATTTTGCAAAAATGGGTTTTCGGCGGGAGATCTCCCGTCGAAAACGGGAGAGTTGGAGTCTCTGATACTGTGTACAAGGTGGGTTTCTGTCTACCCGATAGTTACGTCAGAATATAGAGCCTGTAACTATGGTTGACAGGATCTAACGTCAGATTTCTAGGCTACTAAGCAGCTAGTTCATATTAGATTTGAACTTGATGTACCTATAAGTAAGGGAAGGGATATTTATTCTCACTATCGTTCTACCGCAGGAGGACGCATGGAACGCTCGAGGACGATTTTACGCGTATATAGGCGCATCTGACATGATGTGCGCGCTGGCGATTTTTTTCTGTAAGAGAGAGATCGTCCTACCGCGGTAGGACGACTGGCGTCCCTCCGCGTTCTACCGCCACATTTTGGTCACGTCTCATGCTTTGTGTGTGTGTGTGTGTGTGTGTGTGGGAGCCCGGTTTGGTTGTACGCCGTGTGATCCCAATCAACAGAAGTGAGAATTCGAGCAGCAACGCAACCAACGAGAGCCAGAAGCTGGGGGTGTACTACGATGCGTATGGCCATTTTTATATCGTAAAGACTAGAATTACACGGCTTGAAATCGTTTGTGGCCGTATGGATGCCAGTTTAATCACAAATGAGGTGGAAAAATATCGTCGCGCAACCTTCAAGCTGAGACACTATTCTATCGGGATCACTCAAAAAATAAAGTGTAGGCCCTAATTTACATCCAAGGATGAAGTGATTATGATTAAGTAGGTCTAGGCTAGTTAGTACCTGAATCCTGTTTTAACGACAGTGAAATGAGCTATATAATGTGACATGACAATTCGCGAGTCTTGTGTTGATATAAATGAACGAAATCACTGAAAAAAATATCTACACGTGACTCATATTCTTTGTCAGGCAATCGAATAGCGAGAGTGCAACGTTTGACATGTTAAAATGCCAATGGGAAAAATGAGCTTCAAATATCGAAGCTCCTTTGTTAAGAAAAAAAAAAACCCGACAAAACAAAACACAAGTCACAAAAAGAACATCGTGAAGCTGCATTTTGACAACTCTTATGATTATTTACATAGAATACGGAATGTGCCACGGTCACACACCTTCCTTAGACTCGCCTTTTTAGACGTAAATTTTGGTGGATGAATTTCACTTCTGATGAGCGAATGTAATATCATGTCTTTCTTGTAGTTTGTAGATTGTATTTTGTACATTGTAATTACAGCTTGATCGTCACATTGACATTATTTTACCGACACGGCAGTTCTTTTCACTGTCGGGATACTGTTTTACGGAAATTAGTTCTTATTGGTACATACTACACCTACAGAATATTTACCACGCCTCGACGGGCAACTCATTCCGTGTGTAAGGACGCCCAAGGTTGTATTAAACGATGTGCAATTTCATTCCTGATCTCCCTATCATTACAGGAGTATAGGCTGCTGCTAAAATACCGTTGCAATCCCAAGAAAATCGCTGGATTTTACGTTAAATTGGTTGGGCTTTTAGGGGAGATTGCCTGTACATACCACTTTGGAAGACAGGAAAGCAAATTCTTCTCAAATCAGTAGTAACCTGTGATATATTCCCAACAATTCCATTTCAAACACGCTGTTGTTTTCCCGGCCTGCAGCTGCAGGCTATTAACAGCACCATAACAATATGAAGAGAAACGCGTACCGCACACTAGTTGAATGATTGAGAACAACTGTAATCAAGTCAGTCTGCAAGAAAATCTGTGAACAGTCTATTGCAGAAGAAGAGGTGCGCAATAACCACGTGCTGTCATTCAACATGTGCGTGCCTGGGAAGAACGCAACTTTCATGTTCAGCTCCCACGGTGTCATGTAAGATGTTCTTTGAGTGGTGGGAGACCGACGTGCAATCAACACGTTACGACGCGAAATGTACAGTTGTTTTCTTCTCTAATTTTTTTTTTTTTTTTGAGAAGCACAGCGGTGTTTTCAAACACACTATGTTATGTTAGGTTGGTTTTCGAGGGGTGGGGTGGTGGAGGGGGAGGCGTAGTACAAGACTTTGAGCAAGGAGATGCTACATCTTTCAGTTTTTTCTCGGGATGCGCAGATTGCTGTAATTATAATTATGGAATATTACACGATGAGAGTTGAATTAAAACACGCAAGTAAACGTATGCCCACATACACGCACTGACATAAACACAAAAACACGATATAGTTTTGACGACATGAAATATACTGGTGATCTGTAATTTTCTTAAAATTCAATGATAAAAAAAAAATCCTTCCATCTGCCACGTTTCCCTCTCTTCTACATCGCCATTAGGATCAATTTCAGGATCAAATTTGATCATTTCTTTCACTGTTGTAATTGTCAAATACTATTACATGTACATGTATTGCTCTTTATGATAAACTAACTTACAACTTGGATGGAATTGCCGAATAACCAACCGTTTGACCTTTTTTATTTTCGGTTAAATTACGAATGCTATTACCAGCAAAGAATAAGGGGAAAAAACATTGACGACAGTAAAATAAAAGCGAAGAGCTGATTGTGCGTATGCAGTCTCTTCGGATAGAAGAAACTTGACCCCCCCCCCCCCCCCCCCCCACACACACACACACACAACATACACTTGTGGGCATTTCCACAAAAACAGTTGCCAGACTCCACATTTCATAAAGCTTTTTGTCAGACATTCACAAACTGTTATACACTTGTCTGGGCTGAGAGCAAATTTGTCCGACAAAAGACAGTTGCCAGACTCCCCCCAGGTGCTGGACGAAAGAATGCGCGCACTTCTGGTAATAAACAGCGTATTACATAGCCTGGAAACATCGATCGAACAACGATCAGCTTGTAATTGGCAAAGATCATGATTCTAAGCAACACATCGTGATTGTGTATAGCTTTTCTTTTGGCCCATACTAGACAACATCGAACAGTCGATTATATATGCTTGAATACCAGTATTTTAATGCTCACTGAACTATAAAAGGGATTGATTAATCACTCAATCAAAAATGGAATTACAGAAATATTACTAGTATGAAGGGTCTCGTATGCCGAGACAAATTCACTACGAGAATGTTATGCAGCCGCATGCTTATTGAGAGCTATACATGTACCCGATTAGACAGCAAAATCATGACAATTTCATGCCCCTCAAAACTGCGTATCCCTATTCAAAGTTCGAAGGAACTTCACCTGTGAAATAAAAAAATATATATATATTGTTATATATATACTGTAAATTTCCACTAAATTTTACTTAGATATTTTGGCTAGCAACTTTCGTTCGGGGTTTTTCTTTTCTCTCATTTTTATTTCTTTGCTCGTAAAAGACTTCTTGATTTCTTCAACTAAGTCATGAGGGGCATTCGATCCATCGAACTTGCAATAACCTCATTCCTTTGAATTGAGTGAAACCACGTGTTTCGTACGGGTGCTGTTCGTTATTCCGAAGGTTCGTTATTCCGAAGGTTCGTTAATCCGAAACACGCAAATTCCCTATACTTAGAGGCTCGTTAATCCGAAAATGAAAAAGGGTTCGTTAATCCGAACATTTGTGGCGTTATTCCGAAGATTCGTCAATCCAAAAATGAAATTCGGAGCAACGAACCTTCGGAATAACGAATCTTCGGACTAAAGAGCCTTCGGAATAACGAACCTTCGGAATAACGAGCTGTAACCGTTTCGTACTTCGGCACATCCACGCAAAGCGTGGCGTTTAGCGATCATGCATGTGGCAGACTTTCAGATTATAGTTAGGGGAAAAGAAACTGGAATAATATACTTCGGAAATGGTGATGTTTAAAGTTAAAGCTTGAAAACAATGCATGTCTATGTTTTATAGTAAACGATAATTAAAAATACCCAACAAAGTTTTGCATTCGCTCTCACAAAAGCTCGCTTGAGAAGATCAAAGTATCCCCCTCTCCTGAAAGGCAGTTGGAGTTTCCGCACCCCCCCCCCCCCCTTCCGAAGCATTTGGAGATCAGATATTGCGTCCTTGATATAACATAAAGCAATCAATGAACGCTGAACATAGGAATCTTTATTCTTAGGGCAAAATACGAATTTTGGAGCTGCTGAGTATGTCCCTACTAATTTCTGCTTACGAGCACATAATTCTGTGAGGAATTCAAAGTTGTATTTGATGAAAATTTGTTTTGAATTACGAACCTTCGGAACAACGAACATCATCCCATTTTGACTGGAAGGGACTGGCATTTGTTTTTACCGTTTGGAATTGCAGATCGGTGTGTAAAGAAAGAGTAAAATATGGCCACCACGTAGTATTTTGCGGAATTCTATCCGGACTCTTTGTGGAGTTTTCCGACAGTTCATTATTCCACAGGGAAAGGTTCGATAAAGGGATGGTACAGTTTTGTTTGAGATGGGACTAGATGTTTTTTTTTTCTTTTAGATGAGACATCTCTAATGAAATAATAGAGAACACATAATTCTATGAAGAATTCAAAGTTTAGTGATGAAAATTGGTTTTTAAATGGCTGAGATATCAGGGAGGTGGAATAAAGCAGTTCAAGAAAAGTTAGACCCACTTTGACGATCGTTTGTTTTACACTGTTTTTATATCAGCCATTTCAAAATAGATTTTGCTCAAATGAATGTTCAATTCCTCTTAGAATTGTATGTTCTTCAACATTTCATAAAGGTTGATTGTGAGTATCTTGCTATGAAAAAAAAAAATCACCCAATATATTATACCACTCCTTTAATCGAATTAAGATAAACTTATACAGCAGTGAATAACCTGCGGCGAAGACGGGGGGGGGGGGGGGGGGGTCATCGTTATAAAATGATGATGAGAATAAGGGGCTGATAAATGACAAGGGGAACACGCAGCCCATTATTTCAAAGAGGATGATCAGGATCAGCAGGCCCGTAGCGGGGGTGGTGTTAGGGTGCGTATACATTATACGCCACCCCCAAAAAATAAATACTGTAAATAAATAAATAAATATAAAATAAAAGTCTGGAAGGTCCACTTTTTCAAAAAATACCGTAAGACATATTCATAAGCCTCATCTGTATGCACTACTCCAATGTCCAATGTCTCGTTGGATGACCCCGACACCTGACCACTCGGTACCCCTCACCTTACCTTCGCACACAAGTGTGGATAGTATACAAGAAGCAGAATTTTTTTTTTTCTTCATCATCACAGTTTCGTAAGAAGGGAGAGGAAGAGGAAAAAATGAAAATAACAATGATAAAATCAATTCCACATATTCAGATTACGATTATATTCCAGTTCGTCTCTTGGTGTATATCGTGTATTCGTGTGTGAATTTACGCCTACCGATTGTAGTTCGTTATTCCGAAGGTCCGTTATTCCGAAGGTTCTTTAGTCCGAAGGTTCGTTATTCCGAAGGTTCGATAATCCGAAAAAGTGATAAGGTTTGTTATTCCGAAGGTTCATTAATCCGAAAATGAAATAAGGTTCGTTAATCAGAAAATGAAACAAATCTCGTTATCCCGAATGTTCGCTACGGACCCAATTTCATTTTCGGATAAACGAACATTCAGAACAACGAACCCTATTTCATTTTCGGATTAACGAACCTTCGGAATAACGAACCTTCGTAATACCGCCACAAATGTTCGGATTATAACGAACCCTTTTTCATTTTCGGATTCTCTAGGTATTATAGGGAATTTGTGTGTTTCGGATTAACGAACCTTCTGTCAGCTTTAAACGGGTATGTGCGTGATTCTGTATAGGTGTGTGTTTTCATTTAATTTTCATTCCTTGATATCTCCATTTTTAAAACTTTTGGTAATGGAGTATACGCTGATGAAAACATTATCAAGTCGCGACTCGACCACTCACCTATCATCTTAACCCATCTCCGCACACACGTACTCTCTAAAAAAAATCGAGTGAAAATATTCACTCTTAAAGGAGTGAATACAAAAAGAGTGAATTTAGTGTGAAATTGGAGTGAATTTTGAATGCAAAGTTCATTTTCACTCATTTTGGAGTGACCTCAGGGATCACTCGAAGAATTTGGAGTGATCCCTGAGGTCACTCTAAAACGAGTGAAAATGAACATTTTCACTCAAAATTCACTCGAAATTCACTCGAAATTCACTCTTTTTTGTATTCACTCCTTTAAGGGTGAATATTTTCACTCGATTTTTTTAGAACGATTCAAAAAAGCAGATATTTTTTCTTTCATCACAATAATGTCAGGAGTAGATATAAAATTCATCAATTCCACAATCATAATAGAGATTACGATTGTATTCCAGTTCGTGAATCGTGTGTTCTTGTGTTTGTAATTATGTGTTTACATGCACCTCAACATAACACCATTTTTTCAACATATACATATGGTTACAATTCGTTATTCCGAAGGTTCTTTAGGCCGAAGATTCGTTGTTCCGAAGATTCGTTATTCCAAAGGTTCGTTCTTCCGAAGGTTCATTAATCCGAAAATGAAATAAGGTTCGTTATTCCGAAGGTTCGTTAATCCGAAAATGAAATAAAAGCTCCTTATACCGAAGGTTCGTTACGGACCCTATTTCATTTTCGGATCAACGGACCTTCGGAATAACGAACCCTATTTCATTTTTGGATTACCGAACCTTCGAAATAACGCCACAAAATGTTCGGATTAACGAACCTTCGGAATAACGAACAGTACCCTATTATATATGAACTAACGAACCATCACAAAATCGAACCTTCATTTCGGATTGGCAAACCTTCGGAGAACTTAATAGGCCATATCATTCATCATTTTCGGATTCACGAACCTTTGGAATAAAGCACTTTCAGAGCAACACGCTCTAAAACCACTCTTTTTATTCGGGCATTGGGAGAAAGTTCAGAAAAGAATAATCTTTGAGGTATAAGAAATCAGTTTCATTCTTATTCGACACTATCGATGATTTCTAGGCGTGGTGTTCATTTTCCGACAAAAAAAAAAAAGAAGAAGAAGAAGGAGGTTCGTTATGCCGATGGTTCGTTATTGCAAATCCGATACACGCAGATTCCCTCTGCCGACTATATAGAAGTTTGTCAATCCGAAAATAATCAACAAGGTTCGTTTATCCCACTTGTGGCATTATTCCGAAGGTTCGTTTCTCTGGAAATGAAATAAGATTCGTTGATCAGAGAATGAATCACGTCGTACGAAACTTTTTCTGATAAACGAACTTGCAGTATACCGAATCAATTTTCGTTATCAAATGAACGAACCTTCGATCCTTTCTTCCTCTCATTTTTTTATATATTTATTTCTTTTTTATTATCGAACCTTCTGGTTATTAGGGATAATCAAGAAAAGACAAAATCTTTAAGGCAAGATAAGTTAACATACATGGTTCGACATAGTTTACTTTTTATCGAGGAGTATTCATATAGCAGTGAGTGATATCTTACAAGGAGGTATGGAAAACGTGGAGATATAATCGTAACAAATAAGTATAGTATCTTTTGGTTTAGAATGGTTGATTTCTTTCAGGCACGGTATGCATTATTCCGTTGAAAGGAAATTCTGATGTTTCGTTATTTCGGGTGCATGTACGTCACGATACCGACACCCACGAGTCATATTTACATAATATACAGTCCAGGAGTCATACACCTCACGAGTCATACAGCCCTGAGTTCGACATAGATGATGTCCACTGGCGGGGAGGGAAAATACCGAATGTTCCATCCGAAGGGTTTGAAATGCTATTGAGGGAGGTTATAAGTCCCGAGACGAAGTCGAGGAACTTACAGCCTCCCGAAATAGTGTTTCAAACCCTGATGGTGGAATGTTTGGTACATGTTCCCGACAACGAAAGTCATTATCTGTTAGATTAGGCCTATATGGGTTAGTCAAATTATCACACTTTCATACGCATTACAATTATCGGTCATCTGCTTTAATTTTCACATTGTACGGAATAGGCAAATTTATATCCTATCGATTGCGTGAAAAATATGATCGTTCAATCGTTTGGTATCGTTTGTCATTTCTTACGTGAAAATGTTTTCCCATGGGAGAGCATTACAAAAATGCTCTGCCCATGGGCGAACATAACCAATGTGCCTCCATCACGTGACTGTGTTTAGTCAATCAATCAAAACCGGTATTTGAATAACCCATTTAACGTGAGCAAAAAAGGCCTAACGAGACCGACACATTAAATCCCGTGTTGTATATCCATCGAACTCGTGGACTGTTTTTATTTATGTCGAACTCGTGAGCCGTTTTCACCAAGTGTCGAACTCATGAACTTCATTTGCCCAGCGTCGAACTCGTGGGCTCTATGACTCGTGACCTGTATGACTCATGGACCTGTTTTCAATGTCGAACTCGTGGGCTGTATGAGTCGTGGGTGTCGGTCTCGTGGGATGACCCCGTTATTTCGAATCTGAAACACGCAAAATCTCCAGATGTTTGTTAAAGAAAATGTAAGGATTCGTTAATACGAATATTACTGTGGCATTATCCCCAGGGTTTGTAAATCTGAGAAAAAGTTTGTTAATCTTAGAACGAACTCTCATGTATAGGTATGCGTGGTACGAAACTTATGGCCTATTAGTTTCGGAATTGCGGAATCTTCAGAATTACACATTGTGTTTCGCTTTCGAATCAACAAACCTTCAAAATTACTTAACATTTCTTCTTCTTTTTCCATATTTTGTTAAGCGAACCTTCGGAAAACCGAAACTTTTTTTCTCTCTCTTTCATTTTTTTTTCTTTATGAAAAAAAAAACAAAAACAAAAACAAAAACAAAAAACTTCGGATTGTGAACTGTGAGAAACGAACAGTTACTGTTGTTTTTTCCCCGATCAGTGGTGATAATTGAGGTAAGATATAATTCAGTAGAAAAGAAAATAAGGCACACAAAAAACAAAGTTATTTGAATCCTGACATCAATTAATGTTTTTTTCTTTTTACCGATAAATGAAAGATCAGACAGATAAGAAATGAGAGGAAAAAGAAAAAATAGCCTGTGATAACGAATCGTATTAAATGTTTGACATCCTTGGTCTTCGCCCTCGGTCTTCGATTTGCTTTCCTTACCTGTCCATCCCGGGTCCCCCAGGCCCCAGACTGTTTATAACCTCCAGGAATGCACCAGTGCGCGCGGTTTCCTTTGTTGAATGCTCTCTATTCTACCGCCCCACCCTTCCCCCAAGTCTGGCACCTTGCCATCGTGGGATTTTTCATGTTTTCCTTCTTGATCTAGTTGGTGTTCACAACTTTGTCTACGTGACTGCGTTCTGTTTTGTTTCTCCGAATTCGCTGCGTGCTCTACAGACACGTGGTGCACAAACAGTTACAGTACTGTATGGCTGTTTACAAGGGGGTCACCTATACTCACCTGCAAACAGCTTGTAAACGGCGAGCAGAAAACGGCAGTTTCCTCTGCTGTGGCTACTTTTACTGCCAAAATATTGGGCTTTGTCACTACGGAATATTATTCACACACAAATTGCAATGGAATAAATATTCAAGTACATTGTATAACTACTCGTACTTCCGATCATAGCGATCTCTCGAGTGTTCGTGTTTCATCGAAAAGTAAGTGTTCGAAAGTTGTTGAAACTGCGTAGCAGCGCTAGACAGTCGTTAGTTTAGGGCTTCCGTATGCTCGATTTTTATGGGTTTATTGATATTGGAGCTCAGGGAAAATATGGGGGAAAAGGATGACTTCAAAATAATTTGCTTACCCGATTCGGTCAAGCATTTTTTTCCTTGTTCCAAAACGCTTGCCCAACTTTACTACTAGTATGAGAAAGTGTGTGATAGATTGAAGTTTACTTCACATGTCATGATCGTACTGTACAAACTCAAAGAAAAAAAAAATTACTCGCAATTTTCCTGAAAGTGAGATCGAACAAAAACTTTAAAAAGATAAAATTAGATTTAAAAATGTCATGATCGTGCTGGAGAGAGCCCAAAGAATTTGCTAGATTGTATATTTGTAGACAAATCACACGCAGTTTTGCCGAGCATGATTTCCAAAGAATTGAACAAAACTTTGTCATGATCGTGCTGTGACAGAGCTCAAAGAATTCGTAAAGTGCAAACAAGTCAAACGCAGTTTTGCTGATGTTGAGATCGAAAGAAAGTGTATTATGTTTATTAATACGATCGTGAGAACTCAAAAATTGAAACGCACCGTTACTAACCCCGCGTGACACACTCGAGCCGCCCAAATACACTACAACATGATACATGTACAACAAGGTTTGTAACTAGATTTTCAGCGCCAGTGTACGAGTGTATCGTGCATGCATCATTAACGTTACAAAGGTTGTGCCACAGAGATCCGATCGACGGGGAAAAGATGTGCGTGCACCACTTCAGTATCTGCCCGTAGTTGCGTGCACACGAAGAATGAATCATGCCCGTCCTACCGCGGCAGGACGATCAGCGTCCTACCGCGTTCCTCCGCACGATTTTTTTCCCCTGCCGCTGCGCGAGGAAAAAAACGTTCAGCGCGTATTACGCGTTCGGCAAATCGTCCTACCGCAAATTTGCGGGATCCCGCGGTAGAACGCTAGTGAGAATAAATATCCCTTCCCTAAATGTGTGGTCAGACCCTCGGACAATCTAACGGTTACAGCTTTTGAGAAAATGGGATTGAGAATCTGAGGTTTCACATCTAATGAAGCTATGAAAAGTAGTACTAACGTGCTACTAGTAACATTGTTAATTGCGATGAAGCCCACTGTTAACAGTGAAATGACTGGTGGAGTAGGCTAGACAAATTTAACATTTAACTGATGTAACAACATTACTAACAATGTTTTTGTGGGTCTAAGACTATCTACACACAAACACACACAAAAAAAGCAAAAACAATAAAAAAAAAACCAAATCTGATTGAACTGCTAATAACATTTGCCGGAACATTTATCACAATGATTTAACTGAAGTCAATGAGACAATTTGTTTGCACCTGATTCTAAATTAGAGTTTTCGCTGAATTTCGATATTTATTAGTTTTTGTTTTTGTGTTTTTTTGTAAACGATATTTTATGTCGATAATGTTACTAACCGACTCTAAATGTAGCCATGACAACTGTAACAGTTATTTAATTCTACTAAATCTTTTTCTACATTATAAAACTTGATAGGACTCCTGACTGCCAGCTGGATGACCCTAGTTTGATCTCCATCCAGTGCTCCATCCTATAGGCCATGATGTTTGTACACTACAACATCCCTCTTGACCTACATGTATAAATGCGCAGACAATGTAAATGTAATGATAATGGCAGGACCTTGTACTACAACATGGAGGGTACCCTGGATGTAGAAGACAATTATTAGTATTATACAACGTAATCCTTGCACATACTAAACAAACTAGGAGAATAACTGAAACTTGTGCTGAATGCAGGTTGTGTAACGTCTCAGCATGGTGATGATTTCCTCTCACTTCCCGTATTTCAGCTAGGACTTCAATTTACCTTTTAGCGTCCATACTGAATGTGACACTTGTTCACAGTAAATAGTAGTTTCCCAATAAGGCTTTTGCAGAAGATTGCATACAGAACTACACCTTAGCATAACTGCACCCTGAACTCCAACAGTTATTGTTGTTAGTGGTTATACAGCACAAAGTGGTTAGCCCTACCAATATAGGAGATACAGTTTGTATAGATGATGAAGAAAAAAAGAAATACCTAGAGTACTATGTGTTGTTTATATAGGCTCTACTAAATATTATAACGAACTTTCAGTAAATCTTGAAATCCAAGTACAAAGATTCATCCTTTCCTGAGGGAAATTACATAGTCTAGACTATGACCTACAAATTATACTCTACACAATTTTAAAGTTATGTCTATTTCCTAACGATGTTCTGTGAAGTAAGTATCATTTAAAATGGGGTATTCTTGTTTTGGATGAAAATAATATTCTTGAATTTAGAATTTGTATATGTCTGGTTTGTGATATTAAACTGCTAAAAAGACAATTTTCCTTTAGGCCTATGAATTTTCAATTGCAAACTAAGGAGTTCAAATGAAAACTTCATTCGTCATCTTGTGTACATTACCTTTCTGCATATAATTTTGCTGGACCCCAAATTTTCTGATTTTTCTCAAATCAGCCTCTTTTGATCCTATTTTTTCTATATTCATCAGATTCTGTCTAAATGCCATACAAAACCTGTTGCTGCGGATGTGCAAGATCGAAGCTCTAAGGTATGTATCTACTAGATCTGTCGTACTGACCTAGATTAGTGAAACCATTTAGAAGTCACATAACTTTCTATTTTGGGTATAGTTTTGCATGGATGCAAGCTAATGCGTGAAAATGATATTCTTGAATTTGCAATTGATATACAAGTACGTCTGGTAATTGCTAACATGCCAATACTCATTAGTGCTTATTCTTGACCACAACCTTGCACCTCATTACTGTGTATCAAACATGTTGTAATTGAGAAACAGAGATTACGTGGTTACTGCGTGCACACATATGGTTCTGCTGAGACCTTGGCAGTTTTTCTCTCTAAAAAATTCATGAAAGTGGCAAGTCAGGCATTATTTAGTGAAAATATGCTAAAATGTCTTTTTATATTCCTATTTTCCTTAATATTGTACTACAAATGTGACATCACAAACTATAGAAGCCTTCATTGTCATCTGGCAATGACTGAGCAGAAACTTAAAAAGAAAAACCAAAATTTTTCACGTAGGGACGGTGATTTTTCATGATTGCTGAAAACAAAATGAAAAAGCTGAAATTAGAAAAAAATAATAATCCAAATGGAAAATTATGGAAAACCATTATACACAAGAAAGCACATAATATATGGTCAAATCACTCTGGAGTCTCTGCATGACTACGGTCTTTCCCCATCATGGGCCGATTCCATCTATGATGAAGAAACAAAAAAAAAAACAAAACAAAACAAAACAGAAAAAAGCCACGAAACCACTTGCTAGCTGGCAGGCAGACGTCTCTTTCAAAATTTGTTGGTGTAAACAAAGAAAAACAATGATAGTACTTTGTGTAGATCTAGACAGATACATGTACTTGACAATCAACCACGGCAGCAAGGCCTGACTTGGGGGGGGGGGGAGGGGGGGGGGGGTGATGATTAGACACCAGTTCATCCTGTAGCTGGAGCCAGTACAATCGTGACAATCTCAAAGCTAAGGTTTCTTGTACACGGTCTCAGTCATGCTCAGCAAAACTGCGTGTTTACTTCTCAAAATTCGACACTAAAAATATGGGCCGTATGCAATGATAAACATGAGTTTCTTTGGTGATTTGTTTTATTTCCATTCATTTTTCCAATGTCATACAAATATATTTAGATCGATCTAAAAGGAATGTGTGTTTTTTTCTATAGATCTACATATGAAGAGTTTGTTTGCAGTAACAGATACATCCATAGTTGCCAAATGGAGATATTTGTAATTAAATGTGAAGAAAAAATAGAATCATATAAGAAAATTTTTGCTTCTTGCGACCTTAACTTTAAAAATGTACCTTCATATTTCATGACCAATACAGGGCAAAGTCCATGAAGATGTCCCATCAGATGCTCAAAATTCATTTTGATTTAATTAAAAGAATATTGTTATCATGTTGTACTTAACGAGTTAAATTTCATATTTTCAACATAGAAAATATTGAATTATGCAAATTTATGAACGAAACACTGCCTTAATTTGCATAAATCAAAAACAGTTCTTCGTTTGGAACAAATGAAAAATTATCATCTAAAATGAGCTGAAATTGATCTTCACGTAGTTCCTTTATTGACGAGACCCCTGTATGACTACTTATAAAATAGTATAATATCTATTTGGTAAGACAAGATCATCAGCTTCATTATGCAAATTACAGTGCACTCCCGATATAACGAACACGGTTATAACGAAATTTTGTTATAACGAAGTAAATCTTCTGGTCCCAAAATTATCACCGTTAAAGTCTATGGTAAGAAATTCGCTTATAACGAACACGGTTATAGCGAAATTTCCATTATAAAGAAGTCTTTTCCGAGCGCACAGACAAAGAAAAACAAAAGAAATGTGCTCCGTTATAACGAAATGCGAATTGCTTTCGAAATTTCGTAGCGGAACAAGCATTTATAGCGTCTCTGCATGGGTGAACGCTTCACGCCACTGTGTGTTCGCTCTTTGTGTCACGCACAGTTTATTATTACGTTTATTATTGTGATACAGCTATTCCATCACATTTCACATAGCTTTCCAGTGTATGATGAGTAATCAGCAAACAGAATATGATACATATGCATGGTTTTCTTGTTTTCGTTATATATTGTATTTGTTCGGTTATAACGAAATTTCGTTATAACGAAAGAAAATTGCCGGTCCCGAGCATTTCGTTATAACGGGAGTGCACTGTATATGAATTACCCGGAGCGAAGCGTCCAATGCATATGGATTTGTGTATGTTCTTCAAAAGTTTTTTATGAAGATTTCTAGCATTGACAAATCTTAATGCATGAAAGAAACCAAACTAAGAAAATTAATTGCAAATTGGTGATTTCTTTTATTTGTCTTGATTGAAGATTAATTTTCAGGTACCTTGTTCGGGGAAAGTACCCACTTGCAAGTCTATCATTTTCTACATGTTGTAGTACAATCTGTGGAACTGAACATGACACTGTAGAGACATTTAAAATCATTTCCATAAATACTCTTCTGCATTAAAGACAAATTAGCCTGCATTATCATTTATTTCACATCTGGTTTTTCCCCCTATTCATCAGATTCTGAGTGCATGTCATGACAACCCAGATGCTGGGGATGTGCAAGATCGAAGCTCCAAGGTAAGTATCACTATAGATCTGTTGTATTATCTTGGAGCCATGTCATTTACAATTTCTCATAACTTTAATTACCTCCGCCAAGGAAGGAGGTTATGTATTCGTTAACCGTTGGTTTGTGTGTTCGTTTGTTACTTAGTTTGTCCGTGTGCAAAATAACTCAAAAAGTAGTGAACGGATTGGGATGAAACTTGCAGGAAGAGTTGAGAATGACACAAGTAACAAACGATTAACTCTCGGTAATGATCCGAGAACTTTGGGGGAATTTATGAAGGATTTTTGATGTTTTGGCAGTTAGGGTCAATGAACTTCGGAGTTCGCCAGGCTGCGCATATTTGAGGTTTGCCTGCGCGCACTAAAGTGCATGCTCTAGTTTATGCTGGGGCGAGGTGCGCCATGCAGCTGAAGGCTTATGACGTAACAAAGGCTTCTATATTTGGAAATCTGGCTACTATTAGCACCGATGTGGTGTGTACCTATGACATCTCTATGGAAGAACAAGATCAGTGAAGTGGTGGAAATAAGCTTCATGCTTGGCGGAGATCTGCGCTCTCAGAGTGCTTTTCTAGATGCTATCTGCATAATTCCTGCTTTTGTGGGAATGAAAGCTAATGTATGAAAATAATATTTATGAATTTCAATGTTGTATATATATATATGTGTGGGGTTTGAAATATCAAGCCTATATTGCTAACATGCCAATCCTTGTTAGTTTGTGTCTCATATGTGTTTTGACCACAACCATGTACTTCATTACTGTTTACTGTATGGTGGTGTATTTGAGAAAAAGAGAGTGTGATAAATGCATGCCCGCATACATGTGATTCTGCAGAGACATTGACAGTTTAGCCGTGTACAAAGCTTCTGAAAGAACAATGAAGTTATCCAGTAATTCTTGTTTTAATGCAAGAACATTGAAAATAGTCAATTTTTAAAATATTTTCCTTAGTATCGTTTCATGCATGTGACATCACAAGCTGTAGTAGTCTTGATATCCGGTATCAGTCTGAGTAGATACTTCCAAAATTTTAACTGTTGCTCATGTCCTATTTTCCTCCATCTTTCAGTGATGTGTTATACTAATATTGCTGCTTGTATGTATTTATATGAATTAAGGCCGCCTTGTCATTTAACGTCTTGGAATGAATGATATTAATTTCCCAAACAAACCAATCCAAGAAATATGGTACAGATTAAAATTCACTTGTTCAACAATAATCACATTACATACAATGCTACGTATAATGTGAACCTCATGTTGAAAGTGCTACACACAGTTTGAAGAAAAAAATCAATTGAATTATATGATTGAATTCCATTCATGGTTAAACTTGATTTCAACAACATGGTGATTCTTTTACAGTAGGCTACAGTGCGCTGTACATCGTCTGGATTGTATGTGATCTACGTGGTACTCTAGTTGACATTCAGTGCAGATCATAAGATCGGTGGATTTGAATTTACAATATATCATTCAGAAAAAATGCTGATCTTGCCTATGGCTGTCTGTCAATCACTTGATCACAAACCTACATAGGATATAATATTAACAGTCATGTATTCTTTCCTTATTCCTGTGCCCCAGAAATAGGCAAAGGAAACCAATTAGAAACTTTGAATTTTAAGGATTTAACATTTAATTTTGTACTTCATGCTTACAACTTTTTGATATATTTTTCAATGTAAGGATATTAAATATGTCAAAATACATCGTTTATCGTTGAAAAAACAAGGATAAATGTGGAATAAAGTTTTTGAAAATTACACCTTTTTCATGAATTTTATTCTTATGAATCACCTGCCATCTGTCAAAACATGTAAAAAATTAAATGGCACTTGCAGATTTTTCATTTCACAAAATATGTTTTGGTATGTACCTGTCTGGGTTTGGACTGAGATTAATTCCAAACTTTATTTGTCCTCGCTGGTGTACATTATCATACTTCATACATTCTTGTAGGACCCAAAACTTCCAGATTTTTTCTCACATCCACCTCTTCTGCTCTTATTTTTCTCTATTCAGCATATTCTCTCTGCATGCCATGCAAACCCTGATGCTCAGGATGTGCAAGATCGAAGCTATAAGGTATGTATTTACCAACTAGCTCTGTCGCCGGCTTAGTTAAGTGTAACCATTTTAAATTTCACAAAAATTTTCATCTTTAGGTCTGGTTTTGCATGGATTCAAGCTAATGTTGGATATTTTTTTTTTTTTTTTTTAACAGGTGCACACAAGCTTGCACTTATTTAAATTTCGCATAGATAACATATTGAATTATGCTATCAATATCTCATACATGTACCACAGAAAAGTAACGGCCAGAATGTCATATCAAGGAGGCATGCAGATTTATCCACTTCCTTTCAAATTTACTTAGTTGTCCATTTTGAAAACCAATTTGCCTCTCAGTCATATATATGATTTTTAGCTTTGACCAGAACAGTTTAAATGTTGGCAAAATACCCAAATGTCTACATACATATATCATCTGTTTGGCTATAACTATACAGTGATTCAAAAGGGGCCTATGCTGGCTTCCACCAAATACACCGAACAAGATCTCTTCTTCCTTCAATTGTAGATTTATGTCAAACTTTGTATGCCACCATTTCAAAAACTCTTCCCAAAAATCACATGCATGTTGACATTCAGCGAATATATGTTCTGGCGTTTCCTCCACTTGCTTACAAAAGGTACACAATTCAGAGTCAACAATTTTCATTTTGTGTAATCTTTTGTTCAAAAGAAGTGTTCTTGTATTAATTTTATACTGAAATGTTCTGCTCTTAGTATCAACTAAACACACAAAAGGCATTTTGTATATAAGCTTCCATGTAATATCATCTATCGCATATTTATTACTCCAGTAGATTTCCGATGTTGGAGTCTCAAAATGTTTGCCTTTCAAAATACAATTAATAATCTGCGTTGTTAGCTTCTCAAAGTCTACTTCATTGCCCTTAAAAACACAACTGAGTTTTAAGGCTGGTATTGTTTCCCGATTGGAAAGGCATCTCAACTTCAATTCTTTTGGAATAGCAGAAACAATCGAGCACCATTTCAAATACATTTGCTTTTCAACTCCCCTCCTCACCCATGTGTTGAAATCTATCAATCTGCCTTCTCCATCAAACAGATCTGAAATATACCATAAACCAGCCCTAAAAAATTCTGCAAAAAACACCGTTCTACCATTTACTGTAACATATTCATTATTCCATACAATAATCTCACTTTTTTCTGTATGTTTTGAATCTAAAAGTCGAGAATCAAAATAGGCGCTCAGTATATCCCTGTAAAAACTTGGGCACTGGCCCATTGTTTTACAACTCTTTTTGGACATGTTGCAAAATAAAATAAAATGACCTCCAAATCTCTTCATGAAATATCTAAAGATAACTGACCACAGAGAGCTACTTTCATTCAAAAACCTTGAAATCCATTTTACCTTCAATGCATTGAAAAAGGAAGGGATATGTATCATATTTAAACCACCTTGTTCATACGAACCAATTAGGGTTAATTTTTGAACATATTTCCCATTCCATACAAAATCTTTAATAACACTCTCTAATTGTTACAGTATATGACTTGGTATTGGCAAAACGGACCCACAATAAACAAATTTTGATATAGCAAATGTTTTTACTATTTGTATTTTCCCTATCAAACTCAAATTCCTTTTTCTCCAAACATTAAAGGGATAGTACAGTTTTGGTTGAGACCTAATTTGGGGTTTCTAACATTTTTTGGTGAAATAATGAGAAACCTCTTATGAAATACGAAAGAGCATGTAATTTTATGAGGAATTCAACGTCTATTTGATGAAAATTGGTTTTGAAATGGCTGAGATATCCAAAAAAGAGCGATTCTAATAAAGTGTGGGACCCACACTTTATTACGATCGCTTTGTTTTACTTTGTTTTTGGATGTTTCAGTCATTCCAAACCTGATTTTCATCAAATAAACTTTGAATTCCTCTTAAAATGGTATGCTCTGTACTATATCATAAGTGTTTTCTTGGTATCTCGAAAAAAGTTAAAAGCCCAATTCTCATCTCCACCAATACTGTACTATCCCTTTAAGTATAACTTTCACATCTACTAAACATTTCTCAAAATTTAATGATATCATCTGTTCCATATCGTAAGACAATAATATGCCCAATACCCGAAATGGTTCAGATGGCAAATTAATATCAAGAGGTTTAAGTTTACAATTTCTTTTTGATCCCAACCACATAGCATTCGTTTTGCTTTTATTAATTCTAAGACCTGAAAAAAAAGCAAAATCTTCAATTATACCAAACGCTTCCTTTGCGGATTCTAAATCAGCCAAAACCAAAGTGGTATCATCTGCATATTGTACTATGTTTACTGCATGCCCATCAATTTCTATACCTCTAATTTGTTTATTTTGACGTATAGCACTTGAAAGTATTTCTACACAAAGTATAAACAAGTATGGAGATATAGGGTCTCCCTGTCTTACTCCTCGACTCAGACCAAAATAACCAGAAGTATGACCATTACTGCAAACGCAACTGCTTATATTCTTGTAGAATGTCTGAATATAACTCTGGAACTTGGGTCCAAACCCAAATTTGCCTAATACTTTCATCATAAAATCCCACTCTAAAGAATCAAAGGCTTTTTCATAATCTAGAAAAAATAATAATCCTGGTATATTATGCATTTTAGTATAAAACATAATGTCTATAATAACTCTAATGGATTCACCTATATATCTTCCCTTGACAAAACCGGTCTGACAAACACTAATCAATTTATCTATAAACTTACACATTCGTTTAGCAAAAACTTTAGTTACAATTTTCACATCCACATTCAACAGAGATATCGGTCTCCAATTCTTCAACTCCCTTTCATCTTTCCCTTCTTTTTTAATCAGAATGAGAATTGCTTGCCTTTGTGAGGTAGACATTTCTCCTTTATCAAAACTGTCTAATACCGAGTCCATAAAAATATCTTCTAAATCATTCCAAAAGGTCTGGTAGAATTCCACTGGAATACCGTCATTTCCAGGACTCTTGTTTTTAGCCAAATCATTCAATACCTCTCTACATTCTTTTTTAGATATGAGTTTTTCCAGCTCCTCTCTTTCTTCCACCGTTAAAGTGGGAACATTAGTTTTTTCTAGAAAGGCATTACATCGATTTTCAAAACCAGCTTCCAATTTTGAGGCATATAACTTCTCATAGTATTGCATTTGGGCAAACAGAATATCTCTAAATTCCGTGACTAACTGGCCATCCACTTTTAATTCATAACACAACTTTCTTGTATAATTTCTCTTTTCCAGACCTAAAAAATAATCATTACTTTTTTCACCTTTCTCATACCATCGGCTCCTTGACCTGACCATGAGCCCAGCAACTCTTTTGTTATCTATTTCCATTAACTCCTCCTTTATCTTTTCTATTTCAGCAATAACATCTTCCTCTCCCTTAATTGCAAGCTTATTTTCAAATACATTCTATTTACTTCTTAACTGTTGCTCAATATCAGTTATTTGCTTCTGTACTATTCTAGAATACTCCACAATGAAACATCTTATCTTATACTTAATCCAGTCCCATTTAGTTCTTGGTTCCAAAAAGGAATACTCCTTTTTCCAGGCATGAATATTTTCTCTCATAACCCTAACATATTCCTCATCTTGGAGTAGTGAGGCATTTAGCTTCCAATATCCTTTCCCTCGCTTATTCTTATTCATAAGTATTTCCAAACACACAGCTGAATGGTCTGTTCGTAAGGCTCTAGCAATATTCACCCTTTTGATCTGATTTTTTAAGTCCTTATTTACTAAAAAATAATCAAGCCGGCACTGAACAAACGGGGAGTTTTGTCTCCAAGTAAATTGTTTTTTGTTACCATTCATACTACGCCAAATATCCATCAATTCAAAAGGAACCATAATGTCTCTAATCTTTTGCACTACTTTTTTCTTCAGCAAGTGCGTTCCACCCATTTTGTCCAGTTGTGGGTCCAAAATACAATTGAAGTCCCCACCAATAATAATATTTTCCTTACCATCCCATTCTGTTTCTAATATCTTTAATAAATCCTCATAAAATTGTACTTGTAAATTTTCTACATTTGGAGCATATAAATTCAAAATAAGAAAAGGATTATTTTCAATATCCACATGAACACATATAATCCTCCCCGATTCATCACTATATATTTTATGCATATTCAAATTTACTCTACTATCAAATAAAATTAAAACTCCTTTACTATTTGTAGATCCATGTGAAAACAAGGCTTTATTACCCCATTCATTTGCCCAAATTGACTCATCCTTTGGAGAGCTATGACTTTCTTGTAACATAACGATATCCATCTTGAGGCTTCTAACCCAACTAAAAATACTTCGCCTTTTTATTACATTTTGTAACCCCCTAACATTTAAAGACATCATATTCACTTTGATATCATTCTCCATTCTGACCATACAATAACATCATTAGCTTATCAATCCAAAAATCTAATTCCCTGCTATAAATTTTTTTTGAAAATTACACCTTTTGCATGAATTTTATTCTTATGAATCACCTGCCATCTGTCAAAACATGTAAAAAATTAAATGGCACTTGCAGATTTTTCATTTCACAAAATATGTTTTGGTATGTACCTGTCTGGGTTTGGACTGAGATTAATTCCAAACTTTATTTGTCCTCGCTGGTGTACATTATCATACTTCATACATTCTTGTAGGACCCAAAACTTCCAGATTTTTTCTCACATCCACCTCTTCTGCTCTTATTTTTCTCTATTCAGCATATTCTTTCTGCATGCCATGCAAACCCTGATGCTCAGGATGTGCAAGATCGAAGCTATAAGGTATGTATTTACCAACTAGCTCTGTCGCCGGCTTAGTTAAGTGTAACCATTTTAAATTTCACAAAATTTTCATCTTTAGGTCTGGTTTTGCATGGATTCAAGCTAATGTTGGATATGATATTATTGAATTTTCATTTGGTAATGGTTTATGTCGTGTTTAGAATATCAATTTGGTAATGATGCCAATGTTATTTAGTGCCTATACATGTTACGTATATTGCACACAACCAGACACTTCATATACATTATGGTATATCGTTAATGTTTTAAGAAACAGATAGAAAGTTACTGCCTACATACATGTGGTTATGCAGAGACATTGGCATTTGTTTTTTCCTCTACAAAGCGTGTCATGACAGAGTTGGGGTTATGACAGTATTGATTATGTACTGCCTTTTATCAAAAAAACATCTAGTAGCATTCCTTTGTCACAGCCAAAAAGTTGCATATTAACTGAATTTCCAAAAAGAGGTAATGTGGAAACCGTTGACTGTAGGATGGCAGTATGTGTCTTCCTTGCGATTTACATACATACTGATGTATATTGTACACATAAGAAAAACCTGAAAACAATATGTGGATTGTCAGAATCATGGCTAGTCCATGTAAAGCAAACAATCATAAAATCACTAGGCCTACTCATCACGGGCACAGCTGAATCCAGTTCACAAACAACAACTACTGTCTTCGAATGTGGGACACAGATGCCAGTTTAGGATCGAACTCTCATCAGCAGCATCGGTCATTCAGGATCATCAATACAGCTACCGATTTCCTTTTAAGGCATTGAATAGTTGTCTGATAATTACTTCAAAGTAGAAAGTCTGTTATTATTTTCCCTGTTTAAACTATTTCTTTAGAATATAAGAAGGTCACATTTTTTGTTGTTGATATAACGGCTTTTCAAATCAACACCAATGATATTTTTTGTGCATATCAGTTCATGATTAAAAGCAACATTTTTGCATAATTCTCACTCTTGAGTACCAACAGGTAATCAAAAGATTTGCCAAACTTTTATTCTCACAAAATAATCCAGATTTAGCATGAGTTCAGCTTTCCAGAGATTATTTCACATCTGAAAGAGATAATGAAATGATTGACATGTCAGAGGTATTCATTTGAATTTTCATTTTGATAATTTCTATTTCCAAGTCCTGTTTTATCAACATTATAGTGCAGTATCTCTACAGATAATCACACTTAGTTGTTTCAATGAATCTGTATTGCAGGCCAGCAGAAATCCTGGTGACTGGTGTGGTATTCCTGATCCAATACAGGTATCTGCCTCATTTATGGTTATTGACTACTGTGTGTGTGTGATTGTTTGGATTGCAAAGGCTTTTACATAATTTAGAATTTACACAAAGAATTACCCAGTAAATATTAAGTTTAAGGACGTTCCTCAGTTAAAGTGAAGCCCATGTAATTTTCTTCAAATTTTCCATACCCTGACTCTGACCCATCCAAAGCCCAAATATGTAAATGAAACCATAGGTTCATGTGCTTGTTTTTCTTCTACGGGACTTTGAAAAATATGACTAATCTGCCATCCTGTAACAAAATGATAGTGTTACAGGATCAAGACCATGATTGACAACAAAATCTGCAATAACAAACTTAAATCCCCATAATTATTTCAAAATGCACTTTATTTTCTCACAATTTGCAAGAATTTCAGAAAAGAGTATCCAGAACGAGGAAAAGGTTTTAAAGTTAGGGTTTAAACGATCATTCTTGAGAAAGCAGCGCCCTCATGTGGCAGAAAACACCAACATCTCTCAAATCCTTCTCATCAACGTTTTCTGTTGGGGGTGAGCAAAAGGACAAGGTTCATAAAACATGCACTGTACATTCAAAACCCATGTCAATTTCACGAAACTTGACCAAATTGTACATTATAGGAAAAGGCTTATTATTTCCAGAAAAACAATTAAAAGTGGGGGTTCATGTGCTCGTTTTTGTGCTAGCAGCGCCCCCATGCGACATATATCATCGTAAGTCCCCAAAATCTAGTTAGGAACCTATACAATGATACCCTGGCAGGATTCGTTCATATAAAATCTCACACTGTACGTTCAAAACCCATGTCATTTTCATGAAATGTGACCAAGTTCTAGAAGAAGGCTTACTTACTCCATGCAGAAAAACAATCAAAAGTGGGGTTTCATGTGCTAGCTTTTGTGCTGGGAGCACCCCCATATGATAGAAATCACCCTAGGACCCCCAAATCTGGTTATAAACATGACATGGTTGCCCTGATTAGGTGGGGTTTATTATACCCCCGCCAAACGAAGTTTGAAGGGGTATAATGGAATCAGCGGACGGTCGGGCGGTCGGGCGGTTGGTCGGGCGGTCGGTCGGTCCGTTGCAAATCTTGCGTCGCGAACTACTTCCTCAGTTTTCAACCGATTCCCATAAAACTTGGCACAGATGTGTGCCTTGGGTTGTAGATGTGCAAGATGTATTTTTTGACAGTACCCAAAAGTACGTTGCCATGGTAACGGCATATTATGGGCAATAATGGGTACAAATCTTGCGTCGCAAACTCCTCCCACAGTTTTTGATCAATTTTTATGAAATTAGGTACAGATGTTCATCTGAATATGTTAATGTGCAAGACACATATTTCCGCAGTGGCAAAAAGTGCGTTGCCATGGTAACGGCATGTTATTGGTAAAATATAGGGCAAAATGCTTCATGGCAAAACTGCTTCATCAGTGTTCTTCCAATTCTCATGGAATTCATATTGAATATTTGTCTTAGGATATAGGTCAGCATGACACATTTCTTGACAGTGACAAAAAGTATGTTGCCATGGTAACAGCTCACATATTATGAGCCAAAATGATGGAAAATTTTGTGTTGCAAACTACTTCCTCAGTTTTTGCCCAATTTCCATGAAACTTGGTACAGATGTGTGCCTTTGGTTGTAGATGTGCAAGACGCATTTTTCGACAGTACCCGAAAGTACGTTGCCATGGTAACGGCATATTAATGGCAGAAGATCAAGGAAAGATCTTGCGGATTTAACTACTTCCTCAGGTATTTGACCAAAGCTTATGAAATGTTGTTTTGACCAAAGCTTATGAAATGTTGTTTGGCGGGGGTATAACCAGTCGCTGTAGCGACATTTCTAGTTTCTAACCCTATTTCGATTCCGTTTGCTTTATGTTATGGCACTAGGCCAGGGCTTCAAAACTTCTACACAGAATTTTGACCTTTGACTTCTTTGACCTTTGACCTTGATCTTTTTACTTATATTGTACATTTTGCTACTAAATGCTACTTCCGGCGGGGACATATATTACGCACCGCATAATTTCTACTTTTCCTTTTATAATTATTGCTTTGTTACCTAATCAGTTATGTATGATGAGGAGGGTTAATAAGCGTTAGTATTTGAGGAAAGGTCATCAAGTGAAATGCGTAATTGTTTCGGAAATATAGCGGTCAGAGAATAATAAGGGGTCGAATTATTAACGAATTAGCCAGATGGGCCAGGGTGCGGGACAAAGTGTGGATGATTAGTGTTTTTGAGTGTTAATAAAACGTTGATTGTAGTGGACTCTGCTGCCTGGACCGTTTCGTTTGAAGTCTGCTGCAGTACAACATAAGTATTGGACCCCAGCCTAGCTCGAACCATCCTGACCCTTCTCCAGCTAGTCGCCGGGGCCGGGTGGCACACAAAGCGTATATAAACATATACACTAGCGAAGGAGAGAAGGCTACAATATATATATATATATATATATATAAAAAATCACTTTCAAGTCTGTGAGAGAGAGCCCTTTTAGACAGTCTTCTTTATGTGAAAAAACTTTCTGTATTATAATTTCTTTGTTCTTAAATTGTATCTTATCTATTCTGTATTCACAGATATGATATTACCATTGACTGATTTTGCTCTTTTTTTTATGAATTTCTCGTTTTTTCTCACATGGTACATTAATTATCTTCATTGGTGTCATTTCTCTCCTAAAGGAAGTGGAAATTTCTACTGAGAAAGTGCCAGAGTACATCCCCAGAAGAAAGCGAAAGCGAATTCGACGGGTGAGATATTAAGCCTCGTTTTGGAATAAATTATGTGTATGCTGGTTGTTATTTCATTATATTCATCTTACTTAAAACTTCAATAAGAATACTCTATTGATTCTTCCAAATTGGGATAATATGTTAGTAGATAGTGCTACTGTTTGATTATAATTTGAAGAGGTTCTCCAGATGTAGTTTCCTGTTCCCTATACACCCATGTGAAATGTGCCTAAAGCAGCATGCCGTAATTTGTTACTGTTCAGAGCCTAAATCTGCACAAAAATCTGATTCGATGGCAATTCAACTCATTGATTAACTTTGTGCATAAATTAGAAACATAAAGTGTATTCGTCTGCTTTTTGCTGGTAGCTTACATTGCTAATTCGTACTGAAACATTCTGCTACTCGTATTCCCTTTTGAAGTTGAAAGTACAGTTTGACCTCAATTATCTGCCCATGTCTGGACCGGCGCTCATCTGGATAAGCGAATTGGCCGGTTATAGGAGACACAATGTTAATGTATAGCTGCCGTTCATGTGAACTGGTAGCTAGGCAGGTAGAGTACCCCGCAACAGTGGTGTAATCTATGCTAGCCTGCACAAAATTGTCGTACCTTCTTCACAAAAATGAAATTTATCTTTACGTGAAAATCATTATGTTTCATCATGCACATCTTATGAAGTCAGTGAAATGGATCCATGGAAAAATTTTAAAGTGACTGCTTTTTCTCAATTTTGGATAAGGAAAAAAAAAATCGTTCAATGCATTAACACGCCTGGGTAATAGATATTTCCGGATAGAAGGAGGCCGGATAATCGAGGTCAAACTGTTGATATTATACAGCAGCAAAGTAAAAATGTAATTGCTATTGGGTTTATATATGTACCACAATAGATAGTTCTCTGTTACCAATTTGTATTACATTATATGAACATAAACAAAAACAATTCCTAAATGACAACTTGCGCTATATAAATTGATTTTAACATTTTGAAGTACTGGCATGAATTGAATCATGATTTCTGTTGTTGCAGAACATAAAAAAGAAGAGCTTTTTGATGTAATATACAAATATACTTGGCCTTGAGATTTTATTGTTAAAACTATGGGCAGAGGTGACTCCAAACTAATACTATTCACTGAGGGGCGCAGCCCGAAGTGAATAGTACTAGTTTGGAGTCACCGATGCCCATAGTTTTAACAAGAAACTGGAAACTAGGCAAAGTATATTTGTTTTATATTTTGGATCAAAAATTTGAATAAAAAGTGTTATAAAATGGGTTCAAGAATGTAGCCAATTGGAAGCGCTGAAATAAGTCACGTGTGCGTGCATTAATTTCTTAGTAAATGCACGGCCGGGGCCTGACGTACGTCACAATGTTTACACTAGCAGTGCGCACTCAATCAGTTGTTACAAGTGCGTCACGCGCTACTATACGCGCTGTCAATCCCGTAAACAACTTCTAGTTCGGGCTGCCACAACAGCCGGCGGCCTTTCTTGTGCATAACACGTGGCGTACGTATACTCTTATACGTACGTACAGTACTTATGTGTGGGATTTCAGAGTGCGACGTGCGTAAATGTTTGGGACGAACATCTTCGGACATCTTGACTTTTGAGCGAGTGCTACATGTAGCTGGCTGGTATTGACCCACAAAGGTACGTGAATAATGCTGTTAGTTTTCGACCCATTTTGTAAAACAAGTGATGCACAGGATTATTTCGTGGCGTTAGTGAAGGTGCGGCTCACTCTCATGTCGCACCATTGTCAATACTCTCGAGCGCGCCGCACCTTCACTAACACACTCTATCCTGTGCATCATTTGTATAAAAATCATTATAGACCGTCTATAGGCTTATCCGCACTGTGGCGGCAGCGCAGCGCCTGCAATACGCAACAGTGCGAGAGATCGGAAATTGAAAAACGTAGTAGCCGTGGCACCGCCAGAGTTGCCCGTCGCATGTATCCAAGCGCTCGTATGGCCGCTGCAAACCTGAACACTAGCATACACGGGACAGGACGCGGACGGGTACGCTTGATTGTAAAGAAGGGTGATTGTGACATCATTTTGCAAATAGTATACTATTTGCAAAATGTCGTCATAAAAGTGACGTCATTTTGCAAATAGTACTTCATGGAGTGTCAAACACACCAACACTCTAAAATAGTTCAAAATACCTCTAATCACGTGAAGCTCTTTTAACCAATCAATGAAAGACAAATTTTTGATCCAAAATATAATAGAAAATATTTTCTTCATTTACATAACATGCAGAAAAGGTGCTGTACAGCAGGAGCCGTAGCGGATGTAGGTATTCAAACAGATGTATCTTCCATCGTGGGCACAGCTGAATCCAGTTCACAAACAACAACTACTGTCTTCGAATATGGGACACAGATGCCAGTTGCGGAACTGTCACCAGGAGCATTGGTCATTCAGGATCATCAATACAGCAATCCAAGCAAGGAGTGCACACAGTCACAAAGCCTTCAATCGTGCAGCCAACCCAAATCTCTACAGTGTTCCAATGATGAAGTCCAGACTTCAGTGCTTGTTACCCCGGTAGATACTCCGCTGCTGACACATTTGCCTGCACCACCGCTTAGTAATCAAGATGACTCCGTTAACCAACTGGTAGGATTTTATAAAGTTGACTATTGATATATATATTCACTGAAATGATATTGTAGTCAAGGAATCGCAAACAGCAATACCAAAAGTATTTTCCATAAATATTTTTAGTTTTGGGTAATTTGAAAGTCTCACAAATAATACAAACAGTCATCATCCATGGTCTGTTGTGTGTATAATCCTTGCAGCATTTCAATTTTTTTTTTCATCTGTCACTCCATAAATTTTTGTCTTGTGTGTGTCTTCATACCAATGCAAGTCAATTTGTAACTTTCAATTTATCATATGAGTAAAAAAATTAAATCGCTAACTGAAAATCCTAATTTGTTCACATTAGCAGATCCATTGTGGGTTGTGAGGAGAGTTCAAAATGGCAGTTGGTGAACCATCTATTTTTTTTTCCCCAAGTGCCTTATTGAAAGCACATGGTCAATTTTGACACCATAACACTTGCATTATCACAAGATTGACAGTACTTTAAAATTACAATGACCCCAGAATGTATTTTTGGAACTGTAAAAAGTCTTGATATAAGGTTACCAAATGCATTTTCAGTGTTCATTACATTAGATTCAGAAGTTGAACCAAGATTGGGGGGGGGGGGGGGTGATTTACATTATTTCCTTTTTTTGGTACTCTTAAGTCAATTTGTAAGTATAGTGAAGATTGCAATCTTTAAGGAGATTGGAATCTTAAAAAAAAAATGCAATTTATTCAGGTAGTACTACGTAGTCTAGAAAAATGTGTGAAGATGAACCTGTGATCTTCAGGTGAGCAAGAGAACTCGAATTTTTTTTTTTTTTTTGGGGGGGGGGTTAACTTTGTTAGATGCTGTTTCTTTGTTCTAGTGCAAATCTTTGTTTTTATACTGCTAATTCTCTCCATCTTAATCATTGTTTTTCTTCTTATTATTTTCTTAATCATTGTCTACAGGATCCTCCAAGTGCAGATTCAGAGGCAGACCTTCACGAAGATCCCCCATATGAGCCGGGCACTGATTCTGTATCACCTGACAGTGAAGAAACAACAGGAGAAGAACAATATGTTTCTTCCAAGAAATATCTGGTGTTTGAGGAAAATCTGTTGTCATTGGTGTTTAAGTTATCATGCCCTACTTGCAAGGGAGCTGTGGGAGAAGTCAAACAGATTCCGCAAGGATCAATGCTGAGAGTCCAGGCATTCTGCACAAATGGACACTATGTTGTGAGTTGGGATTCACAGCCACAAATACAAAGAACTGCTGTGGGTAATCTTCTCTTAGCTGCAGCCACATTGTTCACTGGGCTGACGCACAAAAGAGTGGAAGACTTCATGAGTTGTGCAGGCATTGAATACATCAGTGAGTCAAGCTTCTACAAGTATCAACGAACTTTGCTCTTGCCTGTAATTAATGCAGAATATGAAGCTTCAATAAAGGCTGCTGTAGAGAATAGCCAGAAAGGTGTCGGTGATGGATCTAAACTTGTTGTTTGTGGAGATGGCAGGTGTGACTCACCAGGTCACAACGCTAAATTCTGTACGTATTCGATGATGAACTCGTCAACTCATCAGATTATAGCCACATCTCTGGTGCAAGTTACACAAGCATCTAGTTCCAATGCTATGGAAAAGGAGGGGTTCTTGAGGTGCATGAAAGAACTTGCCAGTAAAAGCGTCAATGTTAACATCATGACTACAGATAGACACATGGGCATACGCGCTGTTATCAGGAAGGACTTTCCAGATGTAACACATCAGTTTGATGTATGGCACTTGTCTAAGAGTGTTAGGAAGAAGCTCTTTGAAAAGAGCAGACACAGAGGATGTGAAGCACTGAGTGGTTGGATACAAGCAATATCAAATCATTTGTGGTGGTGTGCATGCAATTGTCAACAAAACCCTGACAGACTAGTGGAAATGTGGACATCGATTACACACCACGTCACAGATTCCCATGAGTGGTGCCATGGTGATCACTTCAGGAAATGTGCCCACGAACAACTTACCCCAGAAGAGAGAGCTTCAGTGGAGTGGCTCGAGTCAGGATCTCCTGCTCATGAAGCTCTAAATGACGTGATTTTCAATCGCACCATTTTGAAGGACATCCGCCAAATCACCATGGCATTGAACACGGGGGGGCTAGAGCAATACCATGGCCTTATGCTCAGATATTGCCCCAAACGCCAGGCATTTGACTACCCTTGCATGCTGGGTAGAACACAAATGGCAGTCATCGACCATAATTACAACAGTGACAGGAAACATCTGAGGGACAGTGAGGGGAGAAAGAAGTACTCAGCAGTGTACCAAAAAGCGACAAAAAGATGGGTACTGAGGGCAAGGTATGCCAAGAAGGACTTTTCCTATCTAAGAGGAATGATGACAAATGTCTTTGGTCTGAAATTTGGCAACATTGAGCTGGGTGATCCAGAAATCCCCAATCTTCCACACAACATAGCACCAGTTCCCTGCCCACCAATGGAGGAAATGATTGCAACACGTAGGACTCGCTTTCAAGAACTGTAATTGTTAATTGAAGTGAAGTAAACATAAACTCTTGAGTTGCTTTAGTCGACATCACCTGTTCATGAAGCATTGAATGCTGTTGTCTTTAACAAGACTCTGCTCAAGGATATTCGTCAGATCACTGTGTCATTGCACGCAAGAGGACTTGAGTATTATTATGGCCTCGTGCTCTCCCCTTTGCCCTCATTTTATCATGACAGTTATACCCATGATGACACTACCCAAGAATGGAGAGGTCCAGTTGAATGGCTTGGGTTGAGATCCCCTGCTCATGAAGTTTTGAATGCTGCAGTCCTTAACAAGACTCGCTGCTCAAGATCATTTGTCAGATCACTATGTCATTGCATAAAAGAGGACTGGAGTATTATGGCCTCATACTCAGATTTTTCCCTCATAACAACATGAAAGATAAACCCATGATGACGCTACCCAAGAATGGCGAGGTTCAATTCAGAATGGTACGAGTCAAGATCCCCTGGTCATGAAGCTTTGAATCGAGACCGCCTGCTCATGAAGCTTTGAATGCTGTTGTCTTTAACAAGACTCGCTGCTCAATAGTCGTCAGATTACTATGTCTTTGCACACAAGAGAACTGGATCATCATCATGGCCTCATGCTGAGATTTTGCCCTGAACGGCAGGAAAGATATACCCATGAAGACTTTACCTAAGAATGGAGAGGTTAAGTTGAACGGCTTGGGTCGAGAACCCCTTCTCATGAAACTTTGAATGCTGTTGTCTTTACTTGCTGCTCAATGACATTCGTCAGATTAATATGTCATTGCACACAAAAGGACTGGATTATTATCATGGCCTCTTGCTGAGATTTTGCCCTCAAAACAGCAGGAAAGATATACGTACCCATGAATACTTTGCCCAGAAATGGAGAGGTTAAGTTGAATGGCCTGAGTCGAGATTCCCTGCTCATGAAGCTTTTAATGCTGATATCTTCTGGAGGCACTGGACATAAGAGAGTACGTGACGCAACTACAGGAAGGATAGAAGTGTTTGTCATCGTGATACTAACTTTATTTTGGTGACCTAGTTCTAATCAATGATGGGAATTAACATACCGCATAGTTCATGGTTGCTCGGGAAATAACAAACAGACTATAATGCCTGATGACAGACATTACATCAATATCGCTGAAAGGAAGACAATGAACAGCATTATCTTTTGTGAAATCTTGGAAGGAGATGACTTCATGGAGCTCATATGGCATCAGTGAATTAATGGAGCAGTGAAATTTTATGAAAGCTGATACACAGCATTTTTTTAAAAGTGTCATATGTGTTGAAGCATTTGTGATTGTCAAGTGGAAATCAATGGTCGCAGGAGGGAGATATTGTGTGATGCTGTTACTTCAACTACAATTCCAGCATAAAGATAAATGCATCCTACAACAATACGTTGTGGTGGTGAGTTTGTGCTATAACGGCAGCATAAAGACAATCGCATGTGTGGAAGTATGAAATGAAGGTCAAAGTATGATATCGTGTTGCACAAGCATGACGTAAAGGTCAAGTTGTGATGTACTTTATGAAAATGTCGTTTGGAGCATAATTTGTGATATAATAGCAGTATAAAATGACATCAGTTGAGTCCTTGGATGAAAAACTCAGCATTCAGCCTTTCTCAGAGGTGATTTTATCATCAAAACGGTTATATTTGCTGTGATATCGCTGAAGGCTTGTGTGTTTAACCTCATCGCGGAGGAGATCATTTGCGACAAGTGAATATTTCCTAGTCACCGGAATTTATTTGTTGCATCTTTTCAGACCAGTAGAATTCAAAGCAAAGTGAAAGATTACTTGTGGAAGCGTTGAATAAATCACAAATACTGGGTTCTTAAGAATTCAGTAAGGTATCACATTTAAGGGGTCCAAGATGTAAGATAAGTATGTTGGGAAGTTGCGGACTTAGACTCCTCTTGTGATTCAACATGTAGAGGTTGTTTTGCATTTCTCTGCCAGCAGTCAATTGTCATTGAAGAGGACTTGTTGTCATGAATCCAGCTGGATTCAATTCCACAGTTTTTGATAAAACTAATGTCATTGAAACTTATCACTTTGCAACCTGCTAGTTTGCATGTTGGTGGATAGTAAGTGTGAATTCATTGACAACAAACCGTATTCTTGTCATGTTGACATGGTCAAAAAATTGCAGTAGAGTTGAGCTTTTATATCAGCATGCTACCAGCTGCAGTGGCTTTTGCTCACATTGTGACATATAATACACTAACATGACATTTTATTCCAGAGGGAGTTATTACGAATTGTATGTTTATATTCTAGATGTGGCTTCAGCTTTGCATATTATTGCATATGTACCGGCCTAAATATCACCAGAGGCTTACATTTTCAGGTTTTCTGTCTGTCCTTATGCCTGTAAATGTGTTTTGGTCAGCGTTAGAAAGTTGATGGTGGAATCGAGGCAACTAAACTATGCTTATAGTTCTTGCTTGGCAATTTTACTTGGTAACTTTACACCAGAACTATAATTTCGACGGGGACATGTGTGGTGACTTGTAGGTTATGTTGTGATGCCAGATCAATCACAAATAGTAATAGCTTTCAGTGAATTAGTGTAAGGAAATAGTGGAATTGTGCTGCCATCACTGAATTTTATCTTAATTCAATGTGAGATTGACACATATTGTCACTATAGACTTGAAAATATGTCAATGCCAACAAACAAGGTGATTTGGTACATTTAACCAGACATGTTTTAAGCCATTACCCCAATTCAGATAACCCTATCCGTTATATCGTTGAATGCGGACAAACATACATGTGATTTTTTCAGATTCTCATGAAAAACAAAAAGCAAAACGAGTAAAAAACCTATAAAATGTATCATTTGATCGGGTATATACTAACAAAGATGCAAAATAAAAAATTTGTAATTTCGATCATCATTTGCAAATGCAAGGTGGTGAATAAGGAGAAAATTATTACTTTGTGAAGTGAAGCTTGCAACACATACAGACTTTAAGGGTCCAAAATATAGGGAAGATAGGACATGTGCTTTCCAAGATTCATGATGAAACATGACTTTGGGAGTAATTTGCACAGCCAATATGATGTCTAGTGAAGTTGGCCTAATTATCTTACTATGAAGTAATATATGTGACATGGATTGAACTTGTGAAAATTATAAGAGATATAGTAAGGTCTTTATATATCAAGGTAATACAGACAAAGTTGTAGAAAGAAAAAAAATATCCTGACGTCGAAGTTATGTTTCAATTTTAACCCAGTATGTTGATGTCATCCTGGGCATCTAATGAGAAAAATGGAGGGCACACCTCTGATAATGCAAAGTATCGGCTGCAACGAATTGAATCCTTGGAGAAATTCACATAATAATGTTGAGTGACCTAGTGTTCGACGGAGACTGTTGTGTCAATTTGCATTTAAAGAAACAAATGGATTGTCATAGAGATAATATGTACAAAGATTGAATCTTTAATGCTATTTACAGTTCATTTTTACAAGGTATTAATGTCATCCAGTTTAAAATTTGAGGTTGCATACATACCAAAGGCAATTCAACAAGCTGTAGCACAATGAATTCTTGGTGAAAATTTGTCCAGGATAAGTGTATATACAGTATAAAGGACAAGGTATTGACATGATACCTGCATATTTCCTTTAAAATGTTATGGATTGAATTCCAAATTTTTGAATCATTTGAAATCAAACTTGATGGAGAGCATGACAGTGAGGTATAGATGTGATAGATACTTATCTTGTGTTTGCCAGAAAAAACATTACCATGATCAACCACAGTTTTACCAAAACCTTGTCGTAGGAAATTACTTCCACAGTATTAGTATTTAAACACTTTATTTCAAATTTGGTATGTACTGTTGTATGATACATGATGTTTAATCTTAGATGTCGTTACGTTGAGACACTGTTTCCGCTTGTACCAAACAGGGCATGGCCATGGTAACTGCATATACTTTCTTGAATATCTTAATGAATGAATACCACAATTGTATTAAAATCTAGAGGTGTATTTGCGCAAAATGCCTTTTGTTTTTAGACCTGACAGACCTTGGTTCAATTCTTTTTCATAGGGGAATCACAGCTGCTGGACCTTTAGTGATAATTCTCGTTCACTTCAGGTAATTAAACACATATGTATTGATTTTAACTACAAAAAGCGGTACCCTCCATGCACCTTTCCCAGGGATGAAAGTATGAAATTACATGTATTTATTTGAGATCCTTTTTTTTTTTCAATAAATGGCAAGGATATATGGTCAGAGCAGTGGTGAAATGTATGACTCTGTATCCACAAATGATTCTCATCTCAATTGTGACATGCATTGCTTGCAGTTCCAGAGTGCAGTAACATCCATTATATATGGAGGTATCGAAAAAAAAAAATAAACCTCAAATTTGAAGCATTTGGAAATGAATGCCTGATTTCAGATGTTATTTTAATATACAGATTACCTGTTTTGTTTTTTTGTTGTTGCATAATTTGCACGTATCAATTAATGTTGTAACCCATATCATTGGCAAAACTCACCACTTCAGCATGCCCCCCCCCCCAACCAATTTTTGCACTGATAACACCCGATATGATTAGATGACTCTCATCTCACCGAGATGTATTAGATGACTCTCATCTACAAAGAGTCTCACATATCATATAATACATGAAAATTTCACCCAAAATACACACACAGATGCAAAAACAATCTTATTAAATAACAATTGCATGAAGTGCTCTATGAGTGCTTGTGCATCTACAGTATGTGCAAGTACATTTTCGTGTACAGTGATGCAAAATGTATGTACTCGACATGCAACCGTAATGCATCAAAACATCAGAGTTTAGTTTAGATAAGTGCCACAGATGTGTGTGTGTGTGTGTGTGTGTATGTGTGTGTGTGTTAAGAGTTGGAATCATGCATAAAAATGTGCTGAAAATAAATCCTTGCTTCCAATCCCTCAACATGAAACTTGGCATTTACATCAAGAAACAAAGAGTGAAAATGTATAGGCACGAAACTATTGGAAAAGACTGTCTTCCAAAATTGTGTTACTACACACTATTTGAAGACATTTTTTATTATGATATATCTGCAGAAGGGACATTTATTGAATGTAATGTTGTGACCGAACTTATGATAGTACATCAACACAGAACATATAGTTACCATTTAACTTGATACAGACTCATTCCCATAGCATGCATTAGACTTGCCATGAATTGTACATTGTTAATGTGTACGTAAGCAACTGGTTACTAGTATGTACATGATACGATAAATTAAGCTACAACCGTTACTATGCTAAACATGTGAAGTTACTGACAATAGGATATGTAGTGCAATGCAACCACGTCAAATTAAACTTCAATTAACATGTAACCTGCTTTTTTTTTTTGTGGTGTCTTCAGCTCATTTCAACGGGAGTACCCTACACTTGCTCAAGTCAAGTTTTAGTGGTAATGCCAGTTAAAATATGTCAACACAGTTAACATATTCTAGGAAGTTAAATCTATTTGAAATGAAGATGGTAACAGCTTAGCATAAGACGAAATTTGACTCGTGAAGTTTTAAAGTCAATACAAAGAGAAAAGGACTCGAAAATAAATTCCAATTATCAAATGACTTAGCAAGCTAGACTATACTTTAGTGCAATCCGTGCCCTTTTCGCTATGTCATGCCAAACAAACGAGAAAGCATTTATTGTAGAATATTCGCAAGATTCCAGACTCACTAATGCAGGCATAGCACAATTTATATGCAGGCAGACTTTGGAAAATACTTTGGAAAAGTCTGTCAATAAATACTTGTAGGTTAGCATGTTGTCGATGATGCCACTGTGATTGGATGACATGTTTAAGTATACACAATGAGAGAAGCGCTTTCACTTTCTGATCCGATGACTTAGCAAGCTAGACTGTACGTTAGTGCAGTCTGTGCCCTCATCGCTATGTCATGCCAAACTGAAGAGAAGGCTTTTATTGCAGAAGATTTTGCTAACATTACAGACTAACTGTTGCAAGTATATATAGCATAATTTATGATGTAGAATTTGGAAAAGACTACAGAAAATTCCGCCAAAAAATGGTTAAAATGTTTTGGATTTTGCCACTGTGATGTGATGACATTTTTAATGAATGAATGAATTCTAAAAAGTAGTGAACACGAATGAACAGATTGACATAAAAAAGAATAACAGTGGACTGTTGTTATAACAAATTTATCGGGCCTGCAGATTTCTTTCTTTGTATCAAAATTTGTTCACATCCTAACAAATAAGCAATAAAAAATACAAACCAGGCAAGGTTGTGGCCGGATATTTTAACTCATTGCAGCTGAAATTTTGTTATACAACAACAGTGTTCGATATAACGTGAGTGCACTCTATCACAACAGCAGTTCCAGAAGATATTAGTCTTGTATGTAGCATGAAAATAAATAGCAAGATTTAACTTCATAACAGTCTTTTTACATCTCACTACAGTGTACTAGTATATGTTTAGTGAACACAGTAGGCCTCATTATCAAACTATATATTTAATGCCTCATCGATCTCGGAAGATCCTTGAAAGCCAGTGTAGATGTTGTCCTCTGCGGGAAAGACTGCCCGTATTTTAGAAACCGCACAAGCCGGGATCACTCTTCGCTTTCCCTTTCCCAGGTATCCATGCGTCCATGCAGTGAAGGCCTGGTATGATGTAAATCTGTACCTCCTGTAATTAAAACAAGAACAAGAAGCAAACATGGAAAAACTTTGGTGAGCTACAGGTACTATGTCACAATCATATTTGCGACATTAATATGAGACACAATCGAGTATATGACACCATTTACAATACACTGATATTAACTTTGCAAACATTCCTTTAAATAAAGTGTTGAGGAGACTATGACATTAATGTATATATGTATACAATATTAGTATATATATATATATATATATGCATATATTAATGGAATACAAAGTTTTCTCCATTTCTGTCCTTTCAAAAATGCCTACTCTTCCTAGGCACAATGAATTTGATTGCAAACATGCATATGCAGTTCAATTCACTTATGTAAATACCGGTACTGTCCAAATGACAGTTTCGTTAGAAACATAAAAAGTGAAGATAACAAGAGTGTATGTGTGTGTGTGTGTGTGTGTGTGTGTGTGTATGTGGGGAGTGGCTATGGTAGGGAGTTCCAATCCCCATTCAATCTTTTTTTGGGGTAATATTGCTTCAAAAAAAAAAAAAAAAAAAAAAAAAACAAGTTGAAAATTTTCTTGAATTAATGGTGGCAATGTTATCTTGGAGCATTTAGCGAAAGTGTAAGTTTTGCTGTCCGTACTGAATACAAAATAATGTCTTGACATGTGAGTAAATTACTACAAAATTGTTAGAATTTTTCCAATTTCTATTGAAAGCAATGGTGTCGATGTGTTGGAAACCCAACCATAGGCCCTCTAATTGGTGTGACCAGTGTCTTAAGATCTAATTTGCAATTTAGTATTCTTAATCAGGTTATTTAAGTACATCAGCTAGATGTCTACTCGAGAAGGTAGATCCACTACTAGTAATTACATGTACTAGAAACTCTGTCAGATCTAACGTATTCACTTCAGGTATGGTTATAGGCTTTTAGCTAACGCTAGGAAGGAGGCCTTTGTGTTTACTAGCTTTTGCTGTTTACAATTTATATCACAGAATGAAGAACCTTGTAGGCCTAATGTTAATAGATCATACATTTATCTCAAATTCCACGATACCAAATTAATTGCATCAAATCACAAGACATGGGTAACTTCACAGTTGTAGTAGATCAACATTTGTCTTTAGAGTTGTAGTAGATCAACATTTGTCTTTACATGCATTATGCATGGATATATGTGTGTGTATGTTTGTGTGTGTGTGTGTGTGTATGTACATGCTGAAGGTTTTTAAACTATCACCGTATACATTACACAGTTGTAGTTATTCAACATCTACTGTAGATGGCTGCTTTTGCGTGTGTAAACATTGCAAGTTAGACAAACACTGGAACTTCCTGTTTGCAAAGTCGTGTGACGTCTGGTTTGCATGCAAATGAGGCAGTTACGAATAATTACTGTATGACAGCCAATCATTTCAGAGTTACTTAATGTATGCAGTATTTTACAACCAATCAAAATAGTTTTTGCCTTTGTGGCCATTGATGAGAACTAGCTAGCTTCCCGCGCGCGCTGGCTAGCTACTAGTAGCTTTCTCCACTACGATAACGTTTGTAGTATAGACCTACATACTAGTACAGAGGTAGACAGTCTAGTTTGCAACGCTATAAACGACATGCGCGGCCCCAAATTTAGTGAATCCTGCATGCATGCTAGCTGTAACAGCTCGTGTAACTTTCATGCCATGGAGTGAACACCTTGCTTGATCTGTCTCAATTTAGCTCAGACCTGACGAGTGCTTGATTATCAGGCTCTTTACTCACACTTGGATTGTCAGTGATGTTTGACTCTTGAGATTCTATCTCTCAGTTTCTACTGATTACAGAGTAACGCTAGAGTCTACTGTAGGATCTACCCCGTCTACGAAGTGTATAGCCTATACTAGGCCTATCGACGAGTTTTGTGTACCTACTTGTGGAGACCACATGTTCTGCAGTTATCCACTGATCTTCATGTTGGATTATAATATATTGGACTATATGCCCTACCGTCCACACCGAGTACCGTTACACTTCGTTGGACATTCCGAACCTCGGATAATTAGTATAGGCCTAGCAGGCACTCCACTGACACACCACTACCCCCGGTACCCCAAGGTTAGTATTTATTAGTAACCGTTAATACTAATACTAGTAGTACATTATGTTCGACTTCGAGGGATTTATATCGACCATCCATGCCATCGGCATCGACCTAGAGCTCTAGAGTAGAGACAGAGTCAGTCTACTCTACTGTCTCTAGCCTACATCGTGCTCCTGTCTGAACATTGCTGTTATAGTGTTAAGAGCGTTAAGTACCACGGAAGGCTTGGCTATTGTGTTCTTTTTTTCGGCAATCTAACGTTTTGACATACAATCTATGTTCAACTGTTACTGTTAGGAGACCTAGGTCTAGAACCAGTCTAGTAGATCTAGAATCCAACGTTAGACTCTAGACTCCGACTAGAGTTAACAGTTACGAGTTAGATCTAGTGTTAGGGCTCTAGGCTAGCTTTAGGCCTAATATATTAGGACAACCTGCCATTTATGATTTTAAGGAACTCGGACTCGCGCCCGGGGGTTCCTTGACCTTGTTCCTGCTTGGATGACGCACAGCACAACATCAATTAGACTGGTCTAGAAATCTAGATCTATCAAACGACGAATGTTAGGCCCTAACACTAGGCCTAGCAATTTTTAGGACTAGGACCTAGTCAGTAGTAAAATACCATATTAGATTCTAGACTCTAATAGGTTTAACTGTTAGATGCTAATAGTTGAAAAAAAAAGGAGTGTAGTGTAGGCCTACTTTACAGACAGTAACACTCGAACAGTGTTACAGTTCTGGTCGACGTGAGGATTATCATTTAGATTTCTAGCTTTTAATATTTTGCGTGATATTCACTTCAGAAACCACTCTAACCAATTCTATGACGTAGTAGGATCTATAAGATGTCAAACTCAAAGAGCATGCAATCTAAAAGGGCTGTCAAAAGTTTATTTGATGAAATTCGGTTTTGAAGTGGCCGAGATATCCAAAATTGAAACGAGGTGAAACAAAGATTTCCCAATAAAGTTGGGGTAGACTTCTAGAACTTCCTAACGCTAGATATTTCTACATATAACGTTAGAGTCTAGATCTAGTCTCTAGGTAATATTAGACCCTACCTAGTCTTTTATTAATATTATCATCTTTTTTTTTGGGAGGGGGGGCTATCTCTGCCATTTGAAAATCAGTTTTCATTTAAAAAAAACACACAGTTGAATCCTTCTTAAAATTATAAACCCAGGGCCAGGCTATTTTATGGTTTTTCTTCATATTTTAAGTAAGCTAGTTTCTCATTTGATATCTCACTTTGGAATGTAAAAAAAAAAAAAAAAAAAAAAATGAATCCCCACCTATTCACCAGTACTGTAACAATACGCTACAGCCCCTGTATTAAACGTTAGATTAAATAATTTCAAGTAACTGTTAGGCCTAACGTTACTTTTGTAAATGTTAATCGAAATCAGACATAAGGAAACATTAAATAGCAAGATAAACGTTAGTACTCAATATAGCCCTTTACTTAGGAATGAATGGCATAGGCCTACTTCCGCATAGCATGGTCAAATGTAGTGTACACGTGTGAATATAACATTAGTACAATGTAACGTTTATTAACCAAAGAACATTGCATCAACATACATACAGTACATACACGCAAGACTGACGTGCCGGGCCGCGCCAGCATCCAGGAAGCTCGATATATCGTTAGTGCGATACTAGTATGGGATCGGATCATGACGTGTATCGGCACACGTGTAGCTAAAGTTAGCTACCTAATAAAAAATGATAGCACATGCGAAGAACACGCCCACAAGCAAAAGCTGGCAAATTCGCTTACAAGGAGATCGCTAACTTCAGTTTCGGAATACGCGCTTGTATGCCTTGCTTCAAAGCGACTTTTTTTGAGCGATAATATCCAAATAGTCGCAGGTATATCAACAGTTCCCGAAATCGGATGCATATCAAATTTTCATGATCGATGGGATACAAGATGTTAAGTATTTCGTTTGATTTTGATGAAAATTGGTAATACGGAATTTGAGAAATCAACTTTGTTAAATAGGATCTTAAGCGCAAGTCTTGGCTGGGAGTTAAATTTTACTTGTTCGACATAGCACCGGCTCCACTTATTCCCTGAACATGCCGTCGCATCACGTTGGCGACTTCCAGCACAGCAGTACTGAGGCAAACCTTCTCGAAGTCTCTATGTCGTGTTATGCATTTAACTGAGGAGAAGTCCGTAATGTTTGCAAAATGTACTTCTTTACAACAGATATTTTCTCTCTCACTCGGCATTGCAAAGCAGTGCGAGCAACTGCACCACACATCCACAGCCTGCGTTAAACGGGACGGTGGAGCTTTTGAGTTGCGAACGAACAGGTCGGGACCAGCAACGGCCTGGTTACAGGGAAAGTCACGGATATCCTTATCGCGGTCGTTCTTCCTGTGCCAGATTTGCCGTCGGGTTGGCTGAAAATCATAAGGAAGGGCCATTTGTATCTCGTCTAGTCGCCATAAAAAGTAAAATTTCTGGAGCTAGCCACACGTACACCTCGCGAGTTCGGTACATCACAGTGAACAGCTGTTCGCCTGTGTTGAGCCGCTCGATGCTGCCAGCGTTGATTCCTCTTACTGCATGCTCTACGAGAGCACGTACGGCTAACCATGCCAATTTAGTTTTACATATTTTCAGAAAATTGATTGTTTTCAGATCAAAGTAATTAATATTTGATATGATATGCTTCACATATCAATATGAATAGTTTCCGTAATTATTGTAAACTCATAAAATGCATATACGTATGACAATTTTATTTTGATACTGCATCATCAGTGCATGAATGTTTACTTCAGTAAATTGACTTGTGTAGTATTTCTTGCGGAAAGCACAGTTGGCACCTGTGACGTATGCCAAATTGTGTGGATCGTTCCTGGGAATGCTCGTTTTCATTTTTTTCAAAAATCCATTACAGGCTTATCCTGGGTTTTAGAATCCTCTCTTTCCAGTTGTAGGCATCAAAAAAATGTAGATTAGAATTATCAGACAAGTAGAAAATGTCAGTACAGGTTTCTTTTAAAAAAAAATGATATAAAAGTGGCATGGTAAAATCATGTAGATGAAGGGGGCTTCCATTGGCAATATTTTTTTCCAAATTCAGAAAATGAATGAATCTCCCAATGTTTATGATGGTATCAACAGAATTCATGTTTGATACACTGATTGATGTTTGTGTTGTTATATTGGTTAGATTATTCAAAAGCACTTCTCTTTTATGCCTTGGTTGTGGATCAAAATTTTGAATATTTGTCTTTTATCTGTTTGTTAATCTCTTATTTAAGCTATTAAAGAAATTTCTTTATTTGCTTTTTTACATATAGATGGGACGAACCTGCCTATGTATTTGGAAGGGAAACGAGAACCTCATGTCCTGGTCCGGAGCAGGCATTCGTGGCTGTTGAAGGAGATGCGATCCCTTGCACATCTCTGCTGAAAGCAGTAGATGTATGTTTCAAACTTACTTATGTGTTGGACACCAACTACTGAGCTGGCAGTGCAGTCATACATATACATATTTGCAAAAGTATGTGTATGGGCTGGGAATGGGTGATGGTCCACCAACATCCTCTGTTGTATTGCTTAATAACTTCGTTGAGCAAGAGTAAAGCCGCAAGGGCTCCACTGTACACCAGCTAGGGCGCTGAATTGAAATGTTCATTGAACAGTAACATCGTATATTGATCTGTTTTTGTAACACATCTATTTCTGAAGATATAGTTGATTTTGTGGATAATTGTGGCATGTGGAAATTTTCTTTGGGATTGTCCAGGTTTACATGAGCTGGCCATAATAAGGAGGGATGGTCGATTTTGGTGGCCTTTAGAAGCCCTTTTTGTGTTGCCTAGATTAAATAGTGTATATGATGCAAAAGAAAATGACACCAAGATCATAATATTTGGTTGATTCGTTTTTATTCTATGCTTTGTTGGAGTAACAACGTAATTTCAAAGGTCAAAAGTCAAAGGTCGAGTGACAGTGAGACAAATTTCACATTTTTCTTCATATCTTCGAAATGGTTCGCGGTATCTTCATGAAATGTAATGCATATACAATGTACATGTGTTGCCTGACATTGCTTCTCTGTGGATGTTTTGGGACATGAAATCAAAGATCAAGGGTCAAAGGTCACCTTAAAATGCTAAAATTGCATTATTGAATGCTGAAATTATACTACTTTCTCCATATTCATACGGAGAAAATATGTATATTCATACATGAATATACACAAGTAAATTAATGCACAATGATTGTGTAGGAAAAGTTTTGGGTCAAGTGAAAATGCTAAAATTTTGCTCATCCATATATTGAAAGTGGCTCTTAAGTACTGTCATGGAACTTTGTGTATAATCACCAGAAATTTATTATGTACCAGTCATGTAACATACGGTCTTACACTGGCAATATGTCCTGCACCTAATGGAGAATAATGTGATATGGCGGAGGCATGCCATTCGCCATAGCGACATTTTTTGTTAAACATAATTCGAATCTCAAAGCCGTCATCTTCCTCAGAAAAATGCTTCATCAAAAAAAGGCTTCATCTGCATTGGCAATTTGAGATATGAGCCAAAAAAAGATATTTCATTGTTTTATTGTTCAACTTCAGAATCTACAAAACGAATGGAAGTCTGCACAATGATTCAGCATTGTGTATGAGATCAAAGATGGCCGGGTTTGAGCGTACCCAATGAGAACAATCATACTTTTTGACTCTTTTCAAATATTTGATCCCCGTTATCTATACAGTATACATGTATATACTCGCCGATTGACTGGGCGTGCGAACGCAATGCAGGAGAGCTGTGTGTATGTGGGGCTCCCTGATCAAATCAATCACTCAATATTATCAAATATCAATTATCAAATTGTCTATGTGAACTTTTTATCCGAAACATTTTTTTTTTTTTGTAAGCCCATGTTCGATCAATTAGATCTCTATCATCATTAACTTGCCATTGTTAAATGTGCTATCAACTGAAAGCCTGATTATTGTAGTTTACATGCCTCGTTTGTTATGATCTAGGAAACTTGAGATATGTGACAAGGTAGAATGTCATGGAAGACCGAGTGAAAATGAATGTTGATTTTGAGAAAAAAAAAAAAAAACGTTCGTGTACATGCCTTGTATTCTACACACATTGTTGATAATGCTGAATTTTCAATTTGCAAAGAGAGAGTTATGAAAGAAAATGAATGAAAAATCATAAATGTTCATGAATCAATGCAATATTCATTGCAAGCTTTATACTCAGTGTTACGAGTAGCATGTTCCGATGATTATTGGTTCAGAATAAAATATGCATTTGTGTCAGTTAAATGTTACACAATTTGTCATAGCATTCATAATTGATTTGTGACTGATGTGTGATGCATGGTGAGATTGAAAAGATGTTCTGGTCATTTTGAATAGAAACTACTAGTAGTTGAATTTGACTAGATTCATGAATCACAACACTGACTACATATCTAGTCAAATAACTGATCAGCATATTCTAATCATCTTTTACTAGAAACCGGTCAAACCAACTAGATTTTCTAGTCATAAACATTGACTAGATTTCTACTCAAAATCTGTGACTAGTTTTTTCTAGTAAAAATGACTAGAACAGAGTAAGTGCCCCTGGGATCCTATAATCTAGTCAAATACGACGAGATTCTAGTCATATCTGACTAGGTATTTTTTAGAGTGTATAAAGCTGAAATAAAAAAAAAATTCGGCTCGCTTGCTGCGCTCGCTCGCCAAAATATATCAAAATTTAGGGTTGCCTATTAAATCACCCTCAAAAGACCCCTCTCAAGTGCTTCAAAAACCATATCATGAGGACTCTTTTAAAGTCCCTACCGGGATGGGGTTGGGGTTGAACACTTTTTCAGAAATTAGGGGCGCAATTTTCGCGCTTGCCACGGGCGCCGTTTTCCCTAGATACGCCACTGACTACCAAGTACAGTCAGTATAGTAGCCTACTGGAAGCAGCAAGCTCTGGAAGCTCTGGAAGTAGCATTGCTATACTCAATGTAATTAGTAATAACACATGGACTTGGTAATCGACATGAAAGGATGATCAAGAAAAAAAGATGTTTTTCTAAGATTTCTTTTAACCATATAATTAAAGAGGTATAACATTGTTCAAAAAGCCCGGAGACGACAAAAGATTGTGATTCAGCGTGATTCCTGGTTGGCATTTTGAATACAAGCAGGATGTGCGCAGTGTACTCAGAATATCGGAATGGCAAGAAGAGTCGCTGCAATGTTGCGCAATGTTTGATAGGTTGTACACATTTGCTATCAAAGCTTGATCATTATACCCCCGCCAAACGAAGTTTGAAGGGGGTATATAGGAATCAGCGGACGGTCGGTCGGGCGGTCGGGCGGTCGGTCGGGCGGTCGGTCGGGCGGTCGGTCCGTTGCAAATCTTGCGTCGCGAACTACTTCCTCAGTTTTCAACCGATTCCCATAAAACTTGGCACAGATGTGTGCCTTGGGTTGTAGATGTGCAAGACGTATTTTTTGACAGTACCCAAAAGTACGTTGCCATGGTAACGGCATATTATGGGCAAAAATGGGTACAAATCTTGCGTCGCGAACTCCTCCCACAGTTTTTGATCAATTTTTATGAAATTAGGTACAGATGTTCATATGAATATGTTAATGTGCAAGACACATATTTCCGCAGTGGCAAAAAGTGCGTTGCCATGGTAACGGCATGTTATTGGTAAAATATAGGGCAAAATGCTTCATGGCAAAACTGCTTCATCAGTGTTCCTCCAATTCTCATGGAATTCATATTGAATGTTTGTCTTAGGATATAGGTCAGCATGACACATTTCTTGACAGTGACAAACAGTATGTTGCCATGGTAACAGCTCACATATTATGAGCCAAAATGATGGAAAATTTTGTGTTGCAAACTACTTCCTCAGTTTTTGCCCAATTTCCATGAAACTTGGTACAGATGTGTGCCTTTGGTTGTAGATGTGCAAGACGCATTTTTCGACAGTACCCGAAAGTACGTTGCCATGGTAACGGCATATTAATGGCAGAAGATCAAGGAAAGATCTTGCGGATTTAACTTCTTCCTCAGTTTTTTTGACCAAAGCTTATGAAATGTTGTTTTGACCAAAGCTTATGAAATGTTGTTTGGCGGGGGTATAACCAGTCGCTGTAGCGACATTTCTAGTTGATTTTGCAGTGTTGCTTTACATACTAGTCTATATTAAAATGCCTTGCATTGCCAATAATAAGACTTGACCTTGGCCATTTCCTAACTTTTCCATCTATATGAAACGCACACACTCACAAACACAAACAAATTAGGGGATGCTCTATATAAAGTGCAGATTTTGGACATCCTTCTCCCGCTTGGTCACTTCGACGCCCCCTCGCTGGTCATACCTCCCCCAATCATGAACATTAACCGACACCCTTGACTACCAGTGGCGGATCCAGGGGGCGCACCGGGTGCCCCCTCCCTCCAATGCGAAAAAAATATAGCTACAAACGACAGTTTTTGGACGGTAAAATGTCAAAATTTTCAAGCTCGCTCGCTTCGCTCGCTCGCATTTAACCGTTATAATATGCCATTCTCCTGATGTTACTGCCAGTAATTACCAGCAGTTGCGCCCGGTGCGCCCCCCCCCCCCCCGAATTTCCAAAGCGAAAAAATAAAGCTACAAACGGCAGTTTGGGGACTGTAAAATGTCAAAATTTTCAAGCTCGCTCGCTTCGCTCGCTCGCATTTAATCGTTATGCAATTCTCCTGATGTTGCTGTCAGTAATTGCCAGCAGTTGCGCCCGGTGCGCCCCCTCCCCTTAATTTCTAAAGCGAAAAAATATAGCTCAAACGGCAGTTTTGGGACTGTAAAATGTCAAAATTTTCAAGCTCGCTCGCTTCGCTCGCTCGCATTTAATCGTTATGCAAGTTATTCTCCTGATGTTGCTGTCAGTAATTGCCAGCAGTTGCGCCTGGTGCGCCCCCTCCCCTTAATTTCTAAAGCGAAAAAATATAGCTACAAACGGCAGTTTTGGGACTGTAAAATGTCAAAAATTTCAAGCTCGCTCGCTTCGCTCGCTCGCATTTAACCGTTATATGCCATTCTCCTGATGTTACTGCAAGTAATTGCCAGCAGTTGCGCCCGGTGCGCCCCCCCCCCCCCGAATTTCCAAAGCGAAAAAATATAGCTACAAACGGCAGTTTGGGGACTGTAAAATGTCAAAATTTTCAAGCTCGCTCGCTTCGCTCGCTCGCATTTAATCGTTATGCAATTCTCCTGATGTTGCTGTCAGTAGTTGCCAGCAGTTGCGCCCGGTGCGCCCCCTCCCCTTAATTTCTAAAGCGAAAAAATATAGCTACAAACGGCAGTTTTGGGACTGTAAAATGTCAAAATTTTCAAGCTCGCTCGCTTCGCTCGCTCGCATAATCGTTATGCAATTCTCCTGATGTTGCTGTCAGTAATTGCCAGCAGTTGCGCCCCGTGCGCCCCCTCCCCTTAATTTCTAAAGCGAAAAAATATAGCTACAAACGGCAGTTTTGGGACTGTAAAATGTCAAAATTTTCAAGCTCGCTGGCTTCGCTCGCTCGCATAATCGTTATGCAATTCTCCTGATGTTGCTGTCAGTAATTGCCAGCAGTTGCGCCTGGTGCGCCCCCTCCCCTTAATTTCTAAAGCGAAAAAATATAGCTACAAACGGCAGTTTTGGGACTGTAAAATGTCAAAAATTTCAAGTTCGCTCGCTTCGCTCGCTCGCATTTAATCGTTATGCAATTCTCCTGATGTTGCTGTCAGTAATTGCCAGCAGTTGCGCCTGGTGCGCCCCCTCCCCTTAATTTCTAAAGCGAAAAAATATAGCTACAAACGGCAGTTTTGGGACTGTAAAATGTCAAAAATTTCAAGTTCGCTCGCTTCGCTCGCTCGCATTTAACCGTTATATGCCATTCTCCTGATGTTACTGCAAGTAATTGCCAGCAGTTGCGCCCGGTGCGCCCCCCCCCCCCCCCGAATTGCCAAAGCGAAAAAATATAGCTACAAACGGCAGTTTGGGGACTGTAAAATGTCAAAATTTTCAAGCTCGCTCGCATTTAATCGTTATGCAATTCTCCTGATGTTGCTGTCAGTAATTGCCAGCAGTTGCGCCCGGTGCGCCCCCTCCCCTTAATTTCTAAAGCGAAAAAATATAGCTACAAACGGCAGTTTTGGGACTGTAAAATGTCAAAATTTTCAAGCTCGCTCGCTTCGCTCGCTCGCATAATCGTTATGCAATTCTCCTGATGTTGCTGTCAGTAATTGCCAGCAGTTGCGCCCGGTGCGCCCCCTCCCTTAATTTCTAAAGCGAAAAAATATAGCTACAAACGGCAGTTTTGGGACTGTAAAATGTCAAAATTTTCAAGCTCGCTCGCTTCGCTCGCTCGCATTTTATCGTTATGCAATTCTCCTGATGTTGCTGTCAGTAATTGCCAGCAGTTGCGCCCGGTGCGCCCCCTCCCCTTAATTTCTAAGGCGAAAAAATATAGCTGCAAACGGCAGTTTGGGGACTGTAAAATGTCAAAATTTTCAAGCTCGCTCGCTTCGCTCGCTCGCATTTAATCGTTATGCAATTCTCCTGATGTTCCTGCCAGTAATTACCAGCAGTTGCGCCCGGTGCGCCCCCTCCCCTTAATTTCTAAAGCGAAAAAATATAGCTGCCAACGGCAGTTTGGGGACTTAAAATGTCAAAAATTTCAAGCTCGCTCGCTTCGCTCGCTCGCATTTAATCGTTATGTCATTCTCCTGATGTTACTGCCAACAACTGCCAGCAGTTGCACCCGGTGCAACCCCCTTAATTTCCAAAGCAAATATATATATATATATATATATATATTATATATACATATATTATCATATATAGCTACAAACGGCAGTTTGGGGACTGAAAAATGTCAAAATTTTCAAGCTCGCTCGCTCCGCTCGCTCGCATTTTATCGTACAGTTATGCAATTCTGATGTTGCTTCCATGAGGTGCGCCCCCCCCCCCAATGTCTTGACCCACGGTACGCCACTGAACACCCCCCTCTAAAAAATCCTGGGTACGCCTATGTTCCTTTGTATGGTGCACAAAAAGTGTGGGGGCCCGAGCCCCCACGGCTGCGCCGGCCCTGAAGCGAACCCCATTTCATTTTCGGATTAAGAAATATCTAGTTATATGGAATTTATTTGTTTAGGAATAAGGAACCTTACAATGTAATAAGACATTATGATGGATCTATATCTCTTTATTGATGATTGTGAACTTAAGACAGGCAGTATAACTGTAAAATGTCATCTTTATGAAAGTAGCCCGATCTGGGACATACTTCGTAAAGGGGTTCTCAGTTACCACGGCATCAGTAAGCAACAAACCAATTAGCGGCTACAGCATTTTTAAGTCACTACCATCTTGCATGGTAACCTTATAATCATTGTAGCAATTCACAAGGGTTACAGGCTTTGTTATTAAAAGAATAATAATAAGTCGGCAGATTTGTACCATGAACATTTTGGGCAAAAAAAAAAGATCAAAATGTATAGCGTCTGTATGCAATGAACCTAAGAATGCTTAAGGACGTACATTATTGTATTTTCAAAAGTGGCCCAGTGTGAAATTTGCAGGTGAATTGCGCAAAAGTGTCCACTTTCACACTGCAACCGTCTTACTTGTATGCCCACTTCCTTCACATGTTTTTTGTCTTTTTTTTAACAGCGCCATCTATCGATCCACAGCTGTCGATTATTTAACTCCAGTACAATGTATAGTACTGTAAAAAGACACGATTCAAAAGTTTGGCAAAAACTCAGGTTTCGTCAAGGGCAATAAGAATGTAGATTTTTATTATAGATTATAGATTATAGATAATGATTATAGATTGTAATACTCATGTATACTCATGTATCAACATCAAGGGAAGCCTTGAATCTATAGAAATGATGATATTACCCTCTTGAATGTCTTTGTATGTATATCTTTCTGTCTATCCATCTGTCTTTTTATATATCTATTTTCTCTCTTTTCTGTCCATCCATCATCATCATCTCTGAGCTCTCCCTCCCTCTCTCTCTCTCTATTATATATATATATATATATATATATATATATACATAGGAAGAGTTTGTTCGCAAAAAACGATAAGTCCATTTTGGAAGATTTTGAAGTACGGTCTCTGTCATTAAGTACAAAATAATACCTTTTCAATGATATATTGGTCACTACATATGAAGGTACATTTTTGAAGTTATGGTCAAAAGAAGCAAAAATTTTCTTATTATTTTCTTTATTTTTCTTGACCTTTAATCTCAATCTGGCAAATATGGACTTATCGGTTTTTGCGAACAAACTCTTCATATATATATATATATATATATATATATATATAATATAATATAATATATATATATATAATATAATATATATATATATATTCATGTAAATAAATATGTGTGTGTAGTGTAATCACTGTGAGTGTGAAGATAGCTTAGCATTTTCATCCCTGACGAAGGGGGAGGCCCCCGAAAATTTGGAATCTTAATAAATACCAAGTGGCAATTTGTATTTCTCTATCAGTTGTGTCATTCCTTATCATATATGTATATGTATATATATATATATATATATATATATATATATATGATATGTCATATGAAATGAACGGATGATTTTGTAACACAATATTAGCGTCCAACAACTCTTAATGCTTGCAACATTATTTTTGTTTATCCACTTGTTGAGTTGGGTAGGACCGTCGAACTATCTTGCAGCCGATGTTTCCTGAAATATTTCATTATTTACTTGAGTACAATGCCGGATTTCATGGGTTTTTTTTTCTCTCTTCATGCTTCACTGAGGTAAGTTGTTTCAGAGTCCTGTCGGGACCTAAACAACACAAACTTTTCCTTCCTTTTTAAATTTGGTTCTACCGTGTTTTGTTCCTATTTTTTAATATAGGGCCTGGTACGAAATACTTAAAAAAATCTTCTCTCGAAATTTCCCTACTTTGCTTTTGTCTGATACCGAATGCCGAAGTTTTGCATTTATTCGTTGTCATACAGTGTATTTTGTTTCATTGATTGTTATTATCTTATTAGGATAGAAGTAGAAATAGAAATAGTAACTGGAAGTGATCTAAGGTCGGGTCTAAAGCTAGCAACCCCGACTAAAGATTAGGCATCTCCGTGATATCGTGCGTTTCCTCCTATACTGTTACTAGTACTCTGTAGTGAGTCACTACCGTGAGTAAGAATGACACTATCATGCGTATTGATCTCGATCATCCACGTTGACCTTTCTGCTAGCTGCTGTATCTATGCAAATTACTTGTAGATGCCGACATGTTATAACTGAATAGTTTCCGCCGAAAATACTGTGTGACGTCTTTGATCTGACACAGTTGCATGAAACATTCATGTCGTAATGTGACGAGTTCCTCAAGATGACGCAATTGAGGCGAAACCAATTTATTCTTGCAACCATTATGGGCAATATTTTACCCCCCCCCCCCCCCCCTCCCAAATCTGCGACACCACCTTTTCACATCCCAGCGTGGAGAAGTTTTACGCGCGCGCCAAACTACACAAGCGTTCGCGGATATGTCGTGTTTTTTTGTTTTGTTTTTTCTATACATTGGGACAGGTACTGTAACTCGTGTGTGCCATGGTACACATACTTAGTAAACATAAAAAGGGCGCACAGCAATTACTTCCGCACTCGAAATTGCGTTCGCGCGCACACACACACATACACACACAGTGAAGAATAGGGATAACGAGCACGTCGATCACCTACCTTCAAGCTTCCTTCGCATTTTGTGCTCACGCGTTTTTCTCTAACGATTATCCCCCAAAGGAGTCAATGTGGAGTTCTTCTCAAGTTTTTCCCTTGTTCGTTTCACAATTCCTCGCCTGATGTGTAAGCATACGGAAGTGAGTATACAATCAGATTATCATTTATTCCTCGTTTACTCTGCCCTGAGTGAAATGTCTATAAATTCAAGAAGAAAATGACAGAAATCCGTTGCCATGCGGTGTTCGGTGTTGGCTTCGATTTCCTGTGCAAGCGTACTGTCGCGAGTCAACCGGCGTTTTTTCGTGTGTAGTAAATCAATGAAATTCCTTTGTGTCAATCTCATTTAGGCGGCTTGTTTTAACCGTCATTTGCTTATTTTAGTGAAAATCGTAAAGAATAAATAAGGTGTGTCACGTTATCAAACAACAGTCACATATGTGGCAACTGTAAGTAAGGATTATGGGTTTTGATTAGGGTAAATCGGGATGTTTATGCATATTGGTCATAATCCATTGATAGCGGTACTAGTAGCCTACATTGTGAATGCAGAGGTTTCGTACTACGCACGGTTAGAATCTGCGCAGAGTGTTGTGCATGTCTCCCGTATCGCGAACGATGCCTGCATGTGCATAATGTGTATGCGTGGGATGGCCATGGACGTGGACGGCCGTTTTTATGCAGGGCCGGGTTTGACTTGGATTATGCTAGTATAGTAGTAGCTTGTACATTTTTACCCGACCTTATTGTTAGAACATGCGAACATGGGTTTGCTACTCGAAACGATTAGAACGGTCACTTATTTACAATGTCATTACAGGAGTAAATTACAGTGTAGTTCTATCTCGGCAATTGTGCACTTTACAGCCCTATGGTATATTATCGGGACCTCATTCGCCGTGTGCTAAGGTGATATCCCATAAAAAATTCCGCACTGAGCAGCTGGCGAGCTTCTCTTGCTGTATGGAACGCCGTTTGACAAGTGATAAGGTCACTAAAAGCCCGCCTCACGGCGCTTCTGCGGAGCTAGCTGATCGCGCAAACCAACCACGCGGGCGAGGCTTGCGCTAGTGTGTGTGTGTGTGTGTGTCCATGTAGTGGCTGCCCGTAAATCGGTAGCTATACACACTTCGCACGGCGTTTGGTAGACTGTGTAGACGAAATAAACACTGACAGACTGATGAATCGAGATAAGATTTTGTGTTTTTTTATCATTATTTTACAGAATAATTCCGCCAAGGCCGAAGGGGACATATGCCCTCCGCAATAGGTTTAATTAGTGATACCCTGCTTAATATATCACGCAAAATTCATTCATTTAAAATCATGATTGAAGCACGGAAGTTTACCACTCGTTGCATTCCAGTTGTGTGCCAGTCAATGCACAACTCATGCTCGATGACGCCGCGCCGCACAGGCAGCAGGGAAGGGCGTTAGAGCAACCATGTGGCGTACTGTAAGAGCTTTCATCACGCACACGCATGTTGACACATTCACACACACTGCATGCATCCCAACACGAAATCTCACACACATGTACACAGTACAGTGCCGGAAGACCCGCTGTCGAACCGCGGTGCCTGATAGGAACTCGAATTCACACGCACTGCTCGATTAGGGTAAAATCTCGCACCGATAATATAGGGCCGTAAAGTGCACAATTGCCTCTATCTCTAGCATTTGTCTAACTGCACAAGCGACCCCAACCCGTACTGAGTCGGGGTCGCATGGCATCCCTATGACTATGTATGGCTATCGAAGAACCGCCTGATATGGCTTTGCATTTTGGTGACCAGAGACCAAAATACAGGGTTTTACACTGAAATTCGTAGCCATACTGTTAGATAAGATACTTTACAATTACAATCAGAGCCGCTTAAATCGATTTACAATATGATCTGTTTTAAGAGCCCAGTGAAAGATATTATCCGAGGTTTTAGTCCCTCCGCACTTCGTATCGTAGTACAACTTACACAGCGCATGCGCTAACGGCCTTGCTGTGGATCGGATATGGATAAAATGTAGCACTTATAATGATACACAATGTTTGCGTGTGGAAAGAAAAAACAGGACGGCTAGCTGAGAACTGAAATGAATATTCATTCGCGCATGCGCAGATCATTTTATTTACGTGATCTGTTCAAAATGGCGATTCGCATCTCGTGGAGATGGTCTCAAAGATGATGACGATTTATCTTGTTTTCGGAGGTAATGGTGAGCCACTGTAAGGGATACATAGTTGCCTATAATATTCAACAATATGGTATTACAACATGTGACTTTACGTTGCGAATCCAAGTGTCGTTTTGAATGATGAGTTGTTCACTGAATTGCAAGCATCGCAGTGCACCTGATTACTTCACTAAATTGCATACAAGTTGTTGGGGTGCTGTTACTGGTTACAGCGCCCCGCGCCGGGGTTAGCATTTGTCCAGCATGAATTGTAGAAAATCTTGATTCTAAATGTTTGTAGATCTAGAATTCTAATCTAGATTTCTAATTGTAGTTTTGTCTGCCTGTGCATGTCTGTATTGTAATGCAGTAAGGACATTCACCCACTTTTCTATTGCCTAATAATCAGTATTTTTGTGAACCAAAATACATTTCTTGTAAAAGAACATTGTTAAAAGCACTCATGCAATTATTAATAACACGTATGGGTATGGCTGCACGGTGGTTATGCATTAAAAACATACCTTGCGCTAGTAGATAAGCTCAGTAAACATTCATACATGTATATCAGCATAGAAACCTCTATATCTATAGATTTCTGCATTTTGTCTACTCCTCACATCATATAACAGAAATGTCAGAATGATCAATATTTTTCGAATGGTTGCTAGAGTCACATGTCACTCCCGTGCCGTGCCTTGAATAAGTAGCAGCGTGGCCTGACGGCAGTATCAGGTGTGTATCAATTTAGTCTGTCAACTGCGAACACCACAAACTGTGTACAGTGGAGCGCCCCTGGGGTTAGTGCACTACCAGAGCTCCAGGAGATGATGATAACAACTTTGGACTTTGTTGGAATTGATCCCAATGCTGTTTTTGCCATGCATCTACTTATTTATGCTAGCAAAGAAATAAAAAAAGCAGCAGCATTTAAGTGTTCATATTTTTACCACATTGCATCATTTTTAACAGATGGGACAGTTTCATATTTTGCAGACATGTTGGGCCTAGTATAAAATCGTAAGGGTGCAAGGGTGCATTTCACTATTTTAAACACAGCCATATTTTTCTGTGTCACACAATAAATGTGAAGTAGTTTTAGCTGGATAGACATGATTATCACTCCAGAGAAATCATACTAAATGCAAGCATATATTTTTTTTTTAATAGATACATTAATATATGTACAAAGTACTCTTATCTGCAAAATTGTTAGCAAAGGATTATTCTGTCAAGTATAAATAGCACAGATGTATCAAGTAATGAGTTTGAAAATGGGCTCAGTACAGAAAGTTTACTGTGCAAAGTTTCTTCTTTTGTGGTAACCCATGACTACATGTGTGAGTGAAGTGTGCATATGGGATACTGTAATCCTAAAATTGGAAATTTTCGCACATTTTGCACAACCAGAACCTAGTGCGAATATAAAAGCACGCAAATGTTCTAGTACCGATCAGTGTCCTGATTGCGCAGAATTAAAAACATGCGAAATTTGTCGTACCCAGCGGAGCACAAAAAATTACTCGAATGCGAAATTGTCCACTTTTACAGTACCGGGTATATCTTGCTGGATCTTATGCTTAGCCTTTCACGGAAATGAGGTTCGATAGTGTGATCAACAGAACTTGACAGTCAATTTCCTGATTGGCGAAATGTCAGCAATCGCATGGACTTTACGACCGGTGATACACTGAACCTCTTACAGGAACAAATGCTTGTAATTTTGAAACTGTAAAGGGAAGTGTTGAGGCCACCTTATGACAGATGATCAGTTTGGGCACCTGAAGTAATGAGGGTACATTTGCGGTACACAGCGTACATTGGCATTCAGGAACAGCATTGGCAGGGAAACCACCTACCGTTTAGTTGTACAAATTGTGCAACAAAGTTTAATGTAGGCATACTGTATACATTGCAAAATATCCATGATATTTTCATCCTAGTAAATGGAACTGCAGCCCACATAATTGGGACACATATTTTGGCGAAAATACTTTAATTGTCCGTCATCATATGAAAATGATAACTAAATCCAGAGAATAATTACGGTACAGGAAAAGCAGTAAAAAACATTGTTTGAAGGACTACATTTACAGCTGGCAATAGGATAACATTGTACTGGCGGTGATGTACTGCACCCTGTCAGTTCTATTCATATGCATGTACAGTGTACATTTACAATTGTAGTTTACTTTCTTGTTGCCCTGTTTTGTTTTGTGAGTGTTGTACTGTGTGTGTACTTGTTGCTGTGGATACTAAGAATTGATAACTGTATCATGCATGGTATTAGGTGTGTGATACCAATTGGTACATACAATTCACTGTACAATTTGTACATGTACCAACTGGTGTACTGGGTTTCTTGTGGGCTGATTTGCATGAGCTATATCACCCACTATTTCGGCAGAACTCTAAATGGAAGAAAACTGTTTTCCCCGTCCCCTCCCAAGTGGGGGCCACTGTATGATCACGATGTTCATGGTGTGTGCATTGTACATGCAGTAGAACTTCTCTGCACCCCATAATATCGTCAGGTCCTCCAAAAATAAAAGCAGTTACTCATAAGGGCTGGATTATCCTGAGATTGGTTGATCTATTAATAGACCAAGGAGATTGAAACAAACATGGATGCCAAGAGTCATGGCTCGAAACCGTTGTCGTCGTCTCTCTGGTGGGTGTCGGTTTTTGTACAACATACCCGACCATGCCATCCGCGAGCTGTGCCCAGCAGAAGTGTCGTGCCAACCACCATCAGCGTTTCCTGCCAGTCACACCACACATCATCAGTTGCCACAGATGGAGCCAAAAAAACACACACACAAAGAAGTGTCTGCATTGGTTTCTCACAGCCTTGTTGCACTCACGAGAGCTGCCAAGTTTGCCTCATTCTGCTGGAGGCTCCCTGAGAAAAGGGAAATTTTTATCCTGATAGTACAGTATGTTGCGGTGTATGAAAATTATGGAAAAATCAGAGAAATATCTCGATGAAAGATTTGGGGAAACAATCACACACACACACACACACACACACGTAAGTTATGAACTGTAAAAGTTTAGAAAATCAGACAAATTGGCAACTCCCTCTGTGTCATCAACAAGTGTAGGTGTTGAGGACCTCTCCATTTGTTTTGTACACAACATTTCCATTACTGTTGATTTTTCCCCCAAGAAAACAATTTCTTCAGACCTGTTCTTGGTACTGTATGTTTTGCATGCCCTCCTAAGCAGAGGAGTTTTGTCTTGCCCAAATGTTTGAGAAAGATTAAAATTAGTAAGATTTTGTATACAAAATGAATGGAGAGTTTCTCAACACCTGTACATCACACAGAGTTGCCAAGTTTGTCTTGCTCTAGAAACATTTGCAATTCATAACTCTTTTGTGTGTCTGTTTTCCCTGTCCCCCCAACTTTTCACTGATCTACTTCTCTGATTTTTATGCCCCCGTTTGTTTTTTTCTGTTTTCATACTAGGCAACGTAAGTCATAATATCTGGATGGAATTATTCCTTTGACTCTTCATTTCCTGTTAAGAGAATGTGAAAGCCTTTCCAATACAGGGACTGACACTCTTTGCTGATTGAGTTGTGTGGAACACACTAGGGTTCATTCTTCATGTTAACTCTGTTGGAACCTTCCGGATTTAGATCTGTGAACTGTCGGCAGCCCCGCTGCACATTGTGTCTGTCAATCATGACGTACGTACGTACATCATGTTCATGGCCACAGCCGACTGCAGCAGTGAGTATTAAAAGAAAGTTCAGCTTTCGTTTTAATGTCATGGCTGTGTTACTATGAAAAGCAATGTCGATGAGCAGTCTTGCAGGTGCTAGTAGACATCAGTCAGTGAGTTTGGAATTTGCAGGAGAGGAGCGGATCGAGTCGGCAACTGAAAAAGTCTTTACAGAAGAGAACTGAAGAAAAAAAAAACCCACAGAAATCTCTCCTGTGTAGGGAGTTACACAGTACATTTTTGAAAATCTGTGCTTTTTAACTTGAATGAAATGAACAAAATGCAAAGTGGAATTGTTTTTTGTTCATATTATATATTTTTTTAGTTGTATTATAGTTTGATGATACCCCAGTGATGCATGGATTATGACTGATTCGTCATGGATTTGTCTGATTTTTTATTTATTATTTTTTACTGTGACAAAGAGAGCTTATTAGTGCACATGTATGTATGTAAATGTACGGGAGCAACCTCTGATACACTTGGTGCATGTTATACATTTATAGGCCATTATGCTGGCACGCCAGGAACTATAATACAAATAGATACTGTGTGGTTATCATGCCATAGTCTAGCATTACACCAGAATGACCCGCAGACACTGTAGCTTGTCTGTACATCACAAACAGGAAATTATCAGTTAGAATCTTCAGGGGGATTTGTACCTTCAGGGTTTTGTTTGTTTCTTTGTCTCTTGGGGGGTCAGTGAACATAAAATGAATGCCAAGGAAAATTCAATAACATAAAATATTAAGTAGGCTGTTTTTCTCATACTTTTATTTTGTATTGTAAATGTTTGTTTGTGTTTTTTTTTCCCCTCAGAGAGATAGGGAGATATTAGATTAACAAAGATTCTTTTGGGCCAGTTCCAGTATCTCTAAAGCTTCTTCCCAACAATAAGATTCTGTGTGTCATGTGATATACATTGTAGGGCTCTCATGATATCATCATGTGAGAGGAAAAAGATGGGGACTGTTGCGTCTATTCAAGCTCTGGAAGGGCATCGAGATCATTATTTGAAAGTAATGGAGTCAACAGTGTGTCGTCACATACATGTGCAAGTACACTGTACTACTACTACACTGTACACAAAAGTACTGGTTCAGAAACTACACTTGTATTCCCCTGTCTTTATGTTGTTGCTGTATTTGCTGGTGTAATTGTTGGCTATGAATAAACTTTGGTGTGTGTGTGTGTGTGTGTGTGTGTGTGTGTGTGTGTGCACTTACCCATGGTGTACAACGAGGACACACGTATACATTGTACGAACTTTACACCGAGGACACACAGAGAACCGAGGACGTCCTTGGTACGCAGACCATTCCAAACTGTCTGCTTTTGCATGCTTTTGCATGTAGGGGTTCATGTTTGTAGGTCCTCGATTAGCATTATTGTAATAAGTCCTCGGTTGGATGGTAATGTACAAATGAGTCCTCAGTTGACAAGGGTCCTAGACTCCTACTGACACACAGGTCCTCATTCATGTGGTAAAATTCTTAAGGGTAGAACACGTCCTCAGTTTCCACCATAGACGCTTTATACGTGTGTGTGTTTGTTGTCACAAAGATGTGGTTTGATTTAAAGGACAACAACTTTTTAGTGAAAGAAGAGTTTCCAGTTAGGCATGTACAGTTGTAGTGTACGTGTACACTTGTAAATTAGTGTACGTCTGAATTTCAGTATTGGTTCATTGATTTCTGCCGAGTATTGGGATGATAGACATGAAATAGGTACGGACATAAATAATATCAATTGTAATATCAAGTGTAATATCATTCTCCATTTGCATAATTTTCATGTATTCACATCATTCATGCCCATAGCAGTGGTGTTTAAAACATGACATATCTGTTTGTGTTAGAAAAACATTGAAAAATTGCTATTTTCTTTCTGCAATTGTTTCAATAGTATTGCTATTTGAACAGGTGAAATGGCTCCACAATACACAGTTTAGGTTATAGTCTACTGTATGTGAATTGTGCTATGGAGTGTGATGCTTTTGTCCACACAATTATTTGATGCATTGTGCAGTATGTAACACACAACGCTTCAAAGATTACCCCCACCTGCCTCTTTGTACACATGTATTGTACATTTTGCAAGTACCAGCCAGTGCTGCACCTGTTGTTAAAACTGGTCCACTAATTACCTCAGCTGCGCTGACCCCAAATCGTTATTTTGTTTGCTGGCATGGGAATTGGTCGATTAAAAGAAAAAAAAAAATGTTGCGTTCAATTTGTATCAGAGATACGCTGGTGGAGCTAATTTTTGTAAGTGAGTATGCTGCTATGCCCATATGAGTTGTGGCTATAATAGCTGTAATTTTCTAGTGTATGTGTTTATGTTCCACGAGATTGAATTTACTCTAATCAGGTTTGGGACTAGAAATTACAACTATTGAGCACACAATGTGTGAAAAACAGGAAGTTTTGAAGAACAAGAACAACATTGATTTTGTGAGGATGAATATCAAGTGTTTGTATCAAATCAATAATGTGGGCGTATTTCTATCCGAGTCGATTTCTGTTTCAAGTCATGCATGCTACCATCTATTAAAATCAAGAAATGATAATGTAGAAAATACCAAATATAATTTGTCACATTCATTGGGAGAGGAAGCATAGCTGTTACCAGTGCTACAATATGACTTCTGTTGTCAGAACGCAGTGTTTGTTTTATTTTATCATCAATTACCCATTCCATGATAGTGTGATTACCCACAGGCTTTTATAATAGGGCAAGTCCAAGATAACGCGCACGTTACGTATGGGACATTCAGAGACTTTAATGACCTGAAAAGTAGTGTTAATGGCCTTTGATCATATTGAACTTCATCATGGTGATTGATATCTAGAAGAAGTATAATCATGTAAAAAATTGAGAAAAATGACCTTGACAATTATATTCTAGAAGAGAAAATATGTGCCGTTACGTATGGGACCAGAAAAATTTCGTTTTTTTGAACATTTTTTTCAACCTCAAAACTCTCTGAAAGTATATCATTCTACAACTTGAAACTCACTGTGATGAAAGTCACAACACTCAAGATTATTACAAGTAAGTTTCATGTCATTAGGCAAAAAGCTCTAATTACAGGTTCTAATTAAAGACAGACATGACGTGTTACGTATGGGACAGTTACGTATGGGACAGTTTGTCCCCCATTCATTTAGTGTGTGAAGAACCATGTTTATGGGTATTTTGCATCATTACTGAAGTAAAATCAGTTGAAACTACTCAAATACTGATCCAGATTGTCAAGGAAACAATATTCCCCAAATATTCACCATTATAATCATATTCAATCATATTTCTATATTTTTATGACCAACCTGGGTACGCATGCCCTTTGTCCCCCATTCATTTAGTGTGTGAAGAACCATGTTTATGGGTATTTTGCATCATTACTGAAGTAAAATCAGTTGAAACTACTCAAATACTGATCCAGATTGTCAAGGAAACAATATTCCCCAAATATTCACCGTTATAATCATATTCAATCATATTTCTATATTTTTATGACCAACCTGGGTATGCATGCCCTTTGTCCCCCATTCGTTTAGTGTGTGGAGAACCATGTTTATGGGTATTTTGCAAAATAATTTTGCAAAATACCCATTTAAACAAATTTTTTGCATAATTATTGAGGTGGAATCAGTTGAAATTACTCAAATACTGATCCAGATTGACAAGGGAACAATATTCCCAGATATTTACCATCATAATCACATTCAATCATATTCTATATTTTTTATGACCAACCTGAGTATGTATGCCCTATTTTTATCAGGATAGTTACTACTGAAAAATTGAATAGTTTAAAGTGTTTACTTGCATTGATGAAGGGCAGTTTGCCATTTAGTTTCAATAAAAAACAACTTGACACAAGAAATATTAAGTTTAATAAATAAGCAATACCTGCTGCGTGGAACCCCAGTAATCGAGTAGATATATGATGTCTGTCTAGCAGTCAAGTCATTGATTCGAGTCACACCTCAGTATGTATACCCATGAATTTTGTTGTGGCTACTACTGAAAACTGAATAAGGACAATTTGTGTATCACTTGCAATAAAAAAAAAATCATTTTACTTTTTTTTCCTTCTATATATATCACAACCATTTCAAATTGGATCTCCATCACATAAACTTTGAATTCCTCTAGTCTTAGGATTTTATGCTCTTAAGTAATTCATATAATTGGTTTCCAATCATCTCTTTAAATGTTGAAAACTGAATCCCCATTTCTACAAAAAACTATACCATCCCTTTAATGCTGATTTTTCATTGTGTATTTTGCCATTTTCCCCTCCCCCTTTCTGAAAATTGTTCAGTCAAGTTCATGTATTGTTTCAAGTGTCTATAACTCAAAAAGTAGCTACAATGTTGGGATGCTTTCTTCAGGATGATTGACCATTTGTGTACTGAGAGACCTTCCCAGCTAGCTACATGCATTCACATGCAATATGTATGAGGATGTCCCATACGTAACGCATTTGTCCCATACGTAACATTATTTCAATGCCTAATAAAAAATATTTCTTTTACTTTTTTTTCTTTTTTCTCTGGTATTTAATTTCTCTAAACAATAAATTAGAACTTTCCAAAAGGGCATTAAAATAACCTTAGCAATTTAAGAAAAAACCTAAAAAAATGACCTCATTTTGTTACGTATGGGACATCTCATGATAGGACACGAGCTAATTTGCATAATCATTTGCATAATCCCTAAATTTTCATACCAAGTTAAACTATGTGATGAACTTCTTATGTCCACATATTAATCAAATATTATTTGCTTTCCTTTGAATTAATATGAATTTTTATAAATGTCCCATACGTAACGCTGTGTTTCACATTTATGCAAATGAAGCCCTTGAAATTTGCATAAATTTACATAATATCATTTTTTCCTTCACGGAAATCAAAACTTCAACTCATAAGCTTCAAAATGATACCAAACATGTCAATATTGAGCAAAGATGAAATTTTGCCTTCTGAGGGGACCTTATCTTGGACTTGCCCAATAATCCTTTCTGTGCCAGGGATTTTGGACAGGGTGTACAACACCATAGGGTTTCCGGCGCCAGTCAGCACTGAAAGCACACCAGGGGTTAATTTACACTGTAGTATGTGGCACACCAGTCTCCTGGAAGCAATTGGAAAAAATGAAACAACTTTAAAGGGATTGTATAGTTTTGGCTGAGACCTAATTTCAGGTTTCTAACATTTTTTGGTGAGATAATGAGAAACCTTTTATGAAATATGAATGAGCATGTAATTCTATGAGGAATTCAATGTTTATTTAATGAAAATTGGTCTTGAAATGGCTGAGATATCCAAAAAAAGAGAGATGTTAATAAAGTGTGGGACCCACACTTTATTACGATCGCTTTGTTTTACTTTGTTTTTGGATGTTTCATTAATTCCAAACCCAATTTTCATCAAATAAACTTTGAATTCCTCTTAATAAAATGGTATGCTCTGTACTATATCATTTTGTATAACTGTAAGTGTTTTCTTGGTATCTTGCAAAAAGTTAAAAGCCCAAATTCTCATCTCCGCCAATACTGTACCATCCCTTTAATACTCCTAAAAACACACACATACACACACATGTATGCAATCATGACCATGGAGTTGGACTGTGACTGAAATCCAAAAGAAATCAAAATTGCTATTGGTTTAAGTCCAAGATAACAAGGAATGGTAAAACAATCCACAATTACCGCATAGTTTTACAAGCTCGACAAAAGTAACTTGCTACCCTCAGGACCTCATTTATAATGTGCATCGTTCATTTATAATGTATATTGTACGTTTTTGCTGGTACAGAGCCATCTACATCACGATTGCACAGATTTTGCGAGAAGTTGGTCTGGTGTAGTGTTGGCACACACAAAAAAAGCAAGCTGCCCAGGTTTTGCAGCAATGTGGGCCAGTGTGTATTAATTTTAATAGAGGGGAGTGGGGTTGAGGTTGGCATACATTACTGCTGCCTTCTCTTGCTCTCCACAACAATGGTTGCTGAAGAAATCAAAAGAAAGTGGACAGGCCGACATATCATTATTGTCATGATACCGTAAAAGTGGGCATTTTCACGGTGTTGAAATTTTCACGCATTTTGTGCAGTCCGAAACAAGCGCAAAAATAAAAGCACACGAATATTTTTGCTTGCCATACAATTTTGTATGTTCCAATAGTTGATATCTGGATTCTGTGGAATTAAACGCACGCGAAACTCTTCTTGCCAGACTGAGCGCGAAAAAATAGTCACATGAAAATATCCATTTTTACAGTACAGAAAGATTTTAAAAGTAAAAACCCCTCAGACATTTTTTTTTTTTTTCATTGGTGGTGAAGTAATGCTTTGTGTGTGGAATTTCTTCACTCAAATGAAAATGAGATCATTTGGCTTCTTTCAGAGCTGTATAAATTCTCGGACAGCTCACTTGTATGAATATTTCATTGACAAGGTGCCCTGTGATCCACATCTACAACAATCCCTGGAGGATGAGCGGGAAATGGAGGGTAGGGAAGTGACCATGGTTGCTGAGATGGCCAGCGGTGTGAGCATGTACTGACCATTAGGAGGGGAATGGAATGCTGAGCATGTATGCTATGTACAGTCACGTAACATTGGTATCCCTACTGCACTGGACTTAAATATATTGTGGTACATGTAAGTATACCTTTAAACAGTGTACAATGTAATGTTCCCGTAGAGCTTGTTGGTACTTGTACATAGTTGTTGCACTTGTTTTGTCATTTTTATTTGACAGTAGGCTAGAGTTTGGCCGGTGTATAAAAGCTATTTTAGTTTAAAAGGGTGTGACTATTATACAACCAATTTATGGCCGATAGTATGCAATAGAAATAAAGGCCAGATGTGTCCAAATGTGTGCCAATGGGAAGCCCGAGTGAGGAATGTGATGTCTTCAAGTAACTGAATATATTAAAAGTGAAGTGAATACTATAATTAATTTTAACAAATATGAATGAATAGTGAATGAAGTGAAGAAATTTAAGTACATTGAAAATGAATGACTGAATAAATAGGGGGGGGGGGGGAATACCCACAACAGTAGACAGAATTGTTCTGACCACATTGTTTTGTGTGGGCTCTTCTACAATATTTGAGTCATGATCACAACTTGCTGCAATTCAAACTGTATTTTCCTGTTCAATACTGAGGAAACTAATAGTTTTCAGTAATACTGCTTTCACTTTCTACTGGTTACATGATGTTGCCTGGTGATGAACAAATTCATTTACTACATCATATTTTTCTTCTTGGCTGTTTTTGTACAACTGGAATTTGGTCTGTTACTGAGTTGAACCAGTATTGAATAGGCCATACATTTCTGCATGTTTTGTTTCTGTTTTCTCTTTCTTGCTATTTTTTTTTTTCAAAGAATGCGTTGCTGTTATTCAGACTGCTTTGAATATCTGCAAATCCCCCTTGGCTTAGATTCTCATTGGGGTAAAAATAGAAAGAGAATCCTTACAGTCAAGGAATTTTGATGGAGTAATTTTTTTTTTCCCTTTAAAGAACAACACAACATGCGGAAGAGAAATGTACACTGTATGTATCCCTCCATAATGCTCTTATCATAAACCTTCAAATATATACTCGATAAGAACTGTTTGCTGAAATACGTTCTATATATAGAATTGTAGACCCTGTTTATAGCAGTTGTTTCTGTGCTTAGTCACTACATTCTTCCGACATTCTGAGGTTTGTACAAATTAACATTGCCGGTTATATGGTACGGGGGAAGAAATAAGCTAGAAAAAAGTTTGATTCTAGATTCTCCTCTCTGTAGCGGCTAAGTACCAGTTGTCATGGTAACACAGCGCTGTGGATGTATTTGTGCAAGCAGAGAAGAGAAAAAAGAAAAAAACAAACCTGGAAACTGTATAATGGGAGAGAGCATAAAATGATGTGCCTTGTGCGAGCAACAAAAGAAGAGGCTTCCTTAATGGTGAGAGTTACAAAGAGTCAATTTTCCCTTCGCAAGAGTCAAATTGCACAATTCCAGATGCTGCTGTCGTTCTTTTCTTTCACCTACGCACACATGCAAGACTCGTGTAGGATGCAGTCGGTCTGTGTGCACAAGTCATCCTCGCTATTAACCTTTCGCCAGTATCTTGTGTCTAGTGTTCCTCACCCCCGACACATTCGCCCGAATGAATGTCCCCACGTGCGTGGGTGAGCACATTCGTGAGAGCCACCTCCTCAGCTTGCGCATTTGCTGCTTCGTCGATTTCCTTTTCTTTTCACCCTCCTCTTGAGATGGGAATAATTTTTAGAGGAAGAGAGGGAGAATGGAAGCATCGGTAGGGAAATCGAGTTTGCAGTTTTGTCTTTTAGGGATGTTGAAAAGCGACAACAATTTCCTTTTTTAAAAAGAAGGTTTCATTTGCCACAATTTTGCCATTAATGTCTCTCTTTATAGTGAGAAGGAAAACATCCTGAAAAAAGGTAGTCTTGTTGAAAGATCGCCTGAATAGATAATGAAGATGTGTGTTTGCTGCAATTGACATTTGAAAGGTATTTAGTAGCACTTGAACCTCCACGCAGATAGAGAAGACGATTGGACTATGCTAAGTTTCTCAAAGAATAACCAAAGCAAAGCAGATCCAAAAGACTGTCGATGACAATACACTGCATTAAACCTATTGATGGAAAGTACATAATTTGGTGCCACATCAAAAGGAAAAAAAAAAGGAAGTGGTGATACTGGCCAAAAAAGTATGAAGCACCACTCATGAAACTTGGTAGGACAATACATAACATTGCAAGTACGACACCCCTTGAAGTCGTCATGTGCCTTGTGCTGGGTACAGAATAGGTTAGTGGTCCCATACCCTGCCTGCATGATGATAGCGTTTTCAGACCGGTTTGGTGCGGCACGTGGCCGATGAAAGGGCAACTGCAGCGTACTTTGGCCCCCCAGGTGATAAAATGCGACTGCGGCTGGAAGGCTGCCACTGGGCACTCACCCATGGTATTGGCAATGACACATGTTTGTTACACAGCAGATCCATGCATGCTCAAGAGCTAACGATGTGCATGTGATCATGCTGTTGGTTAAATACCGTAGAGGGTTTGTGTTTTCCGCACGTGCATTTATATCCACGTGGGGCTCTGGGATGATGAGTCATGGCAGGACACGACATACAATGTAATTGATGTAAATGTTAATGACTTTGACCCGATCTTGACATGTGAATAAAATGTTTCTGTTTGATGCATAAATCTGTTGAAAATTCAAGGACGTTGCCATTGATCAGTATCAAAGGTGTTTTCTGTTTTGTCTTTCACCCTTCTTTTTGCAAAATAAAGTGAATGACGTAAAGCAGGCCATCAGCGCAGGAATTTTGAGATCAGTCAGTTTACAGAGTTTTTTTTTTTTTTTTTTTTTTTTCAATTGAATGCCAGTCAAATGTACAGTATACTTGTAGTCAGTCTCTGTCTTCTGAGCCTTCTGAAGTAACATAACTACAACTGTACCTGGTACTGCACTTGCATTGATTGAAAGAAGCTAGAGTATCTTCATTTTATTACATTTCATTTCATTTATTTCATTTCCAACAATGCAAAACATTTTCATACACAAAATAACACAATATCAATACAATGTAGTAACAAAGAAAAATATGTGAAATTAACAATAGTACGCATCACAAAAGCAGATGAAATTGAATTAGAATTAAAGTTGCAGGAAATGGAGGAGACATGCTGTAGACATTTTCTACAGTCTATTACACTTGTATGATTTGAAATGTGATCAGACTGTTCACTCCTAGCTGTTTTCAATACCCAAAAGTTATGACACATTAAAATATACTCTCATAATTGACTACAATAATGGCATTTTGACAGAGAAGATTTTATTGGTGTTGACTGCGAGGTTCGTCTTTTGTGTCTGCACAATGGTGCTGTCACTGTGTCTAAAAACGCTGTTGGCAGATAGTATTGAGCTGTTTGGTGCATTTCCGGCTACCCCCGCGACGCGAATGGGTTGATGAATGGTGGGCTCATTAAATCCCCGCTCGTGGCTCGAGAGAGTGACCTTTCGGCTTCAATCAGAGATTGACCCCGTGTTCCTCGGCCACAACCTCCGCCGCGCGAACCAACACTGAGAACCAAAACGCCTCCGCGGTCTGAAATCTCCAGAGAGGCGAGTGCTTGCGCATCATGGATAGATGACTCTGATTCCCAAATTTGATTCCAGATCAGTCGTCTGCGAATGAGTGCAAACATATGTTGCACAATGTCAGCGTCTTGTGCGTTGTGCAAGGCTGGATACATTGTGCATTGTACAGTTGTGATTTCTGACTTGCTGTGTCGGGTGGCTGCCTGTAAAAATGCTTCCCCTGAATTCGATCGCTACTCGCTCAGTAAAGTGTTCTTGACATTTTGAGTCAGAGTCGAATCTTGATGCTTGATTATAGACATAGCCTCGTGCAGCCATTAAAGGCAGAGTGCACTATTGAGGAAATCATGAAGAAGACATACATGATTTTTTTTTTTGCCTGATCTCTACAATCACATACCTTCTGTTGCTGCAATATAGGAGTAGTCTATATTATATAAACTTCTAAACTTTGAGTTAGTTTTGCTTCAAGTTTTACCTGTTCACATGGTCAAGAATATCAATTTTGTATTGAACAAAGCATTCTGAACTGTGTTTGGTTTGAAAGAGAAAGACTGAATTCAGTCTTTCTCTTTCAAAGCTATCTTTGATGTCCAAAATTGAGCCAGATGCTGATTTTGAATGTATTTCACTTGTAAGTCAACTAGGAGGCACAGATTGACAGAAGAACTTGTCCATGGTTATAGTGGGGGGGGGGGGGGGGGGGGGGGGGGGAGGGGGGGGGATGGGGAGGGACAAAAACCCGAAGAGCCATACAACTCAGAATGATTCAAACTAGACACATTGTTTGGACCTTTAAAGCCATAAAGAAATTTGAGTTTGCACATAATCTCAACTCAATCTGTCCTGCAGGAGTTGAACAAAGATAAGAGTATTGATACTTCAGTGGTAGGCCATATCATTGTATTTGTGTGTTTGTGCATGATATGTCAACATGACTGTATGTTTCAATTTTGTTTGCTGATTTTTGTTTGCGTGTATGTTTGTGTGTGTGTGTGTATAGAGTGATTACAATAACTTTTCTTGCGTACAGGATGCATTACGGTGTAACTGATTTATGCTGTCTTGAGGGGGCAGGCTCCCAACCCGTGAGTCATTCATTATATAATACACCTACAGATATTGTGCCGAGATTAAGTTTAGGGGGTGTAGCCTTCCTCCAAGACTGCTGCAAGTTTTCCCAGCAGGCAGGCAGGCACACAATCTCATGATGAACTCCCCCTGGCACCAAACTGACCAGGTGGACATACTATATGTACACATCAACAGACTTGTACTAATGAAATTATATAGACACTATTAAAGATTGCAGCTGCTATGAGAACAGTCTTGAAACAAGACTAGAATTTCCAGGCTGACCTCTAGACTTTGGGGGCAGGGGCAGGGCACTGGGTGTGTACACTGGCTTTGACTTTGACATCCAAATTTACAAGAAGTCCCTGAACCCGAGAAGAATGCAGAGAACGTGTTGCTGATATGGGAATTTAAAACTGAGTGCATTGCATGACCCTGTTATGACTGAGTCACAGAAAACCCTCAAATCTCTGGCAGATAACACCAGAGAATGCACAGGGCAAACCGTTTGATGAGGAAAGTTGTTGGCTGAAATAGGATCCATTCGTACCCCCATGTATGTTTTAGGACTGGGTGTCATATTTCGTTGGATGTCAACAAGAATGTCTCGTGACCTGATCAGTTTCCTCAAGGACGAAAATTCAATGTCATCTGGCCAGTGTGTTGCTGATGACAGGTTAGGAAATATTTTTGACAATTTGTGTGAGTGTTGCTACAACTGTAGCTGTACTGCTCTCATTATATCTGTCAACAGTGCAAGGCCCAGGTTTTATATGTAAAGTGTAACATGCATTTATGCATTTGAGGATACTTATAATTGAATACATTCATACTGAAATGCAACAGTGATCACTGGAGCTACGGCACACACATGTACTACACTTGTACAATATGTGTGATAGTAATACTTAATGGTGACTTCAAGTTGCTTCCCTATTTAGAAACAAATTAGATTTTATTTGATGTGCTGATTTTGAATGAATCTAATCCTGCAAACATGAAAGCTTTTATACAGCCTTTTATATGTGATATATACGTAGGTCTATGTGATCAATTTTCATGACAAGTACTGTCATTTTGCCATATCTATATTACACACTCCCACTACTACCATTCAGTATTTGCAGCATTTTACATACACATTGCAGTATGATATACATGTATTCAAAATAAAATCGAACTTTGATATCCAATTGCTGAATGTGGGAGAAAATCATCGCACAAGGGTCTTGGATAACCAGACTACACATGATGCGTTGACCTGGAATCCAGATCACGGGGTCACAGGGGGGAACCGATTTCAGGAAATCTTTCATTCAAAGTAGCTGGAAAGAGAGCATTGGCAAGATGGCCGAGCTAGAAAATTGAACTGCCAGCTCATCCTGTGTATTGAGAATCGCAGTACTTGCACATTGGCCCACTCTAGAACATCTACACTGTACAAGATTGGGCTTAGTCACACTGAAGGGATCGTACAGTTTTGGTTGAGACCTAATTTCAGGTTTCTAATATTTTTTGGTGAGATATAAATGAGAAACCTCATATGAAATATGAAAGAGTATGTAATTCCATGAGGAATTTAATGTTTATTTGATGAAAATTGGTTTTGAAATGGCTGAGTTTAATCCAAAACAGAGTGATTCCAATAAAGTGTGGGACCCACCTTTTAATATGGTCGCTTTGTTTTACTTTGTTTTTGGATGTTTCAGTCATTCCCAAACCTGATTTTCATCAAATTAACTTTGAATTCCTCTTAAAATGGTATGCTCTGAACTATTCTTGGTATCTCGCAAAAAGTTCAAAGCCTAATTCTCAACTCTACCAATACTGTACCATCCCTTTAAAGGGATGGGATAGTTTTTGTTAAGATGGGGATTCCGGTTTTTACTTTTCATATACTTTCTTGTACAAAGCAAAACAAAGTCATCCTGATAAAAGGTGCGTCCCACCTTTTATTAGGATGACTTTTGTTTTGCATTGCACTAGAATATCTCAGCCACTTCAAAACCGATTTTCATCAAATGTAGTTCTAATTCCTTAAAGAATTGTATGCTCTTCATAAATAAGTGGTTTTTTTCTCTTATAAAGTTAAAACCCCAATCCCCGACTCAACCAAAACTACACCATCCCTTTAACAGAATGGACACACCTTGTCTTGGGACTCTGGTTGTTACATTGTACTGGTCAGGTGTTTTAATTTTTTGCTATGATGCACAGAGATGTCAAGGTAAAAGGGCAGTATATTGTGCTTTTTCAAGGTGATGTTTCATTCTAAAATTGCTGCATGGCATCACACAATGTAGTTTAGAATTTAGAGCAAATCCTAGAGCATCCAGCAGTAAAGATTTGTGCAAATATTTGTTCCATGCATGGTAATTCTGATGGTATCGCCTACTGGGATACCATTGCAAGCACTGTGCGTGTTCAAGTGTTCCTTTACTTTTCAAAAGGTCTTTCATAGAAAAGGGATTTTCCCCAATACAGATTTGATTTGGCATCCCCTTCTAATGTACATGTAGGCTAGGGTTGCAATGTGCATGTTGTAATTCAAGGCATTTGATCCATTACTCAGTATTTGAAATTGCAACAGCCTCCAAGCCAAAGGCTATTCTAATTTTTCTGAAGACTGGCGTAAGGGGGCGGGGGTGGAACCCAAGGGCTATATTGAGAATGCAACTGTACATGTGTAGGCAAGTGAGTTCCTTTCCATATTCTCCCACTGACATGCAGACAAATTTTCAATAATTTTCCCTTCTTTTGACATGAGAGAAAAGCTTGTATTCATGTCAATATTTTTTTTCTTTTCTTTTAATTGCAGTATCCTAGCAATGATGACGTTAAAGGGGGGGGGGAGCATATTGCAGTTGCCAAGTTACATGTATCATTAAAAAAAAAAATGTGGTATGTTGTTTTTTTTTTGCGCACAAGCCAATGAGAGGTACATTGTATGAGGTGATGACATCATCACTGTAGCTAATTTGCATAAAATGCTGCTGCATGTCGTTACTAATAATATTTCTTTCTGTTTTTTTTTTTTTGACAGACCCATGACTTCTTTAAATACTGTGATTGTGATGGCATTCTACCATTATTGTATCTTATACCCATTTGATTTTGCTCTATTGAGCAAAGTCAGCCAGAACATCGTGTATGGTATAGGCCTACACTTTAAATGGTACAGTCGTGAAAATCTAGGCAAAGTCAGACAAACTTATTTATGATTCTTGGTTCATGTCTGTGAATTTCGTGCTTTCAAATACCAAACAGTAAATCTCTTTAATCTGTAGATGTTCAAAATAAAAAATCTATTAATAAGAGTATTAAATCTCGTGACAAAGACGCTGCTTTTAAAACACTTCCTCTGTTTTTGCATTGAATGACCAATAGCACAACTATCCATTCTGTGAAATGTAAGATGTCGATCTTCTATTTTGGAAGATATTGTTTTAGGACCTACAATGTACATTTTAGCGGAGTAGTAAAGCCCCCTCCCCCCCCCCCCCCAAAAAAAAAAAAAAAGAAGAAAGGAAAAAGGTTCTGAATTAGTTACGTGTCTAAGGACTCTAGGACTGTTCCATGTAACATGCACTGAACTTTGCAATTGGACACTGGTCGAGTGGTGGGCCTTCAGAACTGTCACAACAGTTTAACTTGAGTCTATACACTGCTACCCTTTTCAAACAGCTGACAAAAAATCTGTAACAGCCTATGTCGGCCGCCGGGCACCGAGAGCCTATCTGGTAAATTGTAGGTCACCGGCAGACGTCGTCGTCATCATGTGTATGCAGATAGCGAAAAGGAAGAGCTGGTTTAAACCAGACACATGCACAATGTACACGATACCTTTCTTCCTCCCTCTAACATATAGAATATCTCTCTCTCCTTCTCTCTCTCTCTCTGCTTCTCTCTCTCTCTCTGCTTCTCTCCCTCTCTGTCTCCGTCTCTCTCTGTATTTGTACAAAGTATGTAACCTTTGCCAGGTACTTCATCATTGTTTGCAGATAAGACAAGCGCGGGCAGTGACAGGATATATACTTCAGCATTTGGCATGGACGATTACGGCTAACAACGCTGGCTAAATACCAGTGCTCCGTCTTGCTCAGTATCTATGGGTGATTGTCTCTGGTGTCACTCCTTTCATTTGGGAAGTTTTATTCAGTATTGATATTTTTTTGAAAGACAAAATGTTGGTGAGCAAGTGTATGAATCAGTCACCTGGTAAAATGCATTGTGGGAAGCAAGGATTTCCATCATGCATTATTGCAAAAAGCAATGCACAATGAATGGTTCTAATTAAGATCAACATGTGATTTTTTTTTCTCCAGCAATACCGCAGTAATGTCGAGCAAATTTTTTTAAAATTTTCCCGTTTGTTTCATTTTAACCTGTTTAGGACGGTCTGATTTTGCTACAACACGCATTTCCCATAGACCCCTGCCCGAGTATACTCGGGACTCGTCCTCAACGGGTTAACTGTCCATTGTAGTGTATGGCATCATAAAAGATGTTTTACCCACTGGCCCAAATTGACTGCCCCAAATTTCAAGTTGGGCAAGTGCCCATTCATACTGACTTCTAGAATAGTCAATGGCAAGTTGTAGTTTCCCCAGGCACGTGGGCAAGCAAGTGTGTAACACCGTAAAAGCAGTGAAATGCTGTGGGCTTCCAAGCTGCCTTTTCTGCTCGTCTTGCCCAGCAGATGTAGCTCCTTGTGGATGGGGATGTGTGCGTCATAAAGGAACAGAGGGAGATGGTCACCCCAAACTGGCCGGGTTGTTGCCTTTACACGGCCAATGCGCTGCCCGCTGGTTGTGTTTGTGTGCCCTGGACATGTGTATTAAAGCTTTATCGAATGTTGACGTTTCGCGATACACAGCCTTTGAGAGCACTGTCAAGAAGGCCGAGCCCGGCATGCTGTCTAATCCACTATGCCGATTATGTCCAGCCGGCAGAGCTGATAGACCATGCCATGCATTCTTCTGATGTTAATTGCTTGCTGGGGGAAGGTTGCAAACTCTTGTACCTACAAGCTTGTAGTACATCCCTCTCCTTTCTAACACTGTGATGAAGCACTTGTATTAGCTCTTTCTTGTAAGTGGATATTAGGGTCAAGCATGCCTAGTTCAAGTTTGGATAGAGCTACCTACAGTCCAAAAATCTTGCGGTATTGTTTTCAGAACTGTGAGGATCATCAGGGCTTGAAACTCACCTTCTTTTTTTTTTCTGGTGGCCCATCCGAACTACTATTAAAAATCTTTTGAAATTTGGTGGCCCAGAAAAGAAATGCAGTGGCCCGAAATTAAAAAACGAAAAACAAAACATAACAATCTACTTTGAATCTTAAATGCATGATCGGGCCATGAAAAGATAGCCTCTTTTGAAATTTGGTGGTTCCACATCAATTTGTAGTGACCCTGGGCCACCAGGCCACTGCTCATGTAGAGCCTAGATCATCTACAATGTATAGACATGAGTGGAGCCTCGGCCCTTTTGATGTGTGGTGCTTTGGGAATCGGTGAAATCAGGATGTACATTCTAAGAATCAACTGGTGTGATGGGCAGCAGACGGAACATTGAATCAGAGAAGAATGAACTGTACAGTGCTTGTGATAAGAAAACATGTATGTATTTGGAACGCCTAGAATTGCGACATCTGCATCATAAATCAAATGATGCAGGAGTTTTGGCTAAAGTCCCAGAGAACGAAGGGGTTTGTTTGTTTCAGTTGATCACTTCTTTTTTTTTTTTTGACGCAGTTATCCAGTACTACATTGTATACTTGGCTGTAATGCAGAAGCAAGAAATTAAAAAAAGAAAGAAATAAGAATAAAAGATATAGGGAGCAAAGTATTCAAATGTACCGTACAAGGGCACTGCATATTGTTTGTGACGATGGATTTCAATAAGGCTTTATGAGATCAGGTAAAAAACAAACCAACAAGATAATAAAATGTAATGTGTATTCATCATGTACAACAAGCACTCTAGGTCATGCCAGACATTCTACAGTAAAATAAAAGAAATGCTCCTTTAATTACATTTTATTTATAGTGATAGTCTAGCATCACATGATTTAAAGGACATCCTAAGAATATTTGATTGTTAACACAGAGATGACAAAATGCAGTTGTCTATTAAATTCCCCCACATGGTACAAAGAAAATCTAAGAGATGCAAAATGCATGGTGGAATCATGGCCACCACATGTATTGGAGAATTGAAAGTAAAAACTCTTGGTAGACCTATAAAAAGAGTGAAAGCTTGACTAGATGTCATTGAGAATCTTCTCTCATTTGTTCAAAATACTGGGCACATGATATGTTTGCCATTAATACTGCTTTTGAAATTCACTAGAGACTGAAAAGCTCAGTAGGGGTACTGGTATGTGAAAAAGAAATCCTTTACTGTGTAGGAACCTATATCTCTGGGTTACTATTATACAAACTTGTGATTACAGTGTTGTATAGGTTGTAGTCGGAAAAAAGTGTGTTTACATTTAAAACAATGTGTGTGAGTCTAATGTTTCTTCCCAAGTAGTGGAGATTACACAGATGTTTGGATTCTATCTGAACTACAAATATGTAAAGTGCAGTAACCTCCCAGAATTACCGAGTATCCTTATGTGATGATAGCGAATATATCATTTTTACATTATATGAGTGCTCAGCTACTGGAATACATGTATGGTGCAGAAAACCTCTTTTCAAATTATGGAGATGAAATGCTCTTCTTTACAGCAGATACAATTTTTTTATTTCATAAAAAAAAAGCAGTCATGTGTGTATACAAACGTGAGATGTATACTCAGCTACACAAGCCCCCTTTCTTGCTCAGTGTTTTGCAGTAGTATCAGAGGGGGGACGGAGTGATGTGTTTTTCAAGGAGACACGTGTTGCCGATGGTGATGTCGCCTCCAAGATGTATGAGGATTACGCCATGCTGATGTCAACTCGTCTGTTGGCCGTGGATCTGCCATTTGCCCGTGTGAGCTGCGCTGGCCCTTCCATTCCAGTAAAAGTCTCAGTGCGGGGGCACAGACAGCATGTATTAATGACGTATAGACTGCAGAGCCAGACTGTTGCATGGTTTCTCCTAGAGCATTGTCAACATTGTTGTGAGGTGGATTTCATTCTCTGTTGACATTGGATTAGATGACAAAGCAGAGAGTTCCCTAAATGTGATTCCCCCCCCCCCCCTTCCGCTCCAGTCAACTTGAATGCACCAGCCAACATTGTAATAGCACCTAGCATTGTGTAATTGGGACACCGAATGCTTTCACCCTGCATTTTTAAAGGATGCTTTCACCCTGCCTATTTAAAGGGAGCTCATAGTAAGATCCCTTCTATGTATTAAAGGCTTTTCAGTCCTATTTCAACCTTTTTTTTAATGAGATGTTATTTTTTTTTAAAAAGAATGATGGCTGATTTTCGTGAATTTGAATGATGGCTGATGTTGATAGATGATTCCAAAGCACGGATTATTTGGATTTTGAGCTGAATATAAACCTGATGCAGGAACAGATACCGTCTGTTGATTATACATGCTACTATGAAAACAAATACCAACATGAGCACAATTTATCTTTGCAGTAGTTTATCATGTTAGTGACACACTATCATCATTTAACAAGTTTTGAACATTTCTGCTGTTTTATTCTGTCAAGAAGTCAATATAGGAAGCTTTACAATAAAAGAAAAATCTTTCAAACCACAGCATGTTTACTTCATATCCCCTTTTCCTCTCCCCCCCCCCCCCCATCTACAACATTGTTTGTACTGGTGAGTCTTCAGTATAAGACATTTTAAAGAGGTACATCGTACACAAGAGAGCTTTAGTAGGTAGAATAAATGTATTGACTTTTGGACTCCACTATGGAAACATCGACTGTCTTGGTATAAATTTCTGCATTGGTGCAGGCTTTTTTCTTTGGTGATGGTGGGCAGAGCATTTATGGAAGTCTTTGCGTGGACTTGCCCAATTTGGCATTATAGGCCCTCATTCCTATTTATACAGCTTTTGTATGCCCACTCAATTGTTTTTTTTTTTTTGTTGTTGTTTCTGTAGAGTGGGCATATGGGCATAAACACAAAAATTCCTGTCATAGAGAGGAAACTTGTTGCTTTCATATCAGACATACCCATGTGCAGAGAATAGAGTTCTGCAGTTTCTGAGTTCTGTCAGTTATGGATACATGTTATATATACCATTTTTACTCTGGTACCATTTTCCAGCTCGTCACATAAGTGGTGTAATCCCACTTGAGCTGCAATGCTTTTTTGTCCACTCCACCAAGCCCACAAAGTCTTTCCTTCCAGCAAGTCCAAACCATACATCCTAATCTCAGCCCCCCAACTCCCATAAAAAACCCTCTAAATTGGAAAATCCTGGTTCTAATCCTAGACTGGACTAATAATAATTCAGGTTGTGCTATTTTGGTAGAAGTCAGCGTAAGACCACATCACATGGCTCTACCGCCCCCCCCCCCCCCTGAAAAAACAAAAAACAAAAAACTAAATGACAGTCAAATTCATCATTGTGACATTATTGCAGTGCTACAAACATGTCAAACAAAAAGAATATTTGTTGTTAAGAAAATAAAAAAAAGATTGGGAATTTCCATTTTAGGTTTAATATTGGAATATTTGTGATTCATTGGCACTATCATTTCATCTAATTTGCAAAGTAGTTGCTTTAATTATCACACTTGTGTAAGGTAGGTGAATATCTAACATTCCATAACTTCCTCATCTTCGGTTCGATTTCGAAACCTCCACCGTTTTGTTTGGTTTGACCCCCCCCCCAACTGTGGTAAATCTCAAAGTTGGCTTGTAGCGTTGATTGTGTAGAATTACACACTTTGAGTGACGTACACATTGCAGGAACACACCCTGGTACTCAAGTTTCAAAGTTGACACGCACTTCACCAGCTACAAGAGGGAAGCACTCATCTTTAGTCTATACAGACAATGCTGGAACATGAATAAACCAAACTCTCTCGCTCACAGCCTGCGAAACAGTCCTTGCTGTGTGCATTTTTCACAGAGGATAACGAGACCCAGCAAGAATTGATTTAATACTTGAGTGGCCCTGCCCAGTATGTTCTTCATTTCTAGCGCTGACGTTACTTGTACAGTGTACCTTGGTTTTCAGCCTGTGTAGCGGCAAAAAATTTCGACGGATGCAGTGTGCCGAGACGGAAATAGTTCCTAACGAAAGCTGATGACATCTCTCAGGTGAAATTGGTCGGAGAAATGGGGAGGTGATCCCGCTGAATAATGCCCCTCGTCTGCAGCTAGATTTTTCCCTTGTGAGCGAATGTGAAGCGGAACATCTGCTTGCGATGCGGCTCTTTCTCTCTCTCTCTGAACAGAGGAATAGATGCAGTTCATCAAATATAAGGGGGATTTTAGAGATCGACTAGCTTGCAATCCCCCCAATGTCTCCGACCCCCTGCCCATATTCCACATCGCTCACATCTCGTCTCTTCTCCTCCAGACTCTCATAACATTATCTTCTTCTTTTTTTTTCCGTCCTCCAATCTGTATCATGGCGTGTGTCGGCACGACTCTACATGCTTCTCATACTTTGTTGAGCTATTTCCAGCAGTGAGCACCGACGTAGTGATCACCCATGTTGCTTGGTGTGATTATTCGCGAACTAGGTCGTATGTGATCAGAAACTTTGCTTGAGAGATTTTAAAGGCTACGTGGAATGTGAATATGCTTCTTTATGAACAGTGAATTTCTTGCAAATTTGCTTTTAAATTTTGTTTTAAAGCAACAGACTTTGTGTGTGAGAAATCTTGTAATGTATCTGACACAAGAGCACTTGTGAAAACTTCAGGATTTTCAAGCCTGGTATCACAATTGGATGTCAAACACTCCTCACACTGATAAATGGAACATTTGACGTCAGTGTATGTATCGTATGTCATTTACGCCTAGATATGTACTTGCTATCAAAACACATACAGTTGTTTGGAAACAAACGCGCGTGGAGCTCGATGACAAATGCATGAAAGAAGTTTATTTTTCTAGATGTTCTGAAAGATTTATTATGGTTTGGGAATTGTAGTTTTAATAAGCCTGGATACATGAACCTCAGCAAGATATTGATACTAAGGTTTGTTATTACAAACATGTTTATCTTGTGGAAATAATGAAGAGGAACCTGCAGGGGAATGCACTATATTTTCTTTCATTTATGAATTCACTGATTTAACGGTGCATTTTGGCAAGATTGCCCATTCAACTAAGATTGGCATGAGGCCTGAATTTTTGTATTTTTATACAGTATGTAGGCCAAATGTTTGTCTTTTGTTTTTTGTTTTGTTTTTCGTGTGGTGTTCAATCATACATGTAATTCTTGTTCCTCTGAACCTACTGTGTAACTTTCACAAATATTGCGTGGTATTATATAGATCCTCTATGTTTTTAATGGAATAAAAGAAATTAAGCAGCATTATTGGGATGGCATATCTTAAATGCAAACCTTGGGACCGTATGCCATATTTGACAGCCGTAAAAATGGACAAGTTGACTTCTGACAGTTGTGTGCTGACACTCTGCAGTGGCCCTCAGAAAAGTAAAAGTTGTTTTTTGGTATTTGATTGACTTGGCACAGTTGGTGTTTTGAGGTGGATTTGTTTCGGACTCTGTGCATTGAACTACACTACTGTAGCTGGCACTGTACTAACAATTTAAAGGTCTTGTTTACCTTTAGAAACAGTAATTTAAGAAATGTTCAAGATATCACATTTGATACATGGTCTGTTGTACAATATCACAAAACATGCTACAGTTGTACCATATACAATTTTTTTGCAATAAAACCTAAAATATAAGGAGATATCAGTATTTTTCTCAATAAACCATAACTGTAGACGGTTTAGTCTGGAAACATCTTTATTATAACTATTGTTCACATTTTGCCTAGTTAACAGTACTCATCAGTGATTTTACCTATTCAAATTTTTACAGTGGTTGTTTCTATCCCTAACTCACATTTTAGAACTATTTAAAAGCAATGCTGGGTTTTTGTTTCATCTGCAAATGGTGAATAATGCCTTTAAGGTGGACTAGGGTTGCGACCTGGGTGCTACATTCTGAGTTGTTGACCTGACAGTCATTCACTTGTGCCACCTGATTGATTGACACAAATCCAGATATTCTCTGGTGGTGATCACAAGGCCCACTGTCGCAGGCTAGGTGTACCACTCTCGTACCCACATTACGCACATCATTACGTGTTTCAGTGGGATTTGTATGGCCTACATGTATGGTAGCAAACAAAAATTTGCCCTTGCCCTTTTGTTTGAGGCATTTTCAACGCTGGGTAGGCGCGCATTCAATCAGACGTAGCCCTCGAAGAGGATGGGGGTATGACCACTACCACAAGGGGGGGGGGGGGGGGGGGTGGGTGTTATACTTCTATAGACTTTCACTTGCTGTTCAATGGCCCCTTGCATAGCACTTTAGTGCAGGAAGCCTCCCCTCCTTTGTTCAACTGTGAAGGAGTTCTGGCTAGTCTTGGAGGTACATTGTAGCAGACCCCTCTTTCAGTTGATTTGTGTGTTTCAGTGTGTGTCATTTCGTGAGGCTATTGTGTGTAGGGCAACTCCTTGTAATGCATTCTGATTATAACAGGTCAGGTGCTTAAGATTCATTCATTTATTATCTTTAGAGAAGTAGAGTTCCACTGTGGGAAAGTAGAAACAGTCATTTGATTCAGTTCCTCAACTCATGGGAATGTAATTTGTGTAATTATGTTCTTGATGATACACGACACTTGTTAAGTGATTTTGAGTGTATTGATTTGTGAAACTGGATCAGTGAGTTCAAACATCAACACAGTTGCTGTGGTACTTAGGCCTATACTCTAACTTTTTTTCCTCTACTTTTTTTTTCCCTTCTCTTTTCTCATTAATTATTCCTTCATGATTGGGATGTACTTATACTGTAAACTTACTGTAGTGACTCACAGGTAGATGCCTTGCTTGATCCTAGTCTGCCGACAAGTGTAAGCTGTTCCCGAGACAAAGCAGTCTGTATGTCGTAGACTATATTGAAAGGGTCTGTAGTATGTAGCAGTGGGTTCTGGGTTCACTCGGAGGTCACAGATTTGGAGTAGTGTGTGGTGAGCTGTGGAGAAGCACGAATACTACTATACGTTACTGGGAGCATAATGTCACTAGTAAGGACAAGTTCCTATTCTAAGGCTGAATCCTGATAGTTTCCTGGTAAACGGCTGTGTTAACGGGAGAACAAGGAAAGAGCTGTAAAGAGGCGATAATGATTTTTGCAAGCCGTGATTAGCAATGACAAACACATGAATGTGTTGTTACACGGCACTATGGCAAGGAAATGGTGATTTGCACCTTCTTTGTATAATGTTGTCGATGGGTGTACTGCGGCTTTAAAGGTCTGTTTTATAGCAGCAATTATTTATGCCTGTATACTTAAGTGCTGTATGCTGTGGGATGGCTTATATTCTTTTTTGTATGAGACCAGTTTGCAGTTAAAATACAATATGTAGCAATGGTTCAAATGTCCCAACATTTTAAAGTATCAAAACATGGTAACAGTTTGAAAGCTAGGTGTCATTCACTTTCATGTGATGCATAATCCAACTTTTTTTATTGTACCAAGCTCTTGTCTGATTCATTTCAATAGCAATGCAACCTTTGTAACTGTAGGCCTATAGTTTTTAAAAGAACCACTTTTTTTTTTTTGGGGGGGGGGGGAGGTTGGGTGGGAGGGAGCTGGAAACAAACTACTGTATACGCTATATATTTCGCGGGGGTTTTATTTTCGCGAATTTCGCGAGTCGGGAGTTTCGCTAAATTAACAACATGCAAAAATATTACCTTCCAAAATGAATCCCTTGTCTTGATGATACGAACATTTCAGTACTAGTATACCATGTCACGGCTTACCGAACAGACCATACTGGCTAAGCTTGTTTACGCACGTCCACGTCTACTTACGAATACTGTGACATAGAGAGCCAATCCATTATCGCAAGGGGACCACTCGTCAGAAATCTAGCGCGATGGACTTGACCACTTCAAAAATGTTGAATTCTAACTTACTAGTTCGCAGAGTTTGGTAAGTTTTTTTCATGCAGTGTATAACTAGTATCATTCTTATTTGCTAGTAAGTTGAAAATTCACACTTTCTTTGCCACTTCATATTTTCTCTGGTCCCCCAATCGCGAATTTAACCACTCGCGAAAATGTGTGACAGCGGCAATTCGCGAAAATTTATGTACGCGAAAATTATAGCGTGTACAGCATGTAGCGTTGTAACCTTTGTGACCATTTTTACATACTGAACAAATGAGAGTAATTACACAAGTCAGTTACTTTGATATTGACAGCAGTGAGGTGCACGGTTGATATGAAATGAACATTTTTATGTTTTCCTAGATAAATTTGTAATGTATTGTAGGCAGATTTTGCTGAAATATGACAAGATCTTTATTGTTATTTGACTGTCTAAGGAATGTCGACATCTTGTTTTAATACATTGTATGAAGCGATAAGAGGATTTTTTTTTTAAAGACACCCAGTCGCGAGGATACATGGACATATTTCAGCCGCGGGCGGCAGCACGTAAACTCGCTTCCGAAGTTGCTACGAAGCGAAATGTGTGTGTGCGCAAGACATCCCTAAAGCAATGTATCGCGCTATAGTATCTCGATTGCTCGCGATCGCTTGCTGAGCGCGGGACAGTACGTTTTGTGTAATGTGAGTGATGTTCGCATGAGCTAGTAGCTAGCTGCGTATACTTCGTACGACTACGCATTCTCTTCATCGCATCGTCGATCGTCGTCACTCGTCAACTATACTGTAATCATCAGATCAGATCAGATTAGTGAGTGCAGACCACATTATAATAGATAGGGTGGCCATCATGGACGATGACACATCGTCATGGGTAGCGGATATTACCGCCGAGTTGTCTATTCTGAACGCGGACGATTGGGTCGGAGACCCTGCCTGTATCATGTACTTGCCCTGGCGTGTGTACATAAATTCAGGACGGGGAAGCGACTGTGCCCGTGCAGGGCCAACGGCCAACGGCCACAGTTGCACTGCACATTTATGCAGTATTTTTGCACTCTTCATTGTTTTACTAACTAATATGAAGAAGGTGAGCGTTGTATCACCTGCCTGGAATATACTATATGTAAGAAGCAATGCCGAAACCCTTTCATTTGACTAGGTAAACTCACAGTTATAGTTCTGTCAGCTTAGCCTGGTGTGAATAATCTTTAAAAAAAAGACACACACACACACAAAGTGAACATTAAAACTCATAGATATTAAAGTACATGACAAATAAGATGTAATGCCTTCTTCAGACAGGAGCATAAAGAAATTATTGTCTATCTCCCTCTTACACAAACAAACAGAACACTATTGTCTCAACAATACAGTGTGAAGGATAACCATTATAAATAAACCTATCACAGGTATCAGTATTTGAGGTTATGTGTGAAAAATGCCCTACAAATTAATGAAAATCGCGGACAGTAGACCTTTGTCCATAGTCAACTCAGTGTAACATCGCAAAGCCATTGTAATGGGTTAGCTTTCTACCAAACACTGATTAAAATACCAATCAGAGGCGTACCTTTGATCAACAAATAAGGGATGTGCCACGGATACCAATTAATCGTACTTGATGAAGCTCATACCTGTACATATTAGCATGTTACAAACTGATAGGTTCATATTGCCCCTTGACCTATGACCAATATCTGTATTAGAATTAAAACAATGGATTCTTATGAACTGTTGTTCATCAACAACTTCCACACCAATCAACATCCCTATTAGACACTCCTATATGAAGATGTGAAGGTAAATAAAACTGTAACTTTCACGTACAAGGGTATTGTACGTACACTACTGTAACTCTGTAGTTACTACCACTGACCTGACACTGTCGGTGTAACCAAACTTTAACGAATTTCAACTGTAAAGGATCAATTTTTTTTTCTTCAGAATTTACATTTCAACATACTTGTAGAAATTCACATGAAAAGATGTACACTTCACTGGATCACTTGAATTTGGTTTCAAATTATTGGACCAAATGCATTGGAAGTTTGACTATAAATGCAACATAGATGCCTGAAACTTTTGCCAAGCTTATGAAAATTACAATCTTTGTCAAAATTCCTTAACCAAACTTAAAATGTAGGGCCCCTAAATATGATGAAAGAGGAGACTTTGCTATACAGTTAAATCAATGGGGACAAACAGTATTTGAATCGCAGCCATGAAATCTGGCTATGCAAATTTAACCTGGATTGTTGACGCTAGCTGCTCAGGAAAGTGACCTCTCTGTATCTATCTAGATTCTACATTTGCACATGAAATACTTTAAATTCTCAATATACTGTGATGACAAAAAACTTACCACTACTTGCGATTCCCTGACTAATGACATTTGCTGCCTACTGCTGGGTCAGTTTTTAAGAAGCGATAAACTGACCCAGCAAATGTCATTTCGATTACGGTGTTATCATAATTTGACATAAATGAGAACTTAGAGAAGTTTTTCGCGGAATTATACATAGGAAAAATAGGCCTACTTGTCGATGAAACGCAAAGGCCCTAGCAGTTAAAGATAGATTAGAAAAAGTCATTCCACTTCAATCATTGATTCATGTAATAGACTTCTAACGTTACTTACACATCATCTGGATCTGGATTCCTTGAAGTTGTTGACTTGGTCAGCTGGGGTTGCTTGATTGGCGTAAGCCGTGGCATTACAATTCCACCGTGCATGCCGTAACACAAATTTGCACATTCTAAATTCCTGCAAAACTGTTCATGCAACTCCAGCAAGTGGAAATGAAATTTTTCATCGGCACGCTGACGCTGAAGCTTCCCCCTCTGCCACTGGTCTCTTACTTGTCCTAAGCAGGGAGGTGAGAGGAAACCTCCCTGTCCTAAGCATGCTAAGAACACGTCTCTCTGCGTTCTCCACTCGTCGATAGCGTCAAACAAGCAGATACGTTTTACTCGAGTTGGACGGCTGTTTTGATCTCCATTGTGAGGTTTCATTACTAAACCAAAGCCAAGGCTAATCCGAAACAGTACACGCATACCACACACATTATTGATATTGACATACCGGTACCGACGACTTTATACCAACTTTGTTATGTTCCGATCCGGCCCAACATACTGTAACACAACTGACGCAGCAGACAATTGCCAATGAGATCAAAACAACCCGCCATATGGCCATGAGCATTGCAACTTGCTATACATGAAGTTTAGAGTTTTAATATGTCTTCATCAAAGCATATTTATAAATACCAAATATTAAACAACGTAATATATGAATGATTTAAAATATTGTTATATAATATTTTCAGACATTTTAAAATATTATTGCTTAGATTGCTGAAATTGGCACCATAGTGCAAATAAACAGAGACTGCAGCCAGATACGTACGTACGTACACCACACAGCTCTACTGTTGTGTCGCGACGGGGACCCGTAGGAGAGATTTTCATGCACATGGCTGTTGTGCGGTTTTGTGCGTGCACCCATTCGGCCCCATTCGGTAGGTATTCGGGCGTCCATGTTGAAATTACAGTGGACGGCTCGCACGGCTCTCGTGCCCCATCTGGTTTTCGCTGGTGCGCTGCGTAGCGTCGTGTTCGGCATTCGGTACGTACGGGGGTACAATAACGGGAGGAGCAGCTTGTCGTGCTTTTCTACTGAGCTGCGAATCGCCTGCGACGACCGATTGCCTTTAAGAGGAAAAAACAAATGGGCTCTGCAGGAGAGATCTGTGAAACTTCAACTCAAATTGGCTATGTGTAGATAAGAGCCAAAGTTGCATTCAATCAGCCACACATTGGTAAATTGTCACATAAACCACGAGTGCCTCATAGTGTAGATACTTGTATCTGCCTTCATCCCCTGGCTGGATTACTATCATTGATTTCATCTTCATGTCGTGCAAGAGATGGCTGTTTGTTAAATGTCCATGTGGTTTGTTAGTCATTTGAGGTACATGTGTATACTGTATCTTTTCAATGTTTGTAGTGTACATGTAGGTGAAATTGCTACTTAGACCCCGTTTACAGTGAGTGAAAGGGCCGGGCTCCGCCACGGCCGAGCCTGGCCTTCATTTCACTGTTAACGCGCAAAAGGCCAAAATATTATGCGGTTCCAAAATCGGCCGCACATTTGGCCAAGCTCTGGAGGTAGTCTCGGCCGTGGCTCGGCCCGGGCTCGGCCCGGCCTTTTCTCACTGTAAACGCAAACTGGGCCAAATGCGGTACCAAATTGCGACCGGCGCACTCCCAGTAATAATCGTTTGTTTACAAGCAGAGCGCCACTACGACAAAATATTGAAAGGTTTGAATTAAAAGCCCGGGCCGAGCCCTCCACTGTAAACGGACAGAATTGCGAGGCCGAGTACCGCAATTGAGGCCGGGCTCGGCCTGGGCTCGGCCCAGCCCTGCACTGTAAACGGGGTCTAAGAAATCAATGTTTTACATACGTAGTTTGTACAACCACTTGCTGGTTAAACTTTGGGCAACTAAAATTCATCTGACTGGTGGGCTCGTAAAAGGGATGGGCACCTACCCCAATGACCTATCCAGCAAACTTTGTGGGAGAATTAGTGTATTATATCTCGTGAAATCTGTACTGATTTATCATGTATGTTTTTTTCTGTTACCCCCCCCCCCCCCCCCCAACAAGTATCTTTCCCTTTATAAGATCATGAAGCAATGTTTACACCTACATGATATGAACACAGTGTTAGCCTACATGCTGCAAGTCTACCAAAATTTGTGTGCCAGCTGTATAGGAAAAAGACAATATTAAACAACCAAACATACATTACTCTCTGCAGAAAATTTCTGAAACCGGCCTCGACATGTTTTTACCTGTTCAGATTTCCCCGGCATGGGCATTATTGAGCAAATACACTGAAAAGGATTTCATCTTCAGAAGGAAGAACTGTTGTGAAATTGGGATTTCCCAGTGCAGGTCACAGCAAATTGGAATTCAGTCTGGGATGTGTTTTTCCAAACAAGTGAAAGTGGATCATGAAGGCCACTTTGATTTGAAAATTGTTCAGATTTTATATTAAAAAAATCTAGCAGTGATTAGTTTATGTTATCATGGTGCAAATTTATATGATGGTGGAACTGTATAAGGAAGAGTGCTTTGCAATGCCCCCTTCCTTTCCGAAGTAGGGCAACGCCGTCTCCTGGTAAATTAAATCAGCTCAATTTGAGTGCTTTGCAAATCTGGGAGGGACTGACTTGTCTGATCCGCGTCGGTCTGTGGCCACATTCCAGTGCCCGGTACAGCGAGACTGCAGAAGGGAAGAGGGATGGCTGACGAGGAAATTGAATGCGTTTTGGCGACGCCAGGCGACTTTTGCTCTGTAAAGCTTGCCTGCCTGCAGTGTGGTCTGCCCTCTCTCTCTCTCTCTCATAATAAATCTTTCTACACATATATACCTAGCTTCTTTAAGGACAGTTCCGTTGTATCCCTTTTGCAAACATCCCAAAATTATGCATGGTTGAAGAATAATGTCTCCCAACAACATGAGTGAAATCTTACACTAAAGCACCTCAGAGTTTTTTAAGACGAAATTAAAAACTATTAAAACCTTGTGTCACTCAAGGATACACTCCCTTTCTGAAAGGAGAATGACACTTGCATTTTCTTTTCTTTTCTTTTTTTTTGGGGGGGGGGGGTCTGGATGTCACGAGAAATCCTAAGCATTGTTTCCCCCTCTGTTGTAAAGAGTTTTCCAGTTTTACTAATTCTGAGGAAAGGTGTAAATGGTCTACTTTGTACATATTGTACCTCTACAATATACCAGCTTATGAAAGGAATCTATGGTTCAGTGTTGCAAAAGGGACACACAAACTTTAAAACATGTTCTTCTTTATGAGCATACATTGTAATATTGTGTGATTTCGTGAGACAATTATGCAAATAGTTAGATTCATGACCAAGCACCACAGTCACAAAATGAGAATTTAGTTTTGTTCCCTTCCCAGAAATAAGGTTGGCCACTTTCCAGTTGCGATAATATATTGTACTCTTGTTGCAAGAGGTATAGTGCTGTTTATTTTGCAACTATCAGTTGACCATTGCAAATTCGCAAAAGACTAAAGCCACCACAGGAAACTAATGTTATCTGCAGAACATGGTATATATCTGCAGTATCAGGTATACAGCATATCCAGTGTATGTATACATGCCTACAGTTTTTAAGTACTGTTCATTGGTCTGGGTGATCATGAACACAATTGTGTTGAGTCATTACTTATAATTTTTTATTTATTTTTTTATTCTGTTGCAACACAAGTTTAATGTCATTCGCATTGTGTTAGAGTTGAAGGTATTCGTCTTATGTTACATCATTTTACAAGACAGGGCTGTCATTAACCTTGGAAGACATGCTTTATAGATAAGAACGTCATGTTTATTATATATTTCGTGAAGGCACGTACATTAATGTTCGTGCAAATGGATCAGGCAGCCCATACGGCCAATGACTGCAAGCACTGCAGTGGTGCAAGTTCAGCCCTGGTGTACTATGTGGAATTACACTGTACAGCAAAATTGTTCCACAGTACTTGAGGCAATGCCAGGTTCAAGTGCTTGTTAAACTTTAAACCCATCTAGGGAATATTTGCTCTTTATATTGTCTCAATTTGCCCTCCCCCCACCCCCACCTTTGGAAATCTGCCATCTGTATGTGATTTTCAGAGGGCATGGAGTTGAGAGTGGCCAGCAGTATGGAAAGGGATGTGATTAACCAAAATACCTCAGCTCTATCTGAATATTACACGATTAGCAAAGCTGCTTGTACTATTGTAAAAGGCAGTTTCAATACAAAGTGATAGCACAAAGTGGTAGCATGTTGTCCTAGGGAATAGTATGACCAAGTGCTGTGTAAAGCTGTTGCTGGCATAGAGTTTGATATGATATTTCATGCATAATATGTGGTTTGTTTAGATAGTCGGTGTGAAAGGCAGAGACTCCAACTCTCCCGTTTTCGACGGGAGATCTCCCGCTGAAAACCCATTTTTGCAAAATCTCCCGTTCTCCCGTTTGAGATTTAATTTCTCCCGCCCTGGCTCTTTGTCACCCGTTGGAAAGGATTTCTTACATATTTCTATCGTATGTTGACAAAATAAGCCTGAGATAGCACCAGAGAGCATCTAGAACCCTGGGAATTTACAGAGTTTGTAGCACTTCGCACACAACAGCTTTGAGTCTCCCGTTTGCTAGGGGTTTCAGGCGGGAGAATCTCCAGATCAGAAGGTACTTTGGGTTGGAGTCTCTGGAAAGGTGGGGCAGGTATGAAGGGCATGTCTGGTGTTCGGAGAAAATAACAATTCTGTAGAACCCAAAATATTTGCATGCATGAAACTTTCATGAATTTCGCGAGGGGCCAGATATGCTTGTCAAATGTATACATGTGTCTACACAATGGATTGAATGCAAGTGGCAATTCGTGAAAGTTTGTGTTGTGAAAAAAGTCGTCCGCCCCAAACGCGAAAATTTCTGGCTGAGAATGTTTTGGGTTGTACAGTTTCAGCACTGCGCAGTGATGGAATACACAGAGCTGTATTTACTTGAAGCTAGCATTCGTGCCTTCCCCTGCTATTGAAGATGCGTTTGAGTCATGTTTATAACAGATGAGTGCAGTGTACATTGTAAATCCGTGTGAAAGCTCCCCTTTTCGGACAAATATTTGTGCAATTGTCAGTGAGTGTTGGAGAACAATAGATCAATTTGAATCTTGTGTGATTGAAGTGCATCAGATTTGTGGGATGGATTGATTGGAGAGAGAGAGAGCGCGTAAACATGTTTTTAAGCATGAACATTTAAAGCTTAGTTTACTGAGTAACTGTTTTTGCTTGTGTCAGAAAATCAGTCCTATCTCTTCCTGCAAGCCAATGACAATCTTATTCTTGTGTGTCTCCCATTTTCACCCGTTTCCTCTTCTCCAGGTTTCAGCTATCTGCATCCAAGCATTTATGGCGTTTGTATTGGACTCTGGAGAATACTGCCAAAGCCAACACAAATAAACTGACATCGGACTAAAGAGAGACTTGTTTTCGGGCCAAGTGTGCTGCAATTTCCACCGGATTGTACTCTCACGGCACTCGTGTGAGAGCACTGCCTCATTTGGGAAGAACACATAAGTCGCATCTACATAGATGAAGAGGAACGCCAGCTCTCCATGAGAGAGAGGTAGCGTTCGTTTGTTAGATCGGAGTCTCCCCCCTTCACCGCGACCATCTCATTTTTTTCGCCCCCACCTACAGGGGTGTGAGCCTAAACTCGTGCAATTCCTCCGCCTATGTGGTGCATTTGTGACGATTCGGCGTGTGCTTGCCGACACTGCCGCGGACAGACCCACGGATGGGGTAAGGCTTCGGTGTGCCGCTGTGCGCCGCTCGAGAGAGAACTGCGAAGGCACGTGCCTCTAAGGTGTGTGAGAATCCGAAGACCCGAGCGGTAATTCTACCGTGGGAAGCAGGGTTTCCCCCCTTCGTAGCCTCTTAGCCATTATTGTTTTGTTTTTATTTTTCCCCTATTATTCATATTTTTCCCTTTTATAAAAATATTACCCTAATAATCTCCACCATCCGCTTGGAGAACAAAGCCACACTTCTTGCGCCATCTGGCCATATTCCACTCTCAAATTTGAGGTGTGCGTAGCTTTAATTCACGTTCCAGTTACCGACTCTTTCCCCCATTCCAACCAACCCCCTTGCACTTCTCCTCACACTTTTTAAAATCCCCCCAAGAAAAGTTGTCCAAGCTTGTTGCCTCTGTTGCCTGCAAAAGGACGGACTGCGCTTCTGAAGAGGACGTCAGGAAAAGGGAAAAGTTTTTTCTCTCTCAAATCCATACCGGTCTTTATCTTCTGTCGATCGTCTTTCCATCCATGAGGAACCACAACATGAGTTCAGTCAGGAGCGTCCGCCCCGCTCCCGTGGAGATAGTGCACAAGCACATGCGCTTTCTCATCATCCACAACCCGGACAAGAACGGCATGGACCACTTCATCAAGGTACGGTTTCTCCACATTGGTGTGTTTTGTTTTGTTGTGAAAAACTAGAAAAGACAATGGGATTCTATGGGGCTTTGTACCCAAGACCTCCGGATTTAATACTAGACTGGTGCTATTACCGGCTGAGCTATGGAAAGCCCTAGTACGGTGTCTGTTCCCGAAACCCCTTGATTCTCAATGCTCATATAGTCAGAAGTGTACATAAACGCGACGTGAACCCAAAGGATAGAAATCAATTTTGGAATATTCAAAAAATGTGAGGGATCACCGAAGTAATGCAGCTTTTTGAATAGATAACAAATGCAAACAAAGGGAAACTGACCAGAAATAAATTTATGTAACGTAAATGAAAAATGACCAAAGAAAATGGGAGTCCATTAGGATACAATGTTTTTAATATTATATGTATAGATTTCTCATTACATACACTCCTCTATTGAAAACTTACATACTGTATAAAACACAACTGAACCTGGGGAAAAAAGAAAGGAGCGTTGTTATGTTTTAATGGCCAGATGTATGGTTAATACCAATTGTGAATTTGGGGGGTCCTAGTAATAGATGGATTTCAGTGCAGTCAATGACATTTCATGAAGCAGAAAAGATGCTGTGCTGCTTCAAGAAAGCCAGAGTGTTTCTCACACAATTCATGGCAGGGTAGAATTAAAAATATCATCTCGACAAATGACATGGGCTTCACAATAAGGAA